>NC_135821.1:38757363-39107350 GCF_964213995.1 Mustelus asterias
GATCAGTGAGGGGGAAGGGGGGGTCCGCTGCCACTCTGCCTGAGATCAGTGAGGGGGAAGGGGGGTCCGCTGCCACTCTGCCTGAGATCAGTGAGGGGGAAGGGGGGGGACGCTACCACTCTGCCTGAGATCAGTGAGGGGGAAGGGAGGGGGCTGCTGCCACTCTGCCTGTGATCAGTGGAGGGAAAGGGGGGTCCGCTGCCACTCTGCCTGAGATCAGTGGGGGAGAGGCGAAGGGGGAGGGGCCTGCGATCGGTCTGGGTGGCGTGGGGGGTGGGGGGATAAGGGGGTCAGTAATGTTGTGGGGATGGGGCAATGTCTGTGGGGACCAGGGGGAGGCATTATCCAGCCTGGGAGGGCTGTGCCTGGGGAGCAGCATTGCATCATTTTTTTGTTCTGCGCATGTGCAGTTGAAGGCTCCGATTGGAGCTACAGGATTTTGGGCGCCTTAAGCCCCACCCACAGGCTTCTGCAGCATGATTCAGAATCGCTGATATTTTTTCAGGCAGAGTGTGTATGGGGGCGCCTGAGAACGGGTCTAAAAGTTGGATCTGAAACACTCCCAGATTCAAGTCTGCCCAGCACTTAGAATCAAAATGGTAAAATAGGGCCCAGAGACTCTGGACTGTTCTCACTTACTTACCTGGATAATTACCAAGGAAATGTCAGAAAGGAAAAAACCCAGTCTAACTTCTGCATAACTATACACTGACCCTTCCTTCACCCCCCAACTGCTCCCCCGACCCCCACCCAAATCTCCCCCAATCTACCGACTACTGTCCAACCTGACCTGACTTGCCCCTGACCCAACCTGACTCCCCCAGCCATACTGGTTAATCTCCAATCTGACAACCCACTGACCTGGCCTCACTGCCTGACTAGCCCCCAACCCCTTTACCTGACCTGACTACACCCGACCTCGCAATCCCTCCTGACTCAACCCGACTACACCCTGACCCACCCACCAACTTACCCACCTGCCATCCCTTCCTCTTACCCACTTACCTTACACAATTCCCGTCTCTCCAGAGCTGTTTTCAAAGCAGCTTTGGAAATTTTAAGCTCTTTCCCTACTGGAACATGGCAGCTGGCACCATAACGAAGGGTCATGTCTTCTGCATGGATTCTCTGTGCTGTTTTCTATGAGATTTGATGCACTGAGTTGAGTGTGAAGGACCCTCCATTGGATTTTCAACCAAAGAAAACTGGAGGAAGGTTGTCTTGCTTGATCAGGGTTGGCAATCCGGTCTCTGATCCTGATCGGAGGCCCTGGACAATATTCAGGCTTGGACAGATAAGGGGCAGGAATATATGAGTCACACAAGTGCTGGGCAATGACCATCCCCAACAAGAGATTTCAAACTATCTCCATTTTGCATTCATCACTGAATCCCCCATCATTAGCATCCTGTGGAGGCACCATTGATGAGGAACTTAACTTGACCAACTACGTTAGAACTGAGACCAAGTCAGAGGCATTCTGCAGCAATTAACCCACCTGCTGACTCCCCAGAGTCTGTCCACCATCTACAAAGTACAAGTCAGGAGTGTGCTGCAACACTCTGTACTTGCCTGGATGAGTGCAGACATTGAAAAAGCCTAACACTTACCAGGACAAAGCAATCCACTTGAGTGGTGCCTTCCATTCACCACCTTAAGCATTCCCTCTCACCGCCATTGATGCAGGGTGGTGGTATTGTGCACTGTCTATATGATGGACTGCAGCAACTTATCAAGATTTCCATGACAGCATATTCCAAATCGTGACCTGCACCACCTGGAACAAGGGCAGCAGGCGTATGTGAACACAATGACCTATGAGTTCCTCTCTAAGTCACACACCATTCCTGATGCGCGTCAATTGAACACGAGGCACGAAGCTTCGGTAACAGAAGGCTTTTATTGTCTAACAATGGAACTAATAGAACGTAAGCACACTATCCCAGACTGACGAGGTCCCGCCCGAGCAGGGGGTCTTATACCTCTCCCAGGAGGCGGAGCCCGACTGGGATGTGCCACAACAGTAACAACCACAGGTGTATTAATCTCACCCTAGCCCAACAACAACATTAGAACAATCCCACAGTGGGAACACCCTAGCCCAACAACAACATGAGAACAATCCCACAGTGGGAACCAATGATGGTTCACCACATTCACCCCTCCTTTGAGAACAAAGGCCGGCGGGGTACGAAAACAGACTAAAATGTCAACAGATTATAAGTTCAGACGGTCTGGAGGACCGCACCGTCGTTGTGACCTCCTCAATACCGGCGGTGACACCAGAGTAGGTGCTTGCGGTGGCGTTCTCCCCAAAACAGCGTCCAGCTGTTCTCCCACGGACTCACAGGCCGGTTGACCCTGATGAAGCAGTAGTGCAGGGGATCCCGGTACATTCTGCGATGGCGCCGATCTCCGGGGCTCAGGCAAGCTGTGCATTGGAGTATAACTGTTAAGCACTGGTCCCGGTGCTGTCCGCGCCACGTCCGGGGGAGAAATAAGGGATAAGGGATTTGTCACTGGGGGTATGGGAGCGACAGGAGTTGCTACGTCCCCTGCGGGCGCCAGGTCTTGGATCGAGACTGTGTCCTCTCGCCCGTCAGGATATGCCACATAGGCATACTGAGGGTTGGCGTGGAGGAGGTGGACCAAGGGGTCGGACTTGCGGGCCCTTACATGTCGCCGCAGAAGGGCGGGTCCTGGGTACGTCAACCAGGCTGGTAAAGATATCCCCGAGGACGACTTCCGAGGGAATGAGAACATCCTCTCGTGGGGAGTAGCATTGGTTGCCGTACACAGGAGGGAGCGAATGGAGTGAAGTGCATTTGGGAGGACCTCCTGCCAATGGGAGATTGGAAGGCTTTTGGACTTCAGCGCCAATAGGACAGCCTTCCAGACTGTAGCATTCTCTCTTTCCACCTGTCCATTACCCCTAGGTTTGTAACTCGTGGTCCTACTAGAGGCAATCCCGTATGAGAGCAGGAATTGCCTCAAGTCATTACTCATGAACGACGAGCCCCTGTCGCTATGGATATAGCTGGGGTACCCGAACAGGGTAAAAAGATCACGGAATGCCTTGATCACCGTGGCAGTCGACGTGTCCGCGCAGGGGACAACAAACGGGAACCGAGAGTACTCATCTATTATGTTCAGAAAGTACACGTTCCGATCTGTTGAGGGAAGGGGGCCCTTAAAATCCACACTCAGCCTCTCGAAGGGCGAGTGGCCTTGACCAAATGTGCCCGGTCAGGTCGGTAAAAGTGCGGTTTGCATTCCGCGCAAATCCGACAGCTCCTTGTTACCGACCTGACGTCCTCCACCGAGTAAGGCTGGTTGCGGGCTTTGATAAAGTGGTAGAGCCGAGTGACCCCAGGATGGCACAGGTCATTATGGAGGGCGTTCAAGCGATCCTCCTGCATAGTAGCGCATGTTCCGCACGAGAGGGCATCCGAGGGCTCATTGAGTTTCCCTGGACGATACATGATATCGTAGTTATAGGTGGAGAGTTCAATTCTCCACCGCAAGATCTTATCATTCTTGATCTTGCCCCTCTGCGTGTTGTTGAACATGAACGCCACGGACCGCTGGTCCGTGATCAGGGTGAACCGCTTTCCCGCCAGGTAATGGCGCCAGTGTCTGACGGCCTTCACAATGGCCTGGGCCTCGTTTTCCACCGCTGAATGCCGAATTTCGGGGCCTTGGAGGGTGCGGGAAAAAAACGCGACGGGCCTGCCCGCCTGGTTTAGTGTGGCGGCCAGGGCGAAATCAGATGCATCGCTTTCCACCTGAAAAGGGATGGATTCGTCTACCGCGTGCATCGTGCTTTTCGCGATGTCGTGTTTCAATTCCTTGAAGGCCAATTGGGCCTCTGGCGTGAGTGGAAAAGTCGTGGACTTAATAAGCGGACGGGCTTTGTCCGCGTAGTTGGGGACCCACTGCGCATAATAAGAGAAGAAGCCTAGGCATCTTCTCAGTGCTTTTGCGCTAGCGGGCAAGGGAAGTTCAGTAAGGGGGCGCATACGGTCGGGATCAGGGCCAATGACCCCGTTTTCCACCACGTATCCCAGGATGGCTAACCGGCGCGTACGGAATACACACTTCTCCCTGTTGTAGGTCAAATTCAGGCGAGATGCAGTGCGTAAAAAGTTCTGGAGATTTGTGTCATGGTCCTGCTGATCACGGCCGCAGATGGTGACATTATCCAGGTACGGGAAGGTAGCCCGCAGCCTGTTCTGGTCCACCATTCGGTCCATAGCACGCTGGAAGACCGAGACCCCATTGGTGACACCAAATGGAACCCTAAGAAACTGATACAGACGACCATCCGCCTCAAAGGCCGTGCAGTGTCGGTCCTCTGGGCGAATGGGGAGTTGGTGGTAGGCGGACTTAAGGTCTATGGTGGAGAACACCCGGTACTGCGCAATCTGATTGACCATATCAGATATGCGCGGGAGGGGAGACGCATCCAGCTGTGTATATCGATTAATGGTCTGACTGTAATCAATGACCATCCGGGGTTTGTTCCCGCTCTTGACCACCACAACCTGTGCTCTCCACGGACTAACACTGGGCTGTATGATCCCTTCTTTGAGGAGTCGCTGAACCTCAGATCTGATGAAGATCCGATCTTCAGTGCTGTAACACCTACTTTTAGTAGCGATGGGCTTGCAGCCTGGTACCAGATTCTTGAATAAAGAGCGTGTGGTGATCTTTAATGTAGAAAGATTGCATGCGGGGCGCTTTGGACAATTTGGAGACTGCAGCTGTTCCACTACTGTCAGCGAAGGGAGTGGCCCACCGTACTGTAGGATCACACTCTTCATGTGGACCATAAAGTTTAGTCCGAGGAGAATTGGTGTGCAAAGATGCGGCAACACAAGGAGCCTGAATCGCTCGTAAATTGTGCCTTCCACTTTCAAGGTTACCACAGAACGTCCTAGCACAGGGACAGACCGGGACCTTGATGCCATAGAGATTGTCTGTTTGGCAGGTTGAATCTGGAGTCCACACCTCTTTACAGTGTCAGGGTGAATAAAGCTCTCAGTGCTCCCGCTGTCAAACAGACAATAAATTGCACGACCATTCACCTGTATATCCATCATTGAACAGTCAAGCCTATGGTGCTTAGCCTGGTTCAGGGTGATCGACGCCACCGTTGGTCCGTGAACGTCACTGCAGGCAGCTGAGGTCGATGCTGAGGACCCCTGCTGGTCGCTCATGGTCATCGTCGACCAAAATGGCCACCCCCATGAATCGCACATGGTTGAGGGCGCCAAACGTAGCGACTCCTGGTGGTCATCCTCCTCCGACTCCGTCGACCACAATGGCGTCGTCCTGGACTCGCACGTGGACGAACCCCGTGAGTACTTCGACGTCGATGGTGATGATCCCCGTTCCGAAGGGTCACAGGCTGCACTGCCGTTCTTGGGCTTCGATCTGCACACCTTCGCATAATGCCCCTTTTTACCGCATAGGTTACAGACCACCGCTTTAGCGGGACACTTTTGTCGTGGATGCTTGGCTCCTCCGCAGAAGTAGCACCGCGGGCCGCATGGGGCTGCAGCCGTCGTCGGGTCTACATGGGAGCACACCATAACACTGCACTTCGAGCCCATGGGGCGAGGAGGGGTCTCCACGTGGTCCTCCGGATACAGGACCAAGCTCTTCGAAGCCGCCTCAAGCATTTCAGCCAATTCCATAGCTTGGGTCAGGTTGAGATTCCCCTTTTCTAGCAGCTTGAGACGGATGTATGAAGACCCTACCCCTGCCACAAACACATCTCGGGCGAGGTCATACATGTACTGCTCAGCCGACACAGCTTTGCAGTCACAGCCCCTGGCAAGCTGCAAGAGCTCATTGGCGTAATCCTCCATGGTTTTGCCCGACTGCCGACGTCGTGTAGCGAGGAGGTAACGAGCATGGATCTCGTTGGGAGGTTTCGTGTAGCGCTTTTTTAAAAGCTCGAGGGCCCTCGGGTAAGTGGTGGCTGCACGGATCGCGAGGTAGACTGTGTCGCTTACCCTCGCATGGAGGACCCGGAGTCTGTCATCATCTGTGGTGACCGCTGCGGAGGCTGCCAGGTAGTCTTCAAAACACTTCAGCCAGTGGTCGAAGGTGTTAGAAGCGCCCACCGCACGTGGATCTAGCGTCAGACGTTCTGGCTTTAGGATTTGCTCCATACTCTCCTTTCTTTTTCCCTTCCGTCGAGAGCTTAATGTTAGACAATAAAATTGATGCGCGTCAATTGAACACGAGGCACGAAGCTTCGGTAACAGAAGGCTTTTATTGTCTAACAATGGAACTAATAGAACGTAAGCACACTATCCCAGACTGACGAGGTCCCGCCCGAGCAGGGGGTCTTATACCTCTCCCAGGAGGCGGAGCCCGACTGGGATGTGCCACAACAGTAACAATCACAGGTGTATTAATCCCACCCTAGCCCAACAACAACATTAGAACAATCCCACAGTGGGAACCAACGATGGTTCACCACAATTCCTGAGTTGGAAATGTTCCTTCATCAATGTTGGGTCAGAATGCTGAAACTCTCACTCTAATATCATTATGTGTGTACCTACACCAGATGGACTGCAGAGCTCGGAGAAGGTGGCCCACCACTTTCTCAAGAGTACTGATGGATGGGCAATCAATGTTGGCCTTGCCAGCCACAAACCGGTTCCATGAGTCATGAAAGAACATATTGCCCAGTATGTTGGTATGCAGAGGTGCGTGGACATTTCTACATGCTCTGGATTTCGATGGCTTCTTAACCTTTAATTATTTTGTCATGGGGGAAAAACACTAAATTGACACCAGGTACAACTCTACAGAGGAAAAACAGCGATGATGTGTATTTATATAGTGCCTTTAATGTAACTAAACAGCTCAAAATGTTTCACAGGAGCATTATAACGCAAAATTTGACACCAAGCTACATAAGACAACATTAAGACCTTGCAGAGCCATTGTGGCCCTGATTACCATGGTTACTCAGATGCTTCACACAATTGCAGTCTGGAGTCGCTGGAGAACAGATATGATTGACTCTGTCTGTCTATGAGAAGCTACCAATCTCTAAACTCCTCTATTTTCTGCCACAGATAGATCTCACACTGGCTACCGAGTACGGATTTCAAAAGTGCTAACTGAATCAAGGTGAAGGGTGCCAAGATTTAAGAATAGTTCAATTCTATATCTCATCTGCACCGTGAATAAATTCTAATTGTTGATAATCTTTGAACGAACACAATGACCTGAATCTAATGACCATTACCTTGTTTAACACTGCTCTTATTCCGTAATTTTTAAATTTTACTGAGAAGTTGAAACTTACCCCAGTGCAGTGATTGGCAGAAGTCGATTTTAAATAAATAGAATAAAGTTTTGAAAAGGGAAGATAGGCAAAGGCTATTTTAGTCTCGGAGATAAGTTTGAAGAAGGCAAGGAGTGTGGTGAACCATCGTTGGTTCCCACTGTGGGATTGTTCTAATGTTGTTGTTGGGCTAGGGTGGGATTAATACACCTGTGGTTGTTACTGTTTTGGCACATCCCAGTCGGGCTCCGCCTCCTGGGAGAGGTATAAGACCCCCTGCTCGGGCGGGACCTCGTCAGTCTGGGATAGTGTGTTAACGTTCTATTAAGTTCCATTGTTAGACAATAAAAGCCTTCTGTTACCGAAGCTTCGTGCCTCGTGTTCAATTGACGCGCATCAAGGAGGAAGGAGCAAAATAGTATGGTGGAGAGGCTTAGACTGCGATTCTTTAATCTCATTCGCCCCATCACCACTGCGAGCAAGAACGGAGAATTTAGCGCTCAGCCAAAACTCCATTCACTGCAGCGCGCCCGTAGAACGCCATCCGCAGGCGAGAGAGAATTCTGGCTTTAGTGAGGGAATTACAGAGCTCGGGGCCTATGTAGCTGGAGGTATAGCACAATGTGGAGGGATTACAATCAAGGATGTTCAGGAGACTAGAGTTAAAAGAGCACAGAGATCTTAGAGAGTTTCATGGGATGTGGATGTCACCAGCAATACCAACATTTGTTGCCCATCCCTAAATGCCCCTGAGACAGTGGTGGTGGGCCGTCTTCTTGAGTGGCTGCAGATCATGTGGTGTAGGTACAGCCACAGTGCTGTTGGGAAGGGAGCTTCAGGATTTTGATCCAGTGACAGTGAAGGAATGGCGATATATTTCCAAGTCAGGATGGTGTGTGACTTGGAGAAGAACGTGTAGGTCATGGTGTTCCCATGAATTTGCTGTCCTTGTCCTTCTCGGTGATAAACATCACACTCCTGACTTATGCTTGTAGATGGTAGACAGGTTTTGGGGTGTCAGGAGAAGAGTTGGTGACTGAGGAATTCCTAACCTCTGGCTTTCTCTTGCAACCACTGTATTTATATGGCTGCTCCAATTCCATTTTGGTCAATGGTAAACCCCAGAATGTTGATTATGGGAGGGTTCAGCAATGGCAATGCCGGTGAATGTAAAGGGGGGATGGTTCAATTCCCTAATGTTGGTGATAGTTATTGCCTGGCACTTGTGTGACGTGAATGTTACCTGTCACCTGGATATTGTCCAGGTCTTGCTGCATATGGGCACAGACTGCTTCAGTATCTGAGGAGTCGTGAATGGTGCTGAACACTGTGCAATCATCAGTGAACGTCCCCATTTCTCACCTACTGATGAAGCAGTTGAAGATGGTTGTGCCTAGGACACTAACCTCTAGAATTCCTCCAGTGATGTCCTCGGATTGAGATGATTGACCTCCAGGAACCATCTTCCTTTGTACTAGGTGAGTCCAACAAGTATCATAGAATATCATAGAAACCCTACAGTGCAGAAGGAGGCCATTCGGCCCATCGAGTCTGCACCGACCACAATCCCACCCAGGCCCTACCCCCACATATTTACCCACTAATCCCTCTAACCTACGCATCGCAGGACTCTAAGGGGCAATTTTTAACCTGGCCAATCAACCTAACCCGCACATCTTTGGACTGTGGGAGGAAACCGGAGCACCCGGAGGAAACCCACGCAGACACGAGGAGAATGTGCAAACTCCACACAGACAGTGACCCGAGCCGGGAATCGAACCTGGGACCCTGGAGCTGTGAAGCAGCAGTGCTAACCACTGTGCTACCGTACCGTACCGTAAAGAGTGGAGAGTTTTTCCTCTGAGTCCAATTGACTTCAATTTTGCCAGGGCTCCTTCATGCTACACTCGGTCAAATGCTGCCTTGATGTCAAGGTCATCTTAAGGGAACTGCTGCTTGAGCATGGCCTGTTTGTGATTAGTTCAATACATTCCTGACTTGGTGCATGACCACACACTCACGCAGATTAGAGGGAACATCAATTGTGGGGCTGGAGGAGATTACAGAGATAGGGAAGACAGAGGCCATGTAAGTTTTAAGTTAAAGTTTATTTATTATATCCAGGTTTACCAGGTTGATTCCAGGGATGGAGGGACTGATGTATGGGGAGAGATTAACTAGGTTAGGATTATTTTCACTGGAGTTCAGATGAATGAGGGGGGATCTCATAGAGACTTACAAAATTCTAACAAAACTAGACAGCATAGATGCAGGCAGGATGTTCCCAATGGTGGGGGAGTCCAGAACCAGGGGGTCACAGTCTGAGGATTCAGGGTAGGCCATTTAGGACGGTGGTGAGGAGATATTTCTTCACCTAAAGAGTGGTGAGCCTGTGGAGTTCATTACCACAGGAAGTAGTTGATACCAAGACATTGAATGTATTCAAGAGGCAGCTACATTTAGCACTTGGGGCGAGTGGGATCAAAGGTCACGGGGAGAAAGCAGGCTTAGGCTATTGAGTTGGATGATCAGCCATGATCGTAATGAATAGAGGAGCAGGCTCGAAGGGCCAAATGGCCTCCTTCTGCTTCTATCTTCTATGTTTCTATGTTTCTATTAGTGTCACAAGTAGGCTTACATGAAGTTACTGTGAAAATCGGCGCAATGGCACAGTGGTTAGCACTGCTGTCTCACAACGCCAGGGACCCGGGTTCAATTCCCGTCTTGGGTCACTGTCTGTGTGGAGTCTGCTCGTTCTCCCCGTGTCTGCATGGGTTTCCTCCAGGTGCTCCAGTTTCCTCCCACAGTCCAAAAGATGTGCTGGTTAGGTACGTTGGCCATGTTAAATTCTCCCTCTGTGTACCCGAACAGGCGCCAGAGTGTGGCGACGAGGGAATTTTCACAGTATAAAGATTTTAAAACAAGGATGATAATTATAAAATCGAGGCATTGCTTGACCAGGTGGGTCCGTGAATAATAGGGTCGTGGATGAATAGGACTTGTTGTGAGTTAGGATTGCCGAATTAGAGTTCTGGCAGCCTATTGTTTTTAAAGGGCAGCACGTGGGAGAACTGCCAGGAGTGCATTGTAATAGTCAAGTCAGCGGTTAACAAAGGCAGGGCTGGGGGTTTCAATAGCTTAGAGAGAACAAAACCCACTGAATCTTTGGGTATCATTAGAAAGATGGGAATGGAACCAGGTGAGATTAGTCTCACCCAGCTGGACAACAGTGGACAGGTCTTGAGGGAGGATGGTGCAGTCACCCATGTCAAAGGTTGTCCATGGGTCACAAAAGACATGGAGGAAAAGTTAATTATGTCAAAGACATGTAGGATGTCATCTGTGACTTTTGTAAGTAGTGTGGCAGACGCACAAACCTGACTGAAGAAATTCAAAGATGGAGTTCTAGGGCAAAAAAAGAGCAATAAATGAAAAACCGTATTCCTTTCATACCTTTCTCCTGCTGCTTAATTACCCAAAACCAGCCAGCAACTCATCTATAAGCTCTATCATTTGGGAGATAGTGCGAAGAACAAAAATCGAGGAGAGTTAAATAAAATAAACATGAGGTTGGGAGTACAGCTGATGGAATTGTTTACGTTCTTGACCTATATGATCCATAGATGGTGATACAAAGTCGATTTGAGCATTTAGACTTTGGATAAGCTCTCATGACTTAATATTTGCATGGTGGCACAGTGGTTAGCACTGCTGCCTCACAGTGCCAGGGACCCGGATTCGATTCCTGGCTTGGGTCACTCTCTGTGTGGGCTCTGCACGTTCTCCCCATGTCTGTGTGGGTTTTCTCTGGGTGCTCCAGTTTTCTCCCACAGTCTGAAAGATGTGCTGATTAGGTGTATTGGCCATGCTAAATTGTCCCTCATTGTCCCCGAACAGGCGCTGGGTGTGGTGACTAGGGGATTTTCATAGTAACTTCATTGCAGTGTTAATGTAAGCCTACTCGTAACATTAATGAATAAGCTTAAACTTAATATGTATGCTTCTCAACTAACCCTCAAAGAGTTTTGATCTCATCAATGAGTTTTCATGGAAAAAAAAAGGACAAAATAATTCCACAAACACTAAACTTGTCTCCGCGGAAGAACTTGGGATCCTTGAGGTGTGACGTAAATATGCACAGATCTC
Source organism: Mustelus asterias (assembly GCF_964213995.1). Taxonomy (NCBI): domain Eukaryota; kingdom Metazoa; phylum Chordata; class Chondrichthyes; order Carcharhiniformes; family Triakidae; genus Mustelus; species Mustelus asterias. The sequence continues at coordinate 38,768,822 of NC_135821.1, forward strand.
TTCTTAGCTCTAGCTACTGTTTATCCTGTGGCATTTTGTGGAATTGAATATTCCAAATAGTCTCCTAACTGCTCACTGTCAACCATCATAAAGTATAGTAAGAAGCCTCACAACACCAGGTTAAAATCCAACAGGTTTATTTGGAATCATGAGCTTTTGGAGCGCTGCTCCATCATCAGGTGAGTGGAGAGGAAGGTTTCACAAACACGGCGTACATAGACAAAGACACAATTTCAAGATAATGATTGGAATGTGAGTCTTTACAGGTAATCAAGTCTTTACAGGTACATAAACCTACCTCTCCACTCACCTGATGAAGGAGCAGTGCTGCAAAAGCTCGTGATTCCAAATAAACCTGCTGGACTTTAACCTGGTAAGATTTCTTATCCCAGTCCAACACCGGCGTCTCCATGTCATTCTAAAGTATGTTCATCACAGCTTGAGCATCCAAATTGCTTCAATGAGAAGAAAGCTTTATCTTTTCAATGCAGTGATTGGTGCTGCCATTCTGTTCTCACAGGAAGAGCCTAAGATGGGATTTAATGGTCTGTCTGGTGGGTTTCTCAATGAGCACAGTCTTATGCATTACAGGTGAGTTAATAGCTCCAAAAAGAAAAAGAAAAATTATGAATTTCTTAAGATGTTTAAAAAGAAATGCATGCCTGTACAGCTTTAATTTCAGTGTGCACCTTCAGCAGCTGTGAGAAAGAAGAGGCTATTTTATATCTCCTGGTAGTACTGGAACAGAGCCCAGGTCACAGAAGGGAAGGAACAGTGTTGAAACCAGTGGCCTGCAGTAACCTCAATAAAGAATTTCCAAAGTGCTCTTACGTGGCAACTGTTTGAAGTACGTTATTAATTTCATGACTGCCAATTCTAAATTAACATTCGGAACATTCTAGGCATATTTTTGCAGCAATTTCTTTATAAGATTCTCTACACCCTAGCTGTGACTGCAACAATATATTCTGCACCCTCTCCTTTCCTTCTCTCCTGTGTACTCTATGAACAGTATGCTTTGTATGTATAATGCACAAGAAACAATACTTTTCAGTATATCCCAATACATGTGACAATAATAAATCAAATTAAATGAAATCAAATGTTGTCCTACCAGCATAACCGAAGTGTTACAAAGGTTAGTCAAGGGTAACTGAAGTGAGGTGCGTGCTGATTGTCTGTGAGAGCCATGCCCTCCCTCTACCTCCAATCAAGTGTAAATATTATTTTGTTTTTACCACTTGAAGTTGATGCATTTATATTAATGTGTGAATGATTAATATTTCCTATAACTCCCTGTGAAATATTTGGCATGTGTTAAATGTATTCAATCTTATTCATGGGGTCATAATTAGTGAGCATCCTGATTTCAGTCTTGCGGTCCACTGGGATGAAGGAGGGCCACTCGTGCCGTCCACTCATTAGTCTAGGTTGCCCATCACTGCTGTAAGTTGTCCAGAAATCAAGAAGGGTAAGCTTGGGCTAAGTTCTGATAATTTTTCCTTTTTCTTTCATGGGCTGTGGGCATCAGTAGCAAGGCCAATGTTTGATGCCCATCCTGAGTTGCCCTTAAATATTTCAGAGGGCAGTTAAGAGTCAAAGACATTACTATGTTACCAGAATTCCATGCAAGCCAGAGTGGGTAAGGATGGCAGATTTCCTTCCCTGAAGGAAGGAATCACATGGTTTTTTTTTACAACAATCAGTGATAGTTTCATGGCTACCATCTCTCATTTTATGATTCCAGATTTATTCATTTATTCAAACTTCAAGTGCCATGGTGGGATTTGAACCCGGGTCCCCAGAGCATTAGCCTGGGCCTTTGGATTGCTAGTCCAGTGACAATACCACAATGCTTCCATGACTGTAACACTGCACCCTCTCCTTTCCTTCTCTATGTACGGTATGCTTTGCCTGTATAGCATGCAAGAAAGAATACTTTTCACTGTATACTAACACAAGTTCCAATAATAAGTCAAATCAAATCTCACTCAAGTAGCCTGCTGAGACTTAGGGCGGGATTCTCCAGCCCATAAGCGTGCTCCAAGAACAGATATTTGCACCCGAACTCAATGAACCTTTAAATGATCCGCCAAAATTTCTGTCTCGTCCATTACGATTCTCGCCTTACTGTGTGGAGTCACATGTGAAGTACAATCGCAGAAGTAAAGTTTTGGAGGGTTTCTGGCATCTCGCTTGAATGAACCAGTGTCTGCAAGAGAGAAGAAAGGCCATAGAGAAGAAGAAAAATGGATCTGCTACTTATTTAGAGGTGAAAAGGATTTTCTTTTCTGAAAATTGACGAAAGGAATATGTGAAATTAATGGTTGTTACATTATTGATTACCATCATTTGTCACAATGCATTTGAATGTAAAGTGTTATAATTACTGGGATATATTATACTATTTGTTATCGGAGAAAAGCCCAATGGAAGATGAAAGCATTTTTAGATTAATGGTTTCAATTAGAGGTGAGGGAAAGGACTCCGAGCAAATCGAAGCCAGGTTCAAATGGTTAAATCTCTTATTCCCTCTTCACGTTCAGTGTTAACACAAAGACTTGGCTGACCTCTAAGGTTCAACCTTTCCATCAGGAAGGGAGGAGACATTTTAAGACTGTCCAAGAACACACAAATGCACACGTCCACTCACTGATCAACGGCACAGCAGGAAAGGACTTATAAAACACATACAATGAACAGAAAAGAACCCTGGTTCTGATCTGAGAGAATTAAGGTGCATCTTATGAGTCAGGTAGCTACAGGATGTACTAAAACCACAACAAAGTTCTTGGCTGACCTTGTGCAACTTCTCCCCCACGCAACTATTTTGTTCGACACCAAAAGGAAAGACTCGCACTTATAAAAGACATGTCTCAGACTGTACCAAAGCACTTCACAGCCACTAAAGTACTTTTGAATTGTAGTCACCTTTGCAGTATTGCTGAAAAAAGACAGATGCTGTTGAATCTTTTCATCTTGGGCTCATCAGGACAGATTCGCAAGCATACGCATAAAGGAAACAACAATTTATACTGCATGAAAAGAGACTGCGGATTCGTTGGCAAGTGGGCTCCGGTTGATGGAGGCATTGCCATGGCGAATGCTCCAGGGAGCAATTGTTCCAATCAGCACTCCCTTTTCATGCTGCTTCCTTTACAGTTAGTATTCTTGCAAACCTGTCCTAAGTGCAAGATGAAAACTTCAGAAGCATGTTTCTTTTTTTCAGCAATACTGAAGTATGAACTGTTGTAGGGCAATATCGGGGATCGTGTCTTTTATATTTTAATTTATATGTCTGTTCATATGTTATTTAATTTCAGTATGATACATGCAGGGCTACATAGAGCAAGCCCAGAGGGCCGGACCTCACCAGAGGGAAGGAAAGGGTTAATGCAGACAGCTAGAGGCCTGCTCTGCCAACAGATGACAATTAATGCATGCTATCAACTTCTGATGTGCGGGAGATCGCTCAAATTATCACAACAACGGGAGAACCGGCATTAAGACAGCCAGGCTCCATATCGTCTAGGGAGGGTATAGTCTTCCATAAAACATGATCACCTAGCAGATGGGGATAACGATTAACACATCAGTGCAAATCGGTTGGGCAAATACAATGCTTTGACATTATAACCGGGTAAACGGAACTGCCCAAGAAAGTGATTAACAAAGTTGCACTGAACAATGTGGTCTGCATAACAAGATTCAAAGAACCAATTTATATCCAACTCGAGGAATTAATATGCTAATGTAAACCTTTGTGACTTGAAACAGTATGTTAACCTGTACCAAATCTACTGGGGTGGAGAAGACTCACAGGCAACTTGAGATTTCAGGCCTGAGTTCAGCTCTCCCTCATGCATGTGGAATAAAAGCCTTTCTTGAAGTTCGACATAGTCTCCAAAGCTCCATTCATTTTATTTCCCTCCTACAGAACCACCAAACAACCATTAGTAATCATTTTTACAAAGTAGGAAGAGTGATAGCCAATGTGCATACATTAAGCTCCCACAAGTCCCAGTGATAACCAGATAATCTGTTTTAGAGATGTTGAAGGAGAAGTATTGTCAGAACACCTTTGAAATAATATTACGGGACATTTTTAAAAATTCATTCATGGGACATGGGTGTCACTGGCAGCCCAGCATTTATTGCCCATCCTAGTTGCCGTTGGAAGGCAGTTGAGAGTCAACCGCACTGCTGTGGCTCTGGAGTCGCATGTAGGCCAGACCAAGTAAGGACAGCAGATTTCCTTCCCTAAGGGACATTAGTGAACCAGATGGGTTTTTAACAACAATCGGCAATGGTCATCAGTAGATTCATAATTCCAAATATTTTCTTTTTATTGAATTCAAATTCCACCATTTGCGGGATACGAACCTGGGTCCCCAGAACATTAACTGAGTTTCTGGATTAATTGTCTAGCGATAATACCACTAGGCCATCACCTCCCTTTACATTCACCGAAGAGGAATATCAGGGCCTTAGTGTAACAGTCCATTTGCAAAATTTTCTGTCTCGGCCGCGACGATTCCTGTGCAGACAAGACTGGAGAATTTCAACCCACATCCTTCAAATTAAGATAATTAAATTCAACGACTGAATTATCTGATCTTTTAATACATTCATTCCAATTGATTACTCGAAGGCCTTAACTAATCCCGATAGTCTAGCCTTGCATTTGATATATAATCCCTGAACAATGATTTTTGTTTTGAGTTGGAATTATATTGTACAGTATGAATGTGTGCGGCATTCCTACTTTCCCAGGCTGCATGGGCACCAGTCAATCAGCTGTCCTGATGGAATATGTTTCTTTAACTTCTTCTATTCCTTTAGTTATTGAGTAGACCAGGCCTATATTCACTGGAGTTTAGAAGAATGAAAGGTGATCACGCTGAGATTGAAATAACTCCTCTGAGACTGGTGTCCCTTCACTTTGAGGCGGCACGGTGGTGCAGTGGTTAGCACTGCTGCCTCACAGTGCCAAGGACCTGGGATCGATTCTGGCCTTGGGTGACTGTCTGTGTGAAGTCTGCACATTCTCCCCATGTCTGCGTGGGTTTCCTCCAGGTGCTCTGGTGTTCCTCAGATTAGGAGGATTGGCCATACTAAAATTGCCTCTTAGATGTTTAGATTAGTGGGGATTACTGGGGAAATATGTGGGGTTACAGGGATTGGGCCTGAGTAAAATGCTCTGTTGGAGAGTTGGTGCAGATGTGACAGGCCAAATGGCCTCCTTCTGCACTGTGGGGATTCTATCTATTCTATCTATCAGTTTAGATTTATTTACATATCAGGCAGCACTCAGGCAGGTGCTCCCTCATACAGAGTATAAATCCAGAGTGCCAGTAACCCTGACACACCACATTATGTACACATGAAGGGCTCCCTGATTGGACAAGCTATTACTGCCTTAGTCTGGGAGCTCGTATTCTAAGACGTCCACATCATGGGCTGCGTTAAACTCATTACAAAGGTGTATAGCGTTCTTACAGGGTTTGATAATGTAAGGAAGGATTCTTCTTTGGATTTGGGGGTCTATAAATAGGGGCTGTACTTGCTGAATAAGGGGTCAGCCATTTAGGACTAAGGTGAAGGGAAATCTCTTCAATGTAGAGTTGTGAAATGCTTTGAATTCTCTACCCCAGAGAGATCTGGATGCTTAGGCATTAACTCCTCTCTATACAGAATTTAACTAGATCTTTGGATACAAAAAGTATAAAGAACTATGGGAATATGGTGAGAAGATATTAAATCAGCCATGATCTTCATGGTGGAACAGGCTCACAAGGCTGAAAAGCCTACTCCTACTCCTAGTTTTTATGTTCTCATGATTTCTGCTTAGCTATTTTTCAGAATCATTTTAAGAAATGCTAGGAAAACCTTATTCTAGCAGATTTTATATTATTTTTATTTTACTGGAGGATGTGTGTGTGAAAAGGAGAGAGAGTGAATGTGAGAAACAATGATACTATTTACATGCCTTTTGTGGCATTTGTCTTGTGCTCTGTAAACTTCAGACAGTGTATTAACCTAATAGAGAGAGTGAGAGACTGGGGAGAAAGTGAGGGCAACAATTAAGAGGAGAATGTGCGTTTACGAAAATGAGAGTCTTTATTCACATTAATTGCTCAAATTTCAAAATAAGCACAGTTTTATCTCATCTGTACATTGCCCGCAGCTAGAAAAGGTCAGTGGTACACCTCTGAGACAGGTTGTAAGAAAGTCAGACAACCATCTGCCCATTCTAATCTGATTTCTTTGATAAGGCAGCAGAATTGTGACAGCAAACAAAGCTCCTTTGAGGAAATCACAGCAGGTGGGATAAACCGGAGGGGAAGCGGAAGATCGAACTGTGTTGAAGATAGAATCATAGAGATATACAGCATGGACACAGGCCCTTCATCCCAACTCATCCATGCTGACCAGATTTCCAAAACTGAATTAGTCCCATTTGTCTGCGTTTAGCCCGTATCACTCTAAACCTTTCCTTTCCATGTACCTACCCAAATGTCTTTAAAATGTTGCAATTGCACCCACCTCTGTTACCTCCTCTGGCAGCTCATTCCATACACGTACCACGCTCTGTGTGAAAAAGATGCCTCTCAGGTCCCTTATAAATCTTTCCTGTCTCACCTTAAGTTTTAGACTCCCCTACCCTGGAGAAAAGACCTTGGCTATTCATCTTACCTAAGCCCCTCATGATTTTATAAACCTCGATAAAGTCACCCCTCATCCTCCTATGTTACATGGAAAAACGTCCCAGCCTATCCAGCCTCTCCTTATAATTCAAACTTTGTAGTCCCGGTAACATCCTTGTAAGCCTTTTTTTGCACCCTTCCCAGTTTGATAACATCCAGGGTGACCAGAATTGTACATAGTACTCAAAATGTGGCCGTACCAATATCTTGTACAGTTGTAACATAACATCCCAACTCCTGTACTCAGTGCTCAGTGACACGGTGGCACAGTGGTTAGCACTGCTGCCTCACAGCGCCAGGGACCCAGGTTCAATTCCTGGCTTGGGTTACTGTCTGTGTGGAATTTGTGCATTCTCCCTGTGTCTGTGTGGGTTTCCTCCGGGTGCTCTGGTTTCTTTCCACAGTCCAAAGATGTGCGGGTTAGGTGGGTTGCTAAATTGTCCCTTAGTGTCAGGGGGATTGGCTGGGGATAGAGCCTGGTTGGGATTGTGGTCGGTGCAGATTTGATGGGCCAAATGGCCTCCTTCTGCACTGTAGATTCTATGATTCTCTGACAAATGCCAAACGCCTTCTTTACCACCCTCTGGTCCCTTGTGGTGGGTTGTAACCCCAGCGGCTTTTTGGGTCAATCCCAGATCAGGTATGCCTCTCAGATGATTTTCCAGAGCTTAAGTTTAAGAAAGATAGATCCTGAAGGTGTGAAATAGTTCTGAAGGACTAATTCATCTCTCTGCAAAGGAAATGTGGAGAGTATATCTGTCCTCCAGATAACCTTTTTAATACAGACCCTGGATATTTATTAGGGCCCAAGAACAACTCTTCAGTCATGTACAGTCTATAATGAGTCAGAGATACAGAAGGTTTTGTTAGACAATATAAATTCTAAATTACTTATGTTTATTAAATAAATGAACGAGCAATTTATAGTGTCGTAAAACAGTCAATCGCAATGTTAAAAGGATGAAGAGAGAAAATACAATCTCACTTCGAACAGATAATCCAATTTTTAAATTCAATTATTGTCACCGTAAAATATTCTAAGTAGGATAACCATCAATCACTAAATATTATTTATCTTAATGTCCGAGTAGAAGACTGAGTTAATGAGATGACTCTTTTCTGTTAAAGAGAGAACTATCATTGCCTTACCGTAATGATCATAACTTTATCTTGAGAGATGCTCAAACAAGTTAGGTGGATTCAGTGCATGCTGCTATGAGGCTGTCACAATGGTTTTCTCGTTGTATTTAAAACTATCGTTCCTCTCAAAGTCACAGAGTGGTTTAGGATGATTAATTCATAACTGTAGCACTACAGGCCTCTGATCCAATCTTTAAGATCAGTCAGAGTACAGAATTCAGAAATGCACAAGCAGTTATAGTTTCCAATTCGATTACAAGGAATTAGCATATATCAATCAAGGGAGAGGGATGATCTCGATCCACTCACAGTTATTAAGGTTATACCAATCAAATATTAGAACCAATCACAATAACCTCACACTTGCTTAATTATAATTATTGTGTGCAGTTCTGGTCACCTCACTATAGGAAGGATGTGGAAGCGCTGGAAGGAGTGCAGAGGAGATTTACCAGGATGCTGCCTGGTTTGGAGGGTAGGTCATATGAGGAAAGGTTGAGGGAGCTAGGGCTATTCTCTCTGGAGCGGAGGAGGCTGAGGGGAGACTTGATAGAGGTGTATAAAATGATGAAGGGGATAGATAGAGTGAACGTTCAAAGACTATTTCCTCGGGTGGATGGAGCTATTACAAGGGGGCATAACTATAGGGTCCGTGGTGGGAGATACAGGACGGATATCAGAGGTAGGTTCTTTACGCAGAGAGTGGTTGGGGTGTGGAATGGACTGCCTGCAGTGATAGTGGAGTCAGACACTTTAGAAACATTTAAGCGGTTATTGGATAGGCACATGGAGCACACCAGGATGATAGGGAGTGGGATAGCTTGATCTTGGTTTCAGATAAAGCTCGGCACAACATCGTGGGCCGAAGGGCCTGTTCTGTGCTGTACTGTTCTATGTTCTATGTTCTATGTTCTATAATATCCAATCAGCGTGAGGTGTAATTACATCAATAGGCCTTTCCTATCCAACTGTTTTATGGCTTTTCCCAGCCTAAGACAAGAACAATCCTACAATATAATATCTTTCTCCCTTTCTTATCTAGAGGTCAGGTGTCTGAAACTAGCTGCCTACCATCCTGAAATGCATGTCTTTATAGTTAAACATTGTGCAGGCTTTTGTGGTTTGTCTCTTCTAACCCTTTCACTGGACGCAGTTATTAACATGGCTACTATTCCCCTCCATAATTATTAGCATGGATATTACTCCCCCTCAATGTTGTCAATGTTTATAGTATTTCTTGGGGCAGTGTAGTGGCGAGCCTCTTTAAAGGGGGTGAGTGTCCGAAGGGTAATGTGACTCGATTGCCCAATGAGCCGGGAGCGTGTGAATCCCGGGGCTTTTACCGTCAGAGTTGATCCAAGAACTGAATGAAGAAGATGCATATTGAAGCACTCTGTATTTACATTGAGCTACTCAATTAATAGTTGTTGTTGTTGTTGACAACGTGGTCATCAATCATTATGATTATCACAGGCTGCATAACCAATTTCTTACACATGGGGGTGATATCTTAATTGTAATTAGGTTTGAATACTTAAAATTCCAAATATGGTTTGGAAACGCCATTAAATTCTAAGTAATCTGGCCCGCTTTGATTTCTGAGGAAGTTTATATAACTGTTAATTTCTGAGTAAAATCTGGGCCTCACTGATTCTGGGGAAACCAAGCTGCAAAGATATGTGATGGTCATTTTTTTCATTTGTCAAGCATCTGTGTTTTAAGATTATATTGTAGTTCTTGGATAGGGCTAGCTTGTCAAAATTGCACCAGATTCTCGGTATAAACTCATCTTTTCAAATATCACACTGTGATGACCTGCCTGACATTTTGCAAAATGAAGTGTCTCTGACTCTTGGTGTGGATCTCTCTTATTTGTGTTGTACGAACCTATGTGTTTTAATGTCTAATAGTAAAGGCACTAAGTCGACGTAAAATGTTTATTTATTTAAAACATTAAAGTTAAAGTTTATTTATTAGTCACAAGTAGGCTTACATTCACACTGCAATGAAGTTACTGTGAAAATCCCCTCGTCGCCACACTCCGGTGCCTGTTTGGGTACACTGAGGGAGAATTTAGCATGGCCAATTCACCTAACCAGAACGTCTTGGAGTGTGGGAGGAAACCAGAGCATTCGGTGGAAACCCACGCAGATACGGGGAGAACATGCAAACTCCATATAGACAATCACCCAAGATGGGAATCGAACCCGGGTCCCTGATGCTGTGGGGCAGCAGTGTTAATCACTGTGCCACCGTGCCGCCCCAAAACATTAGGTACCACAACTCAAACCAACAACAGTTGCAACACATTAACTCTTTTATTGAACATTAACTCTTAACTGAACATAACTCTTCCCTGAACATTAACTCTTTAACTGAGCGTTAACACTGGAAACAGATACAACCCGGTTTAGAATGAAATGACCAGGTCCGTTCCTGATGTAAATGGTAATCTGGTTTCTGGTTCTTTGGCTTCTCGGAAGATGCTCTTGGGATGAATGATCTCTGAGATATCACTGAATACAAAAGACTGAAACATCTCTTTTATTCCCAAACATTCCCAACCTTCCAGAAAGTTCCCTGGCACTCAGTCAATGGTGTAACCGGAAACCAATCACATTGTCTGACCAGGCCAATGGAGTTACTCACGGAAAACTCCACAATGCTTAGTCTAAATGGCATGTAGGTCACATTGCATTAACCCATATATGGGTGTGGCTCTGTCATGTCTATCTCAAGTTCAACAATTTCCCATATTTGGTCAACACTGGAGTGTCAGGTCGCAGCTCACAGACCAGATCACAGCTCAAAGCAACTTTACAGCTTGCATTTGTGTTTGATTATAGCTTGACTAAAATCCCAGCATGCTTAACTCTCAGTCACAATTGCTCTTTAAAACCAATATTGCCATTATTGTTATTGAAATCATTGTCGTAGTCATTCTCTCGGTCTACATTTAGAATGTTCTTAACGCTGGAAGGAGATGTGCATCCCTTCATGCATAGACCAGCAATTGGGTTGTGTGAACTTTGCATTTAAACTTTAAATAAAATAATGAGACTTTTTTGATTTCTAGGATCTCACAACTCTTTTAACCTTATAACCCCTCACTGCAACTGGAGTTTAATACATGGATTTCCACACACTCTGGTTCCCCATTCTGGAAGGGGGCACATTGACGTGGTTGGAGGATTGAGTAAGGTGAGTCATCACAGAGCAAAAAGAGAGGGAAAAATACAAATGGAAGAGAAGATAGGATAGCAGGAAAGGGAGGAAATTAATTTCATTTTAATTGTGGGGAAGTGATAGAGTAAGGGATCTGATGGGAATGGGGGAGGGGCAGTTCAGAGACACATTTGTTTTCTGCTGCTCTCACCTCCAATGCAGCCTGCAAACATTGGCAACTCTTTGCCCTAGTGCACCACACCTTACCCCTAGGCGTTTGTTGAGGGATACATTTTGATAAGGACACTTCAATAATACACTGGGTATGTTACTTCCACCTGAAAGGGCAGATAGGACCTCTGCTTAGCTTATCCAAGAGATGGAACTACCAACCATACAGCACTCCTTCAATAGTACTCAGAAGCCCCAGCTAAGATTGTGGCCTGGAGTCTGTAGGGAGGTCTACACCCGCAGCTTTGTGATTCAGAAGCAACAGTGTTACCACCAGGCTAAGGCTGATCACTAATATCTAGGGACCACCTGTCTCCTTCCCTTGTAAGGGCTGAGTTTTAGCTCAAGGAAGGAAGTCCAGCCACTGAGACTGTTGGGGAAAGGAAAAATCCTAGTGGGTTAGAGAAGATTTTAAACAATTGGGCATTTAAAGCACTACCCAGAACTACTAGCATTGAGTTAAATGACTCTAAATTAGACTTATAAGCTAACAAGAGAATAGTTTACATACATGTGAATGCAGTAGGAGGTTTAAAACAAGTGATTATGATTTAAATGCATATTTTGATATTTTAAACAGATTAAATATATTTTTATAAAGTGATTGTCATTTTAGCTAAGAGCAAGTTGCCCCAAGGCCTGATGGTATGGGGACTTTCAGACAGAATCACATTCTTAGGAAACAATAAAACCTCAGAATGTGCAAACTCTTATCAATGGGAATTGCTAGCAGTAAGGTTCTCAGGACTGTTTATGAATAGAATTATTCACTGTTCAGATAAGATGGATGCTTGCCCAGACATGGGATCAGGTGTTAGTCTGGAGAGTGACCTGGAGAGGAAGCTGTGGGAATGTTAACTTTGAACTTAGTGGCCAGGCGTCTGGTTGCTAAGCGATACAGGAGGTTAAGTTAGTCAAAAGGGGAGGATACATCCGAATTCTAGGGACTAATGAAATACCATTATGCCAGAGGACAAAGTGCAATTGGCTAAGGTATATGACAGGTGTTATTAATGATTTATGTATACTGAAGATGATTAATTCAAAGCTAATGAAAGGCAGGAGAATTTGATATGAAAAATGTATAATTAATCTATCTTGAACTGCAACATGTTGGAACTTATTGGAAATGTCTAGCTGCTCTATGTCTGGAGGGGCCTAGAACTCTTTGATAAATTCTCCATGCAATCTTTAACCTGGGACACTGGCTTTTGTGAGTCTTTGTATTGACTGAGGTTTTGGCGATATCCGGCCACCTCGTTAACAGAGACCAATAATGGGTCTCAATCCCAAGCAGAACATTAGTGGGGCAGTGTGACAGTGGGGTCAATTTTACCAGCGGCCAATTAAGAGGCTACCATTGGGGATGCCAGTTGAGGGTAGCGGCCCAATCAGAGGTGGGAGGGTCTGTGAAGAAAATTCCACCTCTTCCCGCTCCCATGGATATATTCCATTGAAGTTATTGCTGCTGAATTGACAGCGGAAAGGAAAGTCATAGAATCATAAGCACAGAAAAAGGCCCTTCGGCCCATCATGCCTGCACTGGCCATCATGCATCTGTCTATTCTAATCTCATTTTCGAACACTTGGTACGTAGCCTTGTATGTTATGGCATTTCAACTGCCCATCTAACTGTTTCTGAAATGTTATGAGGATCTCTGCCTCCACCACCCATTCAGACAGTTAGTTCCAGACTCCCGCCACCCTCTGGGTGGAAAAGTATTTCCTTAAATCCCCTCTAAATCTCCTGCCCCTTACCTTAAATCTATGCCCCCTGGATATTGACCCCTCTACTAAGGGGAAATGTTGCTTCCTAAGTAACCTATCTATATCCCTGATAATTGTGTATACCTCAATCAGGTCCCCCCTCAGCCTACTCTGCTAGGGGATTTTCACTGTAACTTCATTGCAGTGTTATGTCAGCCTACTTGTGATACTAATAAATAAACCTTAAACTTTAAAAATGTTAAACTTTAAAGAAACCAATTCCAGTCTATCCAGTCTCTCTTCACAGCTGAAACGCTCCAGTCCAAGCAACATCTTAGTGAATCTCCTCTGCACCCTCTCTAGTGCATTCACATCCTTCCTATAGTGTGGCGACCTGAACTGCACACAGTACTCTAGCTGTGGCCTAACAAGGGTTTTGTACTGCTCCATCATAACCTCCTTGCTGTTATATCCTTTGCCTCAGCTAATAAAGGCAAGTATCCCATATGCCTTCTTAACCACCTTATCTACCCGTCCTCCTGCCTTCTGGTGCCTGTGCACAGTTCATTCTGGTCCTCTGTACTTACTCGTATCCTACAGTTCATTGTGTATACCATTGCCACGTTTGTCCACCTTCAGGCACCCTCCAGAGTTGGGTGGGAGCTGGGGCGAGAATTTATTTTCAATGTGCTGGGGTAAGGCAGTCAGACCCTGTTGATTGGCGGAGTTGTTGAGCATCCAGAAAGGACGGCTGCCTCCTTGGGAAGCTGATGGAGGCCACCTTGATGGCCTTACTGTACCTGTTGGCCACCCCGTGAGGTGGGGACTGTGCCAATGGTGGTAAAATGCTGGTGAGGCCTTAAAATGGCTGTTAATTGGCTAGTCAAATGAATGAATTGGCTCCCTGTCTCAGTTGATGTTCCCACTTTTAGGAATATCTTATGGCAGGGAGAATGTGTCGGTATTCCTCCTGAGTGCACCCATCTCCCAGCCAGGGCTGAGAAAACTCAGCCTGAGTTTTCTAAACCCTAGAAAGCATTGCAGCCCCTTCAGTTGAACGGTTTAGAAATATGTTTGAGCTTTATGGAAGGCAGGAAGTGGGTGATAAACAAAAAACAAGGAACTTGTGCGAACAATGGCTCATGAGGATCATGTCTTTGAGATGCCACTGAATGTGCAATCAGACAGTAAATGCAATACCTCGTGTCATTTCCAATAGAGACCAAATTCATTCCTAATTCTGTTATATTTGTAAACCCCAGTCTTAAATCTGTACAGGTTGGAGATGAGCGAACTTGCACCTCACTGAGCATATTTAAAAGTCAGCATAAAATGTGATACTTCACCCATAACAGATGGGATAAATTCTGACTGCAAAGTGTACTTGTGATTTTCTATTTGTTAATGAATTTCCATCACCCATGGGGCAGCACAGTGGCACAGTGGTTAGCACCACTGCTTCACAGCACCATGGACCCAGGTTCGATTCCGGCCTCAGGTCACTGTCTGTGTGGAGTTTGCACATTCTCCCCGTGTCTGCATGGGTTTCCTCCGGGTGCTCCGGTTTCCTTCCACAATCCAAAGATGTGCAGGTTAGGTTGATTGGCCGTACTAAATTTACACTAGTGTCAGTGGGATTAGCAGGGTAAATATGAGGGATTACATGAATAGGGCATGGGTGGGATTGTGGTCAGTGCAGACTCGATGGGCTGAATGGCCCCCTCCTGCACTGTTGATTCTATGAATTGAACAACATTTGAGTAGATAAAAGCAAATTACTGCAGATGCTGGAGTCTGAAACCAAAAGAGAAAATGGTGGAAAATATCAGCAGGTCTGGCAGCATCTGTAAGGAGAGAAAAAAAGATTTCATAGAATCTCTACAGTACAGGAAGAGCCCATTCGGCCCATCGAGTCTGCACCGACCACAATCCCACCCAGGCCCTACCCCCCATATTTACCCACTAATCCCTCTAACCTACGCATCTCAGGACACTAAGGGCAATTTTTTTTAAACATGGCCAATCAACCTAACCCGCACATCTTTAGACTCTGGGAGGAAACCGGAGCACCCGGAGGAAACCCACGCAGACACAGGGAGAATGTGCAAACTCCACACAGACAGTTACGCAAGCTGGGAATCAAACACAGGTCCCTGGAGCTGTGAAGCAGCAGTGCGAACCACTGTGCTACCGTGCCACCCAATGTGTATTTGAGTAGATACACATGGCTTTCAATATTTGCAAACACAGCAGGTTACATTGAAGAAGAGGTAACTGGATGCAAACTTTACCATATCACTGAAACAGAAAAAAGAGAAAGCACTTACACTCGTAAAGCAACAGCAGGAGGTTTTACCTTTCTCTCAAGTTCGGACACTGAGAATTACAATCAACACCATTCCACCCTAAATTTAGAAAAACTGTTTCAATTATATCATGTGGTGATCTATCAACTGGTCAAGCTGAGATGACCGCAGGCTGCTTTGGCCATAAGATATGGGAGAAGAATTAGGCCATTCAGCCCATTGAGTCTGCTCTGCCATTCAATCATGGCTGATATGTTTCTCAACCCCATTCTCCCGCCTTTTCCCCGTAACCTTTGATCCCTTCACTAACCAAGAATCTATCAATCTCTGTCTTAAATGCACTCACTGACCTAGCTTCCACAGCCTTCTGTGGGAATGAATTCCATAGATTCACCATCCTCTGGCTGAAGAAATTCCTCCTCATCTCGGTTCTAAAGGGTCGTCCCTCTATTCTGAGGCTCTACACTTAGATACTATTCTCTCCTACTAATGAAAACATCTCTTCCACATCCACTCTATCCAGGCCTTTCATTATTATGTAAGGTTCAATGAGATCCTTCCTAAACTTCATCGAGTACAAACACAGAGTCCTCAAATGCTCCTCATGTGTCAAGATTTTCATTCCTGGGATAATTTTCGTGAACCTCCTCTGGACCCTTTCCAAGGCCAAAACATTATTTAATTTATTAGTCCCAAGTAGGCTTACATTAACATTGCAATGAAGTTAATGTGAAAATCCCCCAGTCGCCACACTCCAGCGCCTGTTAGGGTACACTGAGGAAGAATTCAGCATGGCCAATGCATCTAACTAGTACATCTTTCGGACTGTGGGAGGAAACCAGAGCACCCAGAGGAAACCCACGCAGACACGGGGAGAACATGCAAACTCCACATAGACAGTGATCTAAGCCGGGAATTGAACCCAGGTCCCTGGCGCTGTGAAGCAGTGGTGCTAACCACTGTGCCACTGTGCCGCCCATATCCTTCCTTCGGTAGTGAACTTTGGAGTGTGGTCCCTGCGGTGCCCAGTGAGCATGGAAGGCCTCAATGGTGCCCTTGGACACCAAATGCTCCCACTCCAGGGAGACCTGGCTGCGAATGTAGCTGGGTGCCCATAGATCAGGAGCGTGGGATTGAAGTGCAAGCAAACCATCAATAAAAGGTTTTTGAGGTAACTAGAAAGGGAGTGCAGCCTATAACACTTAATGTGGACATGGTCATAGAAATCATAGAAACCCTACAGTGCAGAAGGAGGCCATTCGGCCCATCGAGTCTGCACCGACCACAATCCCACCCAGGCCCTACCCCCACATATTTACCCACTAATCCCTCTAACCTACGCATCTCAGGACTCTAAGGGGCAATTTTTAACCTGGCCAATCAACCTAACCCGCACATCTTTGGACTGTGGGAGGAAACCGGAGCACCCGGAGGAAACCCACGCAGACACGAGGAGAATGTGCAAACTCCACACAGACAGTGACCCGAGCCGGGAATCGAACCCGGGACCCTGGAGCTGTGAAGCAGCAGTGCTAACCACTGTGCTACCGCGCCGCCAGTCCACGGATTCCACAAGATCGCAAAAAGGGCAGGTTTCCTGGGAGCCCATGAACCGGTGCAATTTATGGTTGTATGGAACTGCTGCGTGTGTCACCCTCCACCCGAGGTTCCTGATGTAGTAACACTCGGGGGGTAACACTCCTGCCTAGGTGTTAAATTTCTGTCCCATATTGTGTGTATTCTGGGCCAATATTTCAATGGAAGACTGGGAGTGTCACAGTGTCACTGGAGATGGTTAAACACATGGAAAGAGAGTTAATGTTTCAGGTCTGTGATCTTTCATCAGAACCCAGTTACAGATCAGAAATGTTAACGTGGATTTTCACTGATTCAAGTTGATTCAGGAGCATTTAAAAAATGATGGGTGGGTTTGATTTCAGAATTCCTGACTCCGTTCCTGGGCTGTACTATTTTTGGGAGTGCCTTTAAAGGATGTGTGCTGCTTCCTGTCAGAAGCCCAAATCCGGCGCTCCCAACCTGGGCGGCACGGTAGGGTTTGTAGGGTTTCTATGATTCTGGCTGGCTCGATTGTGGAGATAGGCATCTCCTACTTCTCCACAATTTTTAAAGAATCATAGAATCCCTATGGTGCAGAAGGAGGCCATTCGGCCCATTGAGTCTGCAGTGACTCTCCGATGGAGCATCCCACACAGACCTTATGCCCGTAACCCCAGGTATTTACCCTGCTACTCCCCTCTCTAACCTACACATCTTGGGACACTAAGGGGCAATTTTAGCATGGCCAACCCACCTAGTCTGAACATCTTTGGACTGTGGAAGGAAACCAGAGCATTTGGAGGAAATCTATGAAGACACGGGCAGAACATGCAAAATACACACAGACAGTCACTCAAAGCTGGAATTGAAATTGGGTCCCTGTCACTGTGGGGCAGCAGTGCTAACCACTGTGCCACTATGCTGCCCTTCTGGGCTCTTGGACCCTTTGAGGATTCCGGGACATTAGTGTACATGAAAGGACCTTTTAAAAGGATCTCTTTTTGTAATTGTTGTCTGGACTCTGAGCCATCAGTATACTTGGCTGAGAGTCCAGACAGCTATTAGAACACAAGAACATCTGATCCCCATGGGAAATGTTGTTTGATTGACAGTTCAGGCTTTCTGTTCTCTGCAGTCAATTTAACAATGTTTGTTGACAGAACTTAAGTGGTTTCAAGTGTTTGTGGGTGTGGTTTGCAGTTTTTAAAAACATCCTATGGCCTGGTGGCTCCCAAATCACAATCCTCTGATATCTGTTTCAATTTAGTGAAATAAGTGGCAATCATGTGGCCTGGGGTTCTCCCCCTTGAATTATACTTAGAATCTCTGGAGTATGACTGTATGTTTTAGGCTGGAAATGTGACGTTGCCAATTCCATGAGCTTAACTGAATAATTTAGTGTTGGGTGGGCTTCGGGTTTGGAGGCTGCGAATCAGGTTATAATTTTGGGTTCCACATTCACACAAGAGAATTGCCTTGTGCTTCACCTCTTCCCTTAGGTGTTACTTCCAAGTGAACAAAATAAGGTGCTCTACCTATTGTCTCCAGTTCTCTGCGGAAGAGTCAGATGGATCTATCCATCCAGAAAGGGGTATCTCGGGAAGTTAACTTTTCTTTTCTCAACTTCATTGTAAGCTGGATACTCAGAGTTTGAGGACCATTTTTTAAAAATCTTCATTGCCAAATTGTTTATTAGTTTAGGGAAAACATCATTTCTTTATTTATAGGTTAAAATTTTTTACAGGCTTGTGGTCTTGTTGCTGTAATTAGTTTCTCAGATGACTTTGAATATTGAAGCCCATGTTTCCTGGGGTGATCCCTCACCCTATAACCATCACATGGGAGAAGGTATTCAATGAACTAATGGGATTAAAGGCAGATAAGTCTCCAGGACTTGATGGCCTGCACCCTGGGGTATTAAAGGAGGTGGCAGCAGAGATAGTGGACGCATTGGTTGTGCTATTTCAAAATTCCTTGGATTGTGCTAAAGTCCCAGTGCATTGGAAACACGTTAATGTGATGCCCCTATTCAGAAAGGGAGAGAGGCAAAAAGTAGGAAACTATAAACCAGTTAGCTTGACATTTGTGATGGGGAAGTTGCTGGAATCAATCATGAAGGAGGAGATGCCTGAGCATTTGGAAAGACAAATCTCAATCCACCATTGTCAGCATGGTTTTATGAAGGGAAACTCATGCTTGACAAAGTTGCTTGAGTTCTTTGAGGACATAGCCAGCAAGGTGGAGAGTGATGAACCTGCGAATGTGGTATATCTAGACTTCCAGAAGGCATTTGACAAGATGCCGCATAAAAGACTGATCCAGCAGGTAAGATTGCAGGGGATTGGGGTAGAGTACTGGATTGGATTGAGGATTGGTTGACTGACAGAAAGCAGAGGATTGGGATAAATGGGTCCTTCTCTGGCTGGTGAAATGTAACTAGCGGGGTCAGTCTTCAGACCTCAACTGCTTACAATCTATATAAATGATCTTCAAGCAAGACAGAGTGTAACATAGCAAAATTTGTGGATGATTCTAAAATAGGTGAAAAGCAAACAGTGAAGAGAATATGAAGATTTTACAGATGGATTCAGATAGGCGAGGAGAATGGGCCAAAATTTGGCAGAAGGAGTTTAATGCGGATAAGTGTGAGGTTATCCATTTTGGCAGAAAAATAGCAAGGCAAGTTATTACCTAAATAGAAAGCAGATTCAAAATATGTCTGGGCAGAGGGATCTGGGTGTCTATGTTCATGAATCACAGAAAGTCGGTATGCAGGTGCAGCATTTAATAAAAAAGGCAAATGTGATGTTAGCATTTATTGCAAAAGGACTGGAGTATAAAAGTAGAGAAGTGCTGCTGCAATTGTACAGGGTGTTGGTGAGACCACATCTGGAGTATTGTGTCCAGTTTTGGTCTCCTTATTTGGGGAAGGATGTGGTGGCATTGGAGGCAGTTCAGAGGAGGTTCACAGATTGATTCTGGGGATGAAAGGGTTGACGTATGAGGAGAGGTTAAACAGTTTGGGCTTATACTCGCTGGAGTTTAGAAGGATGAGAGGGGATCTGATCGAGGTATATAAAATTTTAAAAGGGATTGATAAAGTAAATGTGGACCAAATATTTCCCCCTGTGGGGCAATCTAGAACAAGAGGTCACAAGTATAGGTCGTGAGGTGATAGATTTAAAACTGAGATGAGGAGGAACTATTTCTCGCAGAGGGTAGTGAATTTGTGGAACTCGCTGCCCCATAGCGCAGTGGAGTCTGAATCATTAAATGGTTTCAAGAAGGAGATAGACGTATTCCTGTTAAAAAAGGGAAAGAGGTGTGGTGAACCATCGTTGGTTCCCACCAGGTAGTACTGAGCCAGGGTCTGGCCAGTACTATGAGTCTGTATATGTTACTGTTGGGGTTAGGGTTGGGCTGTTCTACCTGTATTATAGTTATTATGGTACATCCCAGTCGGGCTCTGCCTCCTGGGAGAGGTATAAAGGTCACTGCTCTGTCTGGGACCCCTCAGTCTGGGATCGTGTACTATATATGGTAGTTCCATTGTAATAGTAAATAAAAGCCTTTATTTCCTCGAGCATCTCTAGCCTCGTGAGTTATATCGCGCATCAATTTTATTTACTATTAATTGAACTCTCGTCGTTGAGAAAAAAAAGAAGGAAAACGATACAGAGAGTATGGAGCAAATGTTAAAACCCGAACGTCTTACGCTGGACCCACGTGCGGCGGGCGCCTCCAACACCTTCGACCATTGGTTGAAATGTTTTCAGGACTACCTCGCAGCCTCCGCAGCGGTCACCAGAGACGACGACAGACTCGGGTCCTCCACGCGAGGGTAAGCGACGCTGTATATTTAGCGATCCGTGCGGCCACCGACTACAAAGGGGCCCTCGAGCTTCTTAAGAAGCGCTACATTAAACCGCCAAACGAGATGCATGCTCGATATCTTTTAGCCACTCGACGGCGGCAGCCCGGCGAAACGACGGAACAGTACGCGTGCGAGCTCCTACAGCTAGCCAGGGGCTAGCTGTATAGTACACGATCCCAGACTGAGGGGTCCACTTGAAGAGTGTAACCCTACAGTACGGTGGGCCACTCCCTCCGCTTTCAGTGGGAGAACAGCAGCCTCCAAATTGCCCAACGCGCTCCACCTGTAGCCTCTCGACGCTTAAGGTTACCACACCCTCCCTATTCCAGAATCTTGAGCCAGGCTGCAAGCCCATCGTGACTAAGAGTAGGCGTTACAGCGCTGAGGATCGGATCTTCATTCGATCTGAGGTTCAGCGGCTCCTCAAGGAAGGGATCATACAATCTAGCGCTAGTCCTTGGAGAGCGCAGGTCGTGGTGGTCAAGAGTGGGAACAAACCCCGGATGGTCATTGACTATAGTCAGACCATTAATAGATACACGCAGCTGGATGCGTATCCCCTCCCGCGCATATCTGACATGGTCAATCAGATTGCGCAGTACCGGGTGTTCTCCACCATCGACCTAAAGTCTGCCTACCACCAGCTCCTCATTCGCCCAGAGGACCGACAATACACGGCTTTTGAGGCAGATGGTCGCTTGTACCATTTTCTAAGGGTTCCTTTTGGTGTTACCAATGGGGTCTCGGTCTTCCAGCGTGCTATGGACCGAATGGTGGACCATAACGGACTGCGGGCTACCTTCCCGTACCTGGATAACGTCACCATCTGCGGCCATGACCAGCAGGACCACGATACCAATCTCCTTAAATTCCTATGCACTGCATCTCGCCTGAATCTGACCTACAACAGGGAGAAGTGTGTATTTCGCACGCGCCGCCTAGCTATCCTCGGATACGTGGTGGAAAACGGGGTCATCGGCCCTGATCCAGACCGTATGCGTCCCCTCCTCGAACTTCCCCTGCCCACTAGTGTAAAAGCACTGAGAAGATGCTTAGGCTTCTTCTCTTACTACGCACAGTGGGTTCCCAATTACGCAGACAAAGCCCGTCCGCTCATCAAGTCTACCTCTTTTCCCCTAGCACCAGAGGCTCGATTGGCCTTTGAAAAACTAAAAGCCGACATCGCGAAAGCCACGATGCACGCTGTCGATGAGTCCATCCCCTTTCAGGTGGAGAGCGATGCATCTGATTTCGCCCTGGCCGCCACACTTAACCAGGCAGGCAGGCCCGTCGCCTTTTTTTCTCGCACCCTCCAAGGCCCCGAAATTTGACATTCAGCGGTGGAAAAGGAGGCCCAGGCCATTTTGGAGGCCATCCGGCATTGGCGCCATTACTTGGCGGGAAAACGGTTCACCCTGATCACGGACCAGCGGTCCGTGGCGTTCATGTTCAATAACACGCTGTGGGGCAAGATCAAGAACGACAAGATCTTGAGGTGGAGAATCGAACCCTCCACCTATAATTACGACATCATGTATCGTCCAGGGAAACTCAACGAGCCCTCGGATGCCCTGTCGCGTGGAACATGCGCTAGTATGCAGGAGGACCGTTTGCAGGCTCTCCATAATGACCTCTGCCATCCAGGGGTCACTCGGCTCTACCACTTCGTAAAAGCCCGGAATCTACCCTACTCGGTGGAGGATGTCAGGTCCATAACTAGAAGCTGCCGGGTATGCGCGGAATGCAAACCGCACTTTTACTGACCTGACAGGGCACAACTCGTTAAGGCCACTCGTCCCTTCAAAAGACTGAGTGTGGACTTTAAAGGCCCCCTTCCCTCGACAGATCGGAATGTGTACTTCCTCAACATCATTAATGAGTACTCGAGATTCCCTTTTGTCATTCCCTGCTCTGATACAACCGCTGCCACGGTTATCAAGGCATTTCGTGATCTTTTCACCCTGTTCCGGTACCCTTGCTACATCCACAGCGATAGGGGCTCGTCGTTCATGAGCGATGACTTGAGGCAATACCTGCTCTCATACGGGATTGCCTCTAGTAGAACCACGAGCTACAACCCTAGGGGTAACGGACAGGTGGAACGTGAGAATGCTACAGTCTGGAAGGCTGTCTTACTGGCGTTGAAGTCAAAAAGCCTTCCAGTCTCCCGTTGGCAAGAGGTGCTCCCTGATGCGCTCCACTCCATACGCTCACTCCTGTGTACGGCAACCAACGCTACTCCCTATGAGAGGCTGTTTTCATTCCCTCGGAAGTCTTCCTCGGGGACCTCATTACCGTCTTGGTTGACGTACTCAGGACCTGTCCTCCTGCGGCGACATGTTAGGGCCCGCAAGTCCGACCCTTTGGTTGAACAGGTCCGTCTCCTCCACGCCAACCCTCAGTATGCCTATGTGGCATACCCTGACGGGCGAGAGGACACGGTCTCGATTCGAGACCTGGCACCAGCAGGGGACTTGGAAACCCCTGTCGCTCCCATACCTCCTGTTAGAGATCCCCCAACTATTGTTTCCCCTCCTGACACGGCGCGGGCAGCATCGGGACCATCACTTAACCCTTTTACTCCCGTGTACAGCTTGCCTGAGTCCAGGAGATGGTCGCCACTTCAAGGCGTGTCCGAACTCAACGGATTGTCATCACCTCGGGGTCAACCGGCCCGTGAGACAGTTGGGGAGCTGTTGGACACCGCCTTGGGGAGAACGCCACCGCGAGTGCCTACTCCGGTGTCATCGCCGGTGTTGAGGTCACAACGACGGTGCGGTCCCCCTGACCGTCTGAACTTATAGACTGATGACAAATTATTCTGTGTTTTTTTTGTACCCCGCCGGCCTTTGTCTTCAAAGGAGGGGTGAATGTGGTGAACCATCGTTGGTTCCCACCAGGTAGTACTGAGCCAGAGTCTGGCCAGTACTATGAGTCTGTATATATGTTGCTGTTGGGGTTAGGGTTGGGTTGTTCTACTTGTTACTGTTGGGGTTAGGGTTGGGCTGTTCTACCTGTATTATAGTTATTATGGTACATCCCAGTCGGGCTCCGCCTCCTGGGAGAGGTATAAAGGTCACTGCTCTGGCTGGGACCCCTCAGTCTGGGATCGTGTACTATATATGGTAGCTCTATTGTAATAGTAAATAAAAGCCTTTATTTCCTCGAGCATCTCTAGCCTCGTGAGTTATACCGCGCATCAAGAGGAATATAGGTAGTAGGTGGAGGGGTGGATTTGAGACCATAGAGAGATCAGCCATGATCTGATTGAATGGTGAGCAGGCTCGATGGGCTGAATTTGCCTACTTCTGCTCCCAGTTCCTATATTCCCATGTACCCTGCTTGCTGATTGGTTCCCCGGGTCATGTGATTTTTATTCAGTAAATTGATTTTTAAAGGGACAAGCACCACAATGACTAAGTGTTTCACTCCAGGGTGGCATGACTGGATGAATATAGTCAGGCCTAGCCGTTGTATTTCTATCCAGTCTGGTGAAGGTATCACTCTAGGCATCTCCGGCGAACAGTATTCCATCTTGTGTTTGTCATATGAGTGAAACAACATGTGTGCTATTACAATGCAGAAGTTACTGCCCCTTTAAAATTTGTGTTCCGAGAGTGAATGAGAACCGGAGTATGTTAGCTAAATGGCGCATTCATCCTGGGTGCAGCCACTGATAGTATTAAGTTCTCATTTACCAATTGTTTTAATCTAAAGCAATGCTAGCCATCACTGGGCTTGTTCCACTAATTTGGCCTCCAACCCCAACTTTTACAAAGACATCCTCTCCAGTAGCAGGAGCCAGCTTGCCTTTCTCTATGCTTCTGATCCAGACTTCTCACTGCTTAGACAGTAAGGTTGGAGGTGTTGGTCTGTTGGGAGTTAGGATGAGAGACTTTCAAATTCTTTTCATTTCAATATGGTTAAATACACAAACTCTCTTTTCATTCACCTTCCCCCTGGGATGGATTTAAGCCTAGCTCTTCTTTTAAATTTTTGCTAGGATTCTAACCATTTTGTAACATGGACTTATATCTGCGGGGATTTTGCAAGGCAACTGTCCAAACTCTCTGTGAGCCCTTGACAGCAGTTGAAAGACATTTTCCTTCCTGTCTCTCTGGGCTAGATCTGAGCATGATGTTCTCTAAGCCTTTGTATAACAGTTTGTGGCAGTGTAACAATGAAACCACTCTGCCTTTCCAACTTCCACAACCGGTTAGCGCCCTGCAGGTGAACACCAACGGTGTACATCAACTATCACAGGGATTCCTTTCATCATTGTGTATTCTGTAAGTAGCATTACAGCAAGATATTTAAGGACTCCTGGAGGTTAAACATTCACCTACAAAGTAGCTTTGCAATAATATCATTAATAAAATACAGTAGGAAGTCTCACAACACCAGGTTAAAGTCCAACAGGTTTATTTGAAATCATGAGCTTTCGGAGTGCTGTTCCTTCTTCACTCACCTGATGAAGGAGCAGCGCTCCGAAAGCTTGTGCTACCAAATAAACATGTTGGACTTTAACCGGGTGTTGTGAGACTTCTTACTGTGCCCACCCCAGTCCAACACCAGCATCTCTACATTATTAATAAATAGCGAAGGCCTAGCTTTTTAAAATTAATTCATGGCACATGGGCATCGCTGGCTGGGCCAGCATTTATTGCCCATCCCTCGTTGCCCTTGGAGGGCAGTTGAAAGTCAACAACATTTCTGTGGCTTTGGAGTCAAATGTAGGCCAGAACAGGTAAGGACGGCAGATTTCCTTCCCTAAAGGATATTAGTGAACGAGATGGGGTTTTTCTGACAATTATAATTATTTCATGGTCATGATTAGATTCTTAATTCCAGATATTTTTTATTGAATTCAAATTCCACCATCTGCTGTGGTGGGATTTGAATGTGGGCCCCCAGAACATTAGTTGAGTTTCTGGATTAATAGTCTAGCAATAGAATCATAGAAACCCTACAGTACAGAAAGAGGCCACTCGGCCCATCGAGTCTGCACCGACCACAATCCCACCCAGACCCTACCCCCATATCCTTACATATTTACCCACTAACCCCTCTAACCTACGCATCTCAGGACACTAAGGGGCAATTTTAGCATGGCCAATCAACCTCACCCGCACATCTTTGGACTGTAGGAGGAAACCGGAGCACCCGGAGGAAACCCGCGCAGACACGAGGAGAATGTGCAAACTCCACACAGACAGTGACCCAAGCCGGGAATCGAACCCGGGACCCTGAAGCTGTGAAGCAGCAGTGCTAACCACTGTGCTACCGTGCCGTCCATAGTACCACTAGGCCATCGCCTCCCCTAAGGGGTGTTTGTGGCTCATTGGGCTAGATTTAACATTTGACAATTTTGAAGGCAGGTTAATTCCAGCTGACAGTCTGTCTGCCTGTCCCTGCCCCCAGTGCAATTTTACCAGTGCTGGGGTGGCATCAGGCAGCAAATAATGCACAATTAAGGGCCTCACCTGGGTACTGGCAGGATTAAATTGGTGACGGGGGAAGTGGCGAGCCTAGCAGGTCTTCCCGCCTCAATTCCCTCCCAACTGACTGATAAATGGCTGCCGGCAGCTGTTCGTCCCCCAGGAAATCTACCCGCACCCCTCTTGACTTTTTAGCAGGGAGAATGGTGCTTATTTCATTTAAATCATGAACTAGTTCTATCCTAGGCTTATGATAATATGGTTGAGTCGAAGGTATTCAGAGTTACGTCACTGTCAAAGATGTCACCATGTTCGTATCAAATGCCATTCCTGTTTTAACAAAGGCATTATAAAGAATTGATTTTCAATAGGTTAACTGAAATAGTGGCAAAGGAACCTCATTCACTTCCACACATTTACTGCCGTCCCATTTCAATCGATAAGTAAATAATTCAGCCTGTTGAAGTAATCCTTGTGAAGGAGATTTGAAACGTTGGGCCATCAATTCCTGGCTCCCCAGCACTGAATTTGGGGAGTACGCAAACATGCACTGGGGAATCCCTCTTGGAAGTTGGGACCCCATTCACAAACAATTTCTTCTTCCATCCCTCACGCTCAGTGTGTACTATCTACAGGAACTTGCCAAAGCACCTTCCAAACTCACGCCCACTACCATCTAGAAGGACAAAGGCAGCAGACACATGGGAACCCCACCACCTGAATGTTCTCCTTCAATCTATTCACCATTCTGACTTGGAAATGTATCGCTGTCCCTTCAGTGTTGCTGGGTCAAAAGTTGGTGTGTCGACTACATCGGTTCAAGAAAGCAGCTCACCACCACCTTCTCAAGGGCAACTAGGAATGAACAATAAATGCTGGCCTAGCCAGAGGCATCTACATCCTATAAATGAATATTAAAAAAAACATTTTGTGCGACTTTACTGTTGCTATAAGTTCGGCTCTCTCCTGATGTTTTTGCCCCTAGGTTTGAAGACTGGACTGGTGTATTATAAATGTAACACATCTGTTTAAAGAAAGGGGAGAGAAATAAATCCCATTACCATCGATTCATCAGCTTATCGACTGTGGAAGGAAGAGACCATAGTCTGGGAGAAAAATAATTGCCACTTGGAAAAACATGGGATAATAAATTACAGCCAAATTGGATCTTTTACAGATAAATTGACAAACTTGCTTGACTCCTTTGGTTAAATAGAATAAGTATTTAATAAAAGTAGATTGACTGAGAGTACGTGGACTTTCCGAGGACATTTGGTGAAGTGCCACCCAATTGACTTGTTAGCCAGATAGAAACCCATTGGGCTAAAGGGGCAGTAGTGCGGCTGGAATAAAGTCTGTGTCGCGCCTGCTATGGAACTCTGTCTGCCTTTGCCTGTGTAAGCCAGTGGGGAGGGATGGAGGGAGAGGTGTTGATAGAGGCTTCTGGAGTTTTAACGCTTGAGGCTGGATTTCCGTGATTAAAATTGGCGAAGTCATAGAAAACAGCCAGTATGTATTGGAAAATATCCTAAGTTTATTAGACTAGAAGGAAGTATACATGGTCTTCTCCAGGCGTTGATATTAGGGAAGCTGCTCCTTTTGATATATATTAACGACCTGGACTTGGGTAAACTGGGTGTTCAAACTGGTTTCCTGTTCTATTTTGTTTCATTACTTTAAACAGCAGAGTACCCAGGCATCAGTTGGAACAAGAACAGAATCAATACTGTAATGAGGTCACATTACTTGATGGCTGCTTAATCAAATCATACCACATGATTCCAGTATTATTACAGAAACCAATGAATTTCATTTCATTATTGCTTCATCACCATTTTGCTCGAGTTGATAGAAATAGCCTGTCTCGTACAAAACATCCACTACTACAAGCCATTGACTGCATCTGCACATGTGCAGGAAGTGTTCTCCCTCCTGTGTGGAGGATGGAACCTACAAATTAAATTATACAATTTTAAAGGAAGACGTGGGGTTTGGGCTGAGTTTCAAAAGCTACATTTATCCCAACAGAGGGTTCAGAATTCACAGTTTGACTGATAGTTTAAAGAGGCGATTGAAGGATTAGCTGTCTTTGATGTGGGGTTTGAATAGAAGTTTGTCTGTTTTCATAAGATATTGAACACCGAAGGAGATTAAAAAGTTTTGAATGTTTCACAAATGGGAGTATTTTTAACGATCAGGTGTGAATGAGCGAGAGCTATGTTAGATAGTTAAAAGTTTTATTTTTTTCATCTCAACATACTCCCGAGATCTACCCGTGGTGGATATTGGGTGAGTGGCGATGGAGGTGGCATGGGGAGAATGAGGGATCATTGGGGATAATGAGGGGGCAATGGGGGTCGGCAGTGAGCATGAGTTGGCATGGAGGGGCCATGGAGGGTAGATGGGGGTTGGAGGAGGTGTGAGGCGCGTGCGATAGAAGGCCCAACTGTTCCTAAAACAATTGGCAAGGTGACTCGGTGAACTGAGTCTGGTCCTGTGCCCAGCCCAACTTGGCATTCCTCTGTCCCCACGACTGCTTCTGAGATTGGCAGGCTCAACTCGATCCTGGAGCAGATATTGGGTCCAATGGGACCCTTTAACCAAGGTGGCTCTGTCGATTCGGGAAAGATCCTGACTATTTGCTAGCAAAAATCCGACCTGCAGTATCCTTTCCTCATAGGTTGTTACAATGAGTGTTGAGCAGGTTTATTGCCAGAGGAGAACATCACAGTCAAACTCGATATTGTGTAGCTCAACATCTCCATGGCACGATGACAAATCCACCATGCATCCTCCCACACTCCCATCTGTTGCCGCAATTATTCCGAACATCAAACATTCACCCATCATCACAGACAAGACAATCGCTGTTCCAATGAGTACAAACTGCAAGGGATAATAAATATCCTGCTTTACATAAAACATTTCAGTTAATTTTCCTCACCTTTACCCACACCCCTTCCACCGCCCCTTGTGTTAACCCTGGAGCTTTGCTAGCCACATTTAAACATTTTGCAGCAGAATGCATTGGTTTTAGATCCTTGATTAACAAGGGTTATCAGGGTTAGGCAGGAGTGTGGGGTTAAAGTTACAATCAGAGCAGCCATGATCTTACTGAATGGCGGAACAGGCTCGAGGAGCTGAGTGGGTTACTCCTGCTCCTGTTTATATCTTCGTATATTGTCCATCTGTAGCAAGACCTTGGCTTGATTTCATGGAACCACACAGCACAGAAGGAGATGCATCCATGGTTTGAAAACAATTGACTTTAAATAATTCTCCTAACTTTCATACTGATTATTTACTAGGTGGCACGGTGGCACAGTAGTTAGCACTGCTGCCTCACAGCGCCAGGGACCCAGGTTCGATTCCCGGCTTGGGTCACCGTCTGTGCAGAGTCTGCACGTTCACCCTGTGTCTGCCTGGGTTTCCTTCGGGTGCAAAACAAAATGGAATGTCAAAAGGAAACTTAACAAACTAAATCAAAATATTATTCCCGGGGTAACTTTGCCCCCCCAGCCACCCTGGTGCCCACCAATCATGGAGGACCTGAAGTGCGCTAGTGGGCTCTGTGTGCTCCATCTCAAAGGTCACCCGGCTGTGAATGTCACCATGGTAAAGAGGCAGACAGTCGGGTCAGACAACCCCCTTGACTGCCTGATGCCTGGACCTGTCTGTGGGGCGGCACGGTGGCACAGTGGTTAGCACTGCTGCCTCATAGCGCCAAGGACCTCGGTTTGATTCTGGTCTCAGGTCACTGTATGTGTGGAGTTTGCACATTCTCCTCGTGTCTGCGTGGGTTTCCTCCGGGTGCTCCGGTTTCCTCCCACAGTCCAAAGATGTACAGATTAGGTGGATTGGCCATGTTAAATTGCCCCTTAGTGCCCCAAGATGTGTAGATTAGGGTGGATTAGCATGGTAAATACGTGGAGTTACAGGCATAGGGCTTGGGAATAATGCTCTGTCAGCAAGTCGGGGCAGAATTGGTGGGCCGAATGGCCTCATGCACTGCAGGGATTCTAGCTTGGCCAGGAGCAGGCTTGTGAGGAGTTCCATTCTATTGTGTTAAAACCTGCAGTGATGTCATTGTGTTGTGATGCCAAAGTGACCATTCTCCAGTTTATATTCAAAAGGTTTATGGAGTGGTAAACAGCCCTGAATATGTGTGATTCGGCTGTGATCCTCTTGCCTCTGATTCAGAAGGTTGCAGGTTGAGGTCATACTCTAGGAACTGAAGCAGTCCATGTCCAAATGCAACAAGATCTGGATAATATCCAGGCTTGGGCTGACAAGTGGCAAGTAACATTCACGCCACACAAATGTCAGGCAATGACTCACCAATGAGAGACACTCGAACCACCGCTCCTTGACAGTCAATGGTGTTACCATCACTGAATCCCCCACGGTCAACATCCCTGGGGTTACCATTGACCAGAAACTCAACTGGACTCACCACAGAAACACAGTGGCTACAAGAGCAGGTCAAAGGTGAGGAATACTGCAGCGAGTAACTCACCTCCTGACTCCCCAAAGCCTATCCACCATCTACAAGGCACAAGTCAGGAGTGTGATGGAATACTCCCTGGATGGGTGCAGCTCCAACAACACTCAAGAAGCTTGACAGCATCCAGGACAAAGCAGCCCGCTTGACTGGCACCACATCTACAAACATCTACTCCCTCCACCACTGACGCTCAGTAGCAGCAGTGTGTACTATCTACAAGATGCACTGCAAAATCCTTAGCCAGCACCTTCCAAACCCACGACCACTTCCGTCTAGAAGGACAAGGGCAGCAGATACATGGGAACACCACCACCTGCAAGTTCCCCTCCAAGCCACTCACCATCCTGACGTGGAAATATATCGCCATTCCTTCGCAGTCACTGGGTCAAAATCCTGGAATTCCCTCCCTTACGGCATTGTGGGTCAACCCACAGCACATGCCTTCTTGAAAGTGTTTCAAGAAGGCAGCTCACCACCACTTCTCAAGGGCATCTAGGAATGGGCAATAAATGCTGGCCGGCCAGTGATGCCCACGTTCCATAAATGAATAAAAAAAATCCAAGTTCATTCTTTAATGCAAAACTGAGAAGTGCTGAATTGTAATTAGAAAGGCAGCCCCTCTGATAGTGCAGCACACCCTTAGAACTGCACTGGAGTGTCAGCTAGATTTTGTTCTCAAGTTTCTGGGGCTGGAACTTGAACCCATAACTGGCTCAGAGATGTGGGCACTACCAGTACACATGGATTTCTCAGTTAGTTTTAACTGACTACAAACATGCTGTACCAAGTTGACAATCTCAGAATTTAGCACAAATACATCTGAGGGTAGATAAATATCTGTGGGGGACAGGTTGCATTTTCAGGCAAGGTTTAATTATTTCCAAGGATCGGAAGGCCCCAGGCTCTGGGTTCCATTATTCATCCTGGCATTATGCTTCCATTAACCGTTAATTAACCATGACAGATACGCCATCTGTGCAAACAAAGGCAGAGGGGAAACAATTGAAATTTTAAGTGAATCTTGTCCTGGACGAGAACCATCTGTATTCTGGAATTTACTTTTCCGTTCACACTGACTTGAGGTCGTTGTTGAGCAGAATACTTTCTTTCCTTCTGAAGAATAACGTAGATGTAAGAAAATGTTATAAAAATTTGCTGAATTAAGAATAGGATGGGTCTTTCTACGGGCGGCACGGTGGCACAGGAGGTTAGCACTGCCACCTCACAGCACCAGGGTCCCAGGTTTGATTCCCAGCTTGGGTCTCTGTCTGTGTGGAGTTTTGCACATTCTCCCCGTGTCTGCGTGGATTGCCTCCGGGTGCTCCGGTTTCCTCCCACACTCCAAAAATATGCAGGTTAGGTTGATTGGCCATGCTAAAATTGCCTCTTAATGTCCTGAGATGCATAGGTTAAAGGGGTTAGCGGGTAAATATGTAGGGATATGGGGGTAGGGCCTGGGTGGGATTGTGGTTGGTGCAGACTCGATGGGCCAAATGGCCTCTTTCTGCACTGTAGGGTTTCTATGATTCTATGATGTGTAGGTTAGAGGGATTAGCAATGTAAATTTGTGGGGATAGGGCCTGGGTGGGATTGTTGTTGGTGCAGACTCGATGGGCTGAATGGCCTCCTTCTGCACTGCAGGATTCTATGATTTCTATGATGTATGCATTCCTGGCTGAGTTTTGTCAATTATTACTGACATTGACACAATCAGCGATAGTTAGGGCTGGAATCTTGCCACCGCTGGCATCATTTTCCCATCCCGTGCAGTAGCTGGAATCTTACCACCTTTCATGCCGATGGAATTTTCCCATCCCGCCACAGTGAACGGAGATTTGACTGGCTGCCAAATTCTCCAAACTCGCTGCAGCGGGAATGTGGTGTGAACGGCCGGTAAGGTGATAGAATCATAGAATCTCTACAGTGCAGAAGGAGGTCATTCGGCCCATCAAGTCTGCACTGAACACAATCCCACGCAGGCCCTTATTCCCATAACCCCCACGTATTTACCCTGTTAATCCCCCTGACACTAAGGGACAATTTAGCATGGCCAATCCACCTAATCTGCACATCTTTGAACTGTGCCCTTTTGAACTGTGCCCTATGTCTCTATTTGATCCCCCCAATCCTCTGTTTGAGCACATCTCCTGCTGGGATAAGGTCACATGCTGCTGACAACCACCACCTAAGTAAATCATCACTCCAGATGCAAAGAAATACAAGGCTTTGCAAACTGACCCTGGCAATCTAAGCCTTGGCATTATGTTGTGATTCTGTGCTGTTCACCCTCCAAGGTCAATGTATCCTTCCTGTGGTGCAGTGTCCAGAAGCTTGCAGATAGAGACTGACCCATGCTCTGTCCATTGCTTCTTCCCCTCTGTATTATAGTCCTCTTGAGATAAAGACCAACATTCCGTTTATCTCTTTGTTTATCTTCTTGTGCCTGTCCACTAGCTTTTACTGATTTGTATGCATGGGCAGTGAAATTGCTTTGCTTTTTCAGAGTTTAAGATTTAAGATGATTGTCAGGAAGAACCAATGAAATGTTGCCATAGTCCCATAGGTCACTCTCTCCTTTGAGAGGGACAGCTGACTGATGGTGATTTAACCTGAGAGTCATCACACCTCAGGCGAGGGGCAAGGTTGAGAAGTCGGGGCTTTCGTGCATAACCTCGGCTGGTATGGGAATTGAACCCACGCTGCTGGCATCGCTCCCCATCACTAACCAGCAATCCAGCCAACTGAGCTATCCAGGGGAATTGGATAATTACCTGAAGAGAAACAATTTGTGGGACTACAGGGAAAGTTTGACGTACCAGCTTAACTGCTCTCGCAGAGAGCTGGCACACACACGAAGGGCAAAATGGCTATTCTGTGGCTTGAGGCAATGGGTGGGGTTCTCTGGCCCTTCACGCCAGCGGAGAAGTCCAGCCAATATATAATTGTGTGATTTTTCTTTTCCATTCCTCCACCAGTCATCAGAAAGTCTGGTGGCTCAGTGAGTCAAATCTCTGCCTCTGAGCCAGAAAATTGGGTTTCAAGTCTTATCCCAGGACTTGATGGCCAAGGAAGGTGTGTTTGTAATGCTGCCAATTGGTTGAATATTAACCTGCAAACTCCTTCCTGCACACCAATGGTTGGAGTTCAGAGTGGAGAGACTGCTGGTCAGCCATGTTTAATGCAGGGTGCTGCCCCTCAAGCTATAAGCCTCTGACAACAGCTAGCGACCTGCTCCAGGAAAAACATCACTATGGGAACAAATTAAGGTCTACCTTGCGTATAACTAGGTGTGGGAAAATAAACCACAGCACCAGTCATTCTTCACTTTTTGTGAGTGACCTTGTAGATTGACTGTCAATTGGTGTTAGATTCTGGACAGGTTTATCACTTGGGCCCACATCCCTGAGAGAACATAGAACATAGAACAGTACAGCACAGAACAGGCCCTTTGGCCCACGATGTTGTGCCAAGCTTTATCTGAAACCAAGATCAAGCTATCCCACCCCCTATCATCCTGGTGTGCTCCATGTGCCTATCCAATAACCGCTTAAATGTTCCTAAAGTGTCTGACTCCACTATCACTGCAGGCAGTCCATTCCACACCCCAACCACTCTGTGCGTAAAGAACCTCCCTCTGATATCCTTCCTATATCTCCCACCATGAACCCTATAGTTATGCCCCCTTGTAATAGCTCCATCCACCCGAGGAAATAGTCTTTGAACGTTCACTCGATCTATCCCCTTCATCATTTTATAAACCTCTATTAAGTCTCCCCTCAGCCTCCTCCGCTCCAGAGAGAACAGCCCTAGCTCCCTCAACCTTTCCTCATAAGACCTACCCTCCGAACCAGGCAGCATCCTGGTAAATCTCCTCTGCACTCTTTCCAGCGCTTCCACATCCTTCTTATAGTGAGGTGACCAGAACTGCACACAATATTCCAAATGTGGTCTCACCAAGGTCCTGTACAGTTGCAGCATAACCCCACGGCTCTTAAACTCCAAACCCCTGTTAATAAAAGCTAATGATGTGGAGATGCCGGCGTTGGACTGGGGTAAACACAGTAAGAAGTTTAACAACACCAGGTTAAAGTCCAACAGGTTTATTTGGTAGCAAAAGCCACACAAGCTTTCGAGGCTCTGAGCCCCTTCTTCAGGTGAGTGGGAATTCTGTTCACAAACAGAACTTATAAAGACACAGACTCAATTTACATGAATAATGGTTGGAATGCGAATACTTACAACTAATCCAGTCTTTAAGAAACAAAACAATGGGAGTGGGGAGAGCATCAAGACAGGCTAAAAAGATGTGTATTGTCTCCAGACAAGACAGCCAGTGAAACTCTGCAGGTCCACGCAACTGTGGGAGTTACAAATAGTGTGACATAAACCCAATATCCCGGTTGAGGCCGTCCTTGTGTGTGCGGAACTTGGCTATCAGTTTCTGCTCAGCGACTCTGCGCTGTCGTGTGTCGCGAAGGCCGCCTTGGAGAACGCTTACCCGAATATCAGAGGCCGAATGCCCGTGACCGCTGAAGTGCTCCCCAACAGGAAGAGAACAGTCTTGCCTGGTGGATGACATCAACACGTTCCATCCCACCATCAGGCTCACCATAGACTACTCTCCGGAATCGGTTGCATTCTTGGACACGCGCATCTCCATTAAGGACGGTCACCTCAGCACCTCACTGTACCGCAAGCCCACGGATAACCTCACGATGCTCCACTTCTCCAGCTTCCACCCTAAACACGTTAAAGAAGCCATCCCCTACGGACAAGCCCTCCGTATACACAGGATCTGCTCGGATGAGGAGGATCGCAACAGACACCTCCAGACGCTGAAAGATGCCCTCATAAGAACAGGATATGGCGCTAGACTCATTGATCAACAGTTCCAACGCGCCACAGCGAAAAACCGCACCGACCTCCTCAGAAGACAAACACGGGACACAGTGGACAGAGTACCCTTCGTTGTCCAGTACTTCCCCGGAGCAGAGAAGCTACGGCATCTCCTCCAGAGCCTTCAACATGTCATTGATGAAGACGAACATCTCGCCAAGGCCATCCCCACACCCCCACTTCTTGCCTTCAAACAACCGCACAACCTCAAACAGACCATTGTCCGCAGCAAACTACCCAGCCTTCAGGAGAACAGTGACCAAGACACCACACAACCCTGCCACAGCAACCTCTGCAAGACGTGCCGGATCATCGACACAGATGCCATCATCTCACGTGAGAACACCATCCACCAGGTACACGGTACATACTCTTGCAACTCGGCCAACGTTGTCTACCTGATACGCTGCAAGAAAGGATGTCCCGAGGCATGGTACATTGGGGAAACTATGCAGACGCTGCGACAACGGATGAATGAACACCGCTCGACAATCACCAGGCAAGACTGTTCTCTTCCTGTTGGGGAGCACTTCAGCGGTCACGGGCATTCGGCCTCTGATATTCGGGTAAGCGTTCTCCAAGGCGGCCTTCGCGACACACGACAGCGCAGAGTCGCTGAGCAGAAACTGATAGCCAAGTTCCGCACACACAAGGACGGCCTCAACCGGGATATTGGGTTTATGTCACACTATTTGTAACTCCCACAGTTGCGTGGACCTGCAGAGTTTCACTGGCTGTCTTGTCTGGAGACAATACACATCTTTTTAGCCTGTCTTGATGCTCTCTCCACTCCCATTGTTTTGTTTCTTAAAGACTGGATTAGTTGTAAGTATTCGCATTCCAACCATTATTCATGTAAATTGAGTCTGTGTCTTTATAAGTTCTGTTTGTGAACAGAATTCCCACTCACCTGAAGAAGGGGCTCAGAGCCTCGAAAGCTTGTGTGGCTTTTGCTACCAAATAAACCTGTTGGACTTTAACCTGGTGTTGTTAAACTTCTTACAATAAAAGCTAACACACTATAGGCCTTCTTCACAGCTCTATCCACTTGAGTGGCAACCTTTAGAGATCTGTGGATATGGACTCCAAGATCTCTCTGTTCCTCCACAGTCTTCAGAACCCTACCTTTGACCCTGTAATCCACATTTAAATTAGTCCTACCAAAATGAATCACCTCACATTTATCAGGGTTAAAATCCATTTGCCATTTTTCAGCCCAGCTTTGCATCCTATCTATGTCTCTTTGCAGCCTACAACAGCCCTCCACCTCATCCACTGCTCCACCAATCTTGGTGTCATCAGCAAATTTACTGATCCACCCTTCAGCCCCCTCCTCTAAGTCATTAATAAAAATCACAAAGAGCAGAGGACCAAGCATTGATCCCTGTGGCACTCCGCTAGCAACCTGCCTCCAGTCCGAAAATTTTCCATCCACCACCACCCTCTGTCTTCGATCAGATAGCCAGTTACCTATCCAATCGGCCAACTTTCCCTCTATCCCACACCTCCTTACTTTCATCATAAGCCGACCATGGGGGACCTTATCAAACGCCTTACTAAAATCCATGTATATGACATCAACTGCCCTACCTCCATCAACACACTTAGTTACCTCCTCAAAAAATTCAATCAAATTTGTGAGGCACGACTTGCCCTTCACAAATCCGTGCTGACTATCCCAGATTAATCCGCATCTTTCTAAATGGTCGTAAATCCCATCCCTAAGAACCTTTTCCATCAATTTACCAACCACTGAAGTAAGACTAACCGGTCTATAATTACCAGGGTCATTTCTATTCCCTTTCTTAAACAGAGGAACAACATTCGCCATTCTCCAGTCCTCTGGCACCATCCCCGTGGACAGTGAGGACCCAAAGATCAAAGCCAAAGGTTCTGCAATCTCATCCCTTGCCTTTGAGACTGAAATGTCATTAACCAAAAGAATGTCACATGGGGATAATGGCTAATCGACGAAGGAGACGTTCCTGAGGCTAATTTAAAACAAAATCCCAGAGGTGATAGGTTCATGTCTTGTTGTGATGACCATGAAGGCTTCAGATGGGTGATCATCAATGGATCTACCCATGGTCTTTGTGGAAGACAAGCTGCCTTGCTGAGCGAGCGGAGACTCGCCCAATAGGCAGTCAGCGGGAGTTTATAAGCTTATAAATTCACCTGGAACAGTTGGTAATTTCCCTGGTAGTCTAGTGATGAGGATTTGGTGCTTTCACTGCCATAGCCTGGGTTCAATTCCTGGTTAGGGATTGAAATTATTTTTATGGTGGCACGTTGGTACAGTGGCTAGCACTGCTGCCTCGCACCGTCAGTAACCCAGGTTCAATTCGCGGCTTGGGCCACTGTCTGTGTGGAGTCTGCGCGTTCTTCCCGTGATTGTGTGGGTTTCTTCCGGGTGCTCCAGTTTCCTCCCACAATCTGAAAGGCGTGCTGGTTAGGTGGATTGGCCATGCTAAATTCTCCCTCAGTGTACCCGAACAGGTGCCGGAGTCTGACGACTAGGGGCTTTTCACAGTAACTTCATTGCAGTGTTAATGTAAGCCTACTTGTGACACTAATAAATAAACTTTAAATTTGTAGCTCCCAAGGTGAACACTACCTGACTGTAAGCTGTGGTAGCGGCCTTTTCCTTTGGTTCACAATAAAGGGCGTTGGTGATGGGAAACTGGCTGAATTACTACATGACTCATCTAAGTTTCCAGAGAAAAAAATGAACGATGCTAGACCTGTTCACTGGAGCCAGCAAGAACTGGATAGAGTTTGTCATGCGTTTCTTTCAGAGATCACCCTTACTCTTCCCTTTAGAATCCTCTAACGGTGGTTTTGGCAAAATAAAAGAACTGGCCATGGCTCCGTGTACCAGGCAGCAACAATAAAGGAGTAGAAAGACCTATGTTTATAGAACAACTTTCACGACCATATATCTCAAAGCAGTTTACAGCTGATGAAGTACCTTTGAAGGGCGGCACGGTGGAACAGTGGTTAGCACTGCTGCCTCACAGCGCCAGGGACCCGGGTTCAATTCCAGCCTTGTTCTCTGTCTGTAAAGAGTCTGCACATTCTCCCCGTGTCTGCGTGGGTTTCCTCTGGGGTCTCTGGTTTCCTCCCACAGTCCAAAGATGTCCGCACAGGTTAGGTTGCTTGGCCGTGCTAAATTGACCCTAGTGTCAGGGGATTAGCAGGATAAATGAGGGTTACGGGAATAGGACCTGGGTGGGATTGTGGTTGGACAGACTTGATGGGCCGAATGGCCTCCTTCTGTACTGTAGGGATTCTATGATTCTATGAAACTCAGTCACTGTAAATAGGAACTGAGGTCTGGGAGGTGAGGCAAGGTGTTACACACAGGCGAATTGTATTTGTATTGTAGTCAGCCTCTCTGCCACCCACTCACATCGCTTTCAATGTGTTAGTCCTATTGATTGTGACAACTGTGTCAACTATCAGGCGATTGGAATGGATCCACTGACCCCTCAGAGACACTCCAATATTGAAAATGTTGACAACTGCGTATTATTTTCCACTAAGGGAGCAACGGTCAAGAGTGCCAACACTCTTAATTACCAACATGGGGCCTGGCTGCCTAGCAACAGGGGTGGCCTGATAAAGAAAGAACATCACTTAGTTGGTGGTAAATGGCACAAAGAGCACAGACTTAGCTCAGTACAACATGCCAAACTTTTGGCCATCGCACTGAAGAATAACAACACAAAGAGAAGGCTTGACGTCGAGTGTTGGGGGACTGAAGACCGAGGGGAGCTTGAGAAATGTGACCACAGCTTAATGTTGGCTGCTGACTGATGGACATTGCCATTGCCTGTGCAATTTCTAGAAGTTGAAAGGAAGCAAAAGGAATTGTTTGCATTGAGCAGTGATGGAGCAATGTGTTAATGGGTGTTGGGATTTGGCCGTGGGCCATCTGTCAACAGAGGCAGTCTGACAAAGAACGGCGGTGACCTGTGGAATTACTTTGCTAGCAGCTGATAAAAATGCACAGACATCGACAGCAAGCCAGGGACTCTGTGTTCACGTTTTACTGTTACTTGGTACGATTTTTCAACAGAGCCAATTTCTCTCTCTCCTGCTTTCCTTTGGCAGTCATACTTTTGAACCAAACACCGTTCAGAGTTGCAGCTATTCCAATGATGTTTTTGGTTAAATCTATGTTTGTCACAGCCTTGGTTTCTGGCAAAGATTCTGCCCTCCCCACTCCACGGGCCTGACCCGAATCCCTAAATATATTATTCAACACAAGTCTACAATAGGGAGCACGCAACACAGCACAACTTCTGAGATAGAGATGTAATTTACTAGGGTAAAATGGGATCTAATAACTAAAATAAACAACAAGGCAGGGAGTGCTGTTGGGAGTTTGGCTTGCATACGATTGTTAC
Source organism: Mustelus asterias (assembly GCF_964213995.1). NCBI lineage: Eukaryota > Metazoa > Chordata > Chondrichthyes > Carcharhiniformes > Triakidae > Mustelus > Mustelus asterias. Next base: position 38,808,756 of record NC_135821.1, read on the forward strand.
AGAGCCAAGCATCTCTCAAAAAAGATGATGAGTTTTGTTGCTCTGTCACCCTGCCAAGTCTAACCATTATCATGCAAGGCTCACTATTTTTAGTTGAAGCAAGAAAAGTTTGCATTCTGATCCCTTCTTCTGAAAGTAGTCACAGCTCAATGTGTGTAAGTAACTTTGCAATCTGTCACCCCTTTGTGCTCACACCACTTTGACTCTTGTGTTGAACTTGGCAGCTGTCAGGAACTTTGCATTCATCATGCCAACCTCTTTAACATCCTCATGTTCTTTCATTCTCATTTTGGTGGCTGTTCTCTCATCCACCTAACATCTTAAGCTCTGGAACTGCGTTTCTAAGCCTTTTTGTCTTTCTGGGCGGTACGGCGGCACAGTGGTTAGCACTGCTGCCTCACAATGCCAGGAATCCGGGTTCGATTCCCGGCTTGAGTGACTATCTCTGCGGAGTTTGTACATTCTCCTTGTGACTGTGTGGGTTTCCTCCCACAGTCCAAAAGACGTGCTGGTTAGGTGCATAGGTGTGGTGAACCATCGTTGGTTCCCACTAGATAGTACTGAGCCAGGGTCTGGCCAGTACTACAAGTATATATATATGTTGCTGTTGGGTTAGGGATGGGTTGTTCTACTTGTTGCTGTTGGGGTTAGGGTGGGGTTGTTACACCTTTGTATTGTAGTATTGTGGTACATCCCAGTCGGGCTCCGCCTCCTGGGAGAGGTATAAAGGTCCCTGCTCTGGCTGGGACCCCTCAGTCTGGGATCGTGTATATAATTGGTAGCTGCCTTGTTACAGCAAATAAAAGCCTTTATTTCCTGACCATCAAGCCTCGTGTATGATAACGCGCATCAATAGGCCATGCTAAGTTCTCCCTCAGTGTACCCGAACAGGTGCTGGAATGTGACAACTAGGGGATTTTCACAGTAACTTCATCGCAGTGTTAACGTAAGCCTACTTGTGACACTGATGAATAAACTTAAAACTACCTCTCACTCCTCCCTTAAGATACTCCATGAAACCTTTGTCTTTGACCAAGCTTTTGACCAGTTTCCAATTTCTCATTTTTAAAAATTCTTTCTTGGGATATGGACATCGCTGGCAAGGCCAGCATTTGTTGGTCATCCCTAATTGTCCTTGAACTGAGTGGTTTGCTAGGTCACTTGAGCAGGGCTGTTTAGGATCAACCACATTGCTGTCGTTCTGGAGTCACATGTAGGCCAGACTGGGTAAGGACGGCAGATTTCCTTCCCCAAAGGACATTTGTGAACCAGATGGGTTTTTACAACAATCAACAATGGTTTCATCGTCATCATTAAACTTTTAATTCCAGATTTTTAATTGAATTCAAATTCTAACATCTGCTGTGGTTGGATTCGAACCCAGGTCCCCAGGGCATCACCCTGGAGTCTTTTAACTACTAGTCCAGTAGCTTCATGTCAAACTTTGTCTGATAATATTCCAATGAAGCATTTTGGGACTTTGTTTTAGCTCAGTTACAGGTGCTATATCAATGCAAGTTGTTGCTGTGAGACACTGGGCGGAATTTTACGAGATTTTTTTCTAAGTGTCCGGCTAGCGTGAAAACAGGAGAGTTCCTGATCTGTTTTTGGGCGAGTTTTCACACTCAATCTTATAGACGTAGTCATTGAAAATATGGGCTCGACCGTTTCTCGCCACTAGAGGCAGTGGGTGAAGGGCGGCATCTCCACATCATGACTAATTCACCAGACAGACTGCAGCTCAGATTGGAGCCACAAACATTACCGTCTCCCTTACCCTTACCCCCCTGACTCCCCTCCAGGACCCCCTTGCACATGGCCCCCTCATCACTCTCCCAGCCCCGATTGCTGAGTGACATGACCATCTCTCTCCCCTGCCCTGATCATCACAGAGACACATTCCTCCCCCCCACCAGCAACACATCCTCTCCAATTCCCCTCCCCCAGCTCCCCAGCAACTCACACTCCCCACACACCCCCCCACAGCTTCCCAGAATGGCAACACAGCCCCCCCCATTACCCCCCCCCCCCACACACACACACCCAGAACCCATGCAGTAGTGACCTCAGACAGCACTGTTTGACATGTCCTGAGGCTGCAGCACTGCCATTTCAGAGAGTTTCCAGCCCATCTCTCACCACCCACATTGCTTGCTGTTGCCAGCACTAGAACCCGGAGTCAACGCTAAGACCCAAGGTCAGCGCTCAGACCCTGGTCCGTGCTGAGAGGTCAAAGTCGGACCATGTGAACAACAGCAGCCCCCCACATACTCGCAAGCCCCTCCAGCCTGAAACACAATATGGCCGCCACAAAACAACCCCCTTTGCAGCACAGAGCCATTTGAAAACAGATACCTACCTCCTCGCTCACACTCACTGCTCAACCACCTGAAGCTGACTTCTGTACAGGAGGTGTTTTGCTCACCGGTTGCAGCTGCAGTGAACGAGGTGGTTAAGGTAAGTGAGATGGGATGATTGGGAGTGAAGCTCACTAATTACATTCTGATTGAATGCAAATTGATGTTTTACTCGTCTTGGGCGGGGTCCTGAGCGCAACGTTTTTTTTTCTGGTAAGATGGAAATGGGGGCACGAAAATGGGCGCCATTCCACTGAGTCGGCTCACACCTGATTTTGCAACATTTTTGCACCGAGTAATTGGTATGATGAGGTCATAAGATTCCGCCCATTGAGTCAGTGGAGCTCCCTGACAGGTGGGGAACTGACCTTTCTCCTGTGATCAGATGCTCCTCAATGCTCCATCAATAGAGTCGATTAACCTTTCAGTACCCAGATCTCTGAACCAATTCCGGGGATCCTGCAACAGCAGCAGATGTTGCACCAGATCACCTAACGAAAACGAGACAATATATTATTGTGGAGCGAGATTATTATTAGCACAAATTATAGGGACATTCATTCAAATCCCGCCATGGCAGTTCGGAAATATAATCAAATTATGGGCGGCATGGTGGCACAATGGTTAGCACTGCTGCCTCAAAGCACCAGAGACCTGGGTTTGATTCCCAGCTTGGTGTGTGGAGTCTGCACGTTCTCCCCATGTCTGCGTGGGTTTCCTCCAGGTGCCCCGGTTTCCTCCCACAGTCCGAAAGACGTGCAGGTCTTTGGCCATGCTAAATTCTCCCTCAGTGTACTCGAACAGGAGTGTTCCTTTATTAAAAGATGATTTCTTAGTTACAGCTACTGACAATTGGGCAATTTGGGCAATGCTGTCAATTATTATCCATCTCTAATTCCACTTGTGGAGATGACGGTGGGTCATCTTCTCAAATCACTGCAAGGTTTAGATTGACATTTAAATTTAGATGAGTGAATTTTTCACATTCCTTCTGACCAAACATAGAAACTTACGACAAAAGCAGAAAATGCTGGAAAATCTCAGCAGGTCTGACAGCATCTGTGGAGAGAGAATAGAGTCAATGTTTCAAGTCTGGATGACCCTTCGGGTGGGATTTTCTGGCCGCGCTCTCCCCCAAATTGGGAAAAATTCCGCCTGCGGTCAACGGAACTTTGCATGGTTCATGTCCCACCTGCTATGATCCCCGTGGCGGATGGTGTGGGAAAATTCCGCCCTTCGTGTCAGACCTGCTGAGATTTTCTACTTTCTCAGAAGACTAAAGAAATTTGGCATGTCAGCTACGACTCTCACCGACCTTTACAGAAACACCATAGAAAGCATTCTTTCTGATTGTATCACAGCTTGGTATGGCTCCTGCTCCTGGACGGGATTGATGTTCATAAGGAGGAGGTGTTAGCAATTCTGGAAAGGGTAAAAAAAGATAAGTCCCCTGGGCCGGATGGGATTTATCCTAGGATTCTCTGGGAGGCTAGAGAGGAGATTGCAGAGCCTTTGGCTTTGATCTTTGTGTTGTCATTGTCTACAGGAATAGTGCCAGAAGACTGGAGGATAGCAAATGTTGTCCCCTTGTTCAAGAAGGGGAGTAGGGACAACCCTGGTAATTATAGACCGGTGAGCCTTACTTCTGTTGTGGGCAAAGTATTGGAAAGGATTATAAGAGATAGGATTTATAATCACCTAGAAAGGAATAATTTGATTAGGGATAGCCAGCACGGTTTTGTGAAGGGTAGGTCGTGCCTCACAAACCCTTTTGAGTTCTTTGAGAAGGTGACCAAAGAGGTGGATGAGGGTAAAGCGGTTGATGTGGTGTATATTGATTTCAGCAAAGCGTTTGATAAGGTAAGCTTTTGCAGAAAATACAGACACATGGGATTGAGGGTGATTTAGTGGTTTGAATCAGGAATTGGCTAGCTGTAAGAAAACAAAGGGTGGTGATTGATGGGAAATATTCATCCTGGAGTTCAGTTACTAGTGGTGTACCGCAAGGATCTGTTTTGGGCCACTGCTGTTTGTCATTTTTATTAATGACCTGGATGAGGGCGTGGAAGGATGAATTAGTAAATTTGCGGATGACACTAAAGTCGGTGGAGTTGTAGACAGTGCGGAGGGAAGTGGCAGGTTACAGAGAGACATAGATAAGCTGCAGAGCTGGGCTGAGAGGTGGCAAATGGAGTTTAATGCGGAAAAGTGTGAGGTGATTCACTTTGGAAGGAGTAACAGGAATACAGAGTACTGGGCTAATGGTAAGATACTTGGTAGTGTGGATGAACAGAGGGATCTGGGTGTCTATGTGCATAGATCCCTGAAAGTTGGCACCCAGATTGATAAGGTTGTTAAGAAGGCGTACGGTGTGTTAGCTTTTATTGGTAGAGGGATTGAGTTTCGGAGCCAGGAGGTCATGCTGCAACTGTACAAAACTCTGGTGCGGCCGCATTTGGAGTATTGCGTACAGTTCTGGTCGCCGTATTATATGAAAGATGTGGAAGTGTTGGGAAGGGTGCAGAGGAGATTTACCAGGATGTTGCCTGGTCTGGTGGGAAAATCGTATGAGGAAAGGCTGAGGGGCTTGAGGTTGTTTTCGTTAGAGAGAAGAAGGTTAAGAGGTGACTTGATAGAGGCTTACAAGATGATCAGAGGATTAGATGGGGTGGATAGTGAGAGCCTTTTCCCCCGGATGGTGTTGGCTAACACGAGGGGACATAGCTTTAAATTGAGGGGTGAGAGATATAGGACAGATGTTTGAGGTAGGTTCTTTACTCAGAGAGTAGTAAGGGCGTGGAATGCCCTGCCTGCAGCAGTAGTGGACTCGTCAACATTAAGGGCATTCAAATGGTTATTGGATAAACATATGGATGATATTGGAATAGTGTAGATTAGAGGGGCTTTAGATCGGTTCCACTGGTCGGCGCAACATCGAGGGCCGAAGGGCCTGTACTGCGCTGTAATGTTCTGTGTTCTATGTTCTATGCTCTGCCCAAGACTGTAAGAAACTACAAAAGGTCGTAAATGTAGCCCAATCCATCTCGCAAACCAGCATTCCATCCATTGACTCTGTCTACACTTCCCGCTGCCTCGGAAAAACAGCCAACGTAATTAAGGACTCCACGCACCCCGGACATTCTCTCTTCCACCTTCTTCTGTCAGGAAAAAGATACAAAAGTCTGAGGGCACGTACCAACCGACTCAAGAACAGCTTCTGCCCTGCTGCTATCAGAGTTTTGAATGGACCTACCTCATATTAAGTTGATCTTTCTCTGCACCCTAGCTATAACTGTAACACTACTGATGCGCTATCAATAAGGCGAAAGACTACCTGTGTGCCAATACAAGTGTAAGCTTTTATTCACAACAGAATCAGGAGCACATCCCAACAAATAACCGACCTGGACTGAACAAGGGGGAGGAGACAGCCACCTTTATACTAGGTGCCGAGGGGAGGAACCAAACCGGGAGGGGATGTGTCCAGGTATGACAAACACACAACGGTGGTCCATATAGGACAAAGGCACAACTGAGGTCCACCACAACTACATTCTGCACTCTCTCATTTCTTTCTTTATGAACGGTACGCTTTGTCTGTATAGTGCACAAGAAACAATACTTTTCATTGTATGCTAATACATGTGACAATAATAAATCAAATCAAATCAAAATTTTCCAGCATTTTCTTTTTTCTGTTCGAGATTTCAGCATCCACAGTAATTTCCTTTTATTATGCAAACTTCAAAAACTGACAGGCAGGAAGGACCAGGCGGTTCACCGAGCCTGTCTTTTACCATGGCATCCGATGTATCAGCGCAAAATTCATCCTCCCATCCCCTCCCCCCGCACCCTCTGCAGCATGTAACCTCCTGGAGAGGCAAAAAAGGAGTTAAACACAGGGCCAATATGGAGAAAGGTGCTCTCGAACATCCCCCTCCAACCTCCACAGGCAGTCAATACCAATCCGGGGAATCACTGGGACCAGGTGTTAGCTATAAAGTCACTAACTGTCAATGTATCAAAGCAGTAACAGTCAAAGAGCCAATTAAAAAGAGGCACATATTCTCCTCTTTAGTGCCTTGGCTGTATCCTTCAGTCAGTCATTGGCACCAGAGAAAACGCAATCATCATTGGCACCCTTACAGTCAGTATCTGTGTACTGAAGGCTGTTCTGCTTCTGTCACTCCGTGTCGGTGCCAACCACTCTCAGACTGAGTGCAGCATGAGTGGGAGCGGAGAAGAGCCCCCTTCCTGCAATGTGCCCTGAACTTCAACCTCAGCAATACACCTTTAGTATTAATGTGGCCGATTCCACTTTCCCCGTACGAATGAGACTGTGGGGAATTTCACAGTAACTTCATTGCCGTGTTAATGTAAGCCTACTTGTGACACCAATAATAAATAAAGTTTGTCACTTTCTTCTCATACCCCGGGGGACTGTCTTGTGCTGTGAACCCCGCCTGGGGTCAGGACTATTTCAGCTGTGGGAGACAGGCGCTTTCATGCAATCTCTTTGGGCTACATTTTATTCCAAGCTCCGGAGGTGGAGCCTTTGAGTGTTAGCCTTTTGCCCCCCACACACAGTGCCACTTGGCCCACAGTTTATGGCACAGAATTGGACTGGATTGTCAGCACGCCATTAAGAGTCATCAGCAGAACAATGTGGTCTACGATAAAATGCTATCATTCAGCAGTCCTGTGCGAATCAGTCAAGGCAGATTCGGCTGCTTGGAAGGATATTAATTGCATCGGCCAAAATTAATAAATCCTACAGCAGTTGCTTAGCCGCTGGGCAAAGTCAAATGTTACCTTCCGCTGAGTGTGGTACACCGCTGACTGGCTGGTGCTAATGAATGCATCAGTGGTAATGCTTGGACATCGTCAGTGTGGACATGAGCTGGTGCGGCTTCTAAAAAGACAACAAGAAGCAAAACAGGAATGCAAATCTCACCACAAATGTGTTTGTGCCCTGGCCAGAGTCTCTGTGCTGGAAATCAATCTCACATTCCAGGGGAAGCTGCCCTTTTATTTTGCTTGTGACACTGATGGGTTAGTTGAGCGTCCGTTCACTTGCGGGATAAATGGAGTGCTCCTTAGACTTGGCAGTGAATGCCCTAGATTGTAAGACAGGGTTACTTTACAGAGGAGAGCACATCTCTATGTAAACGCTTGGAGTCCCAAGGTGCCCATTGCGAATGGTTGCATGTTTATTATGGAAACAGCACGCATTCCACAGATGCTTTAAATTCTGGCCACAAGTGCAGAACACTTTCAACATTAGATTGGGGAATTCCACATCATCCTTTATAACTGAATTTTGAAAGTGTGCACGGTATAATTAATTCTAGGAAAAACACACTTTACCTAATCGCCTTAGTGGCGAAGCAGAGGTCTCCAACGGATATAGTCAGTATTAGTTAGGAATAATATAACATTTACAAGAGTAATAAACAGCAAAGGCTGACTTTCCCCAAAAGGAACATTATAGATGATTCCTGTCTTAAATTCTCATACTTTTTGTAATGACTTCAATCAGGCCATTGGGGTTGGCCTTTTGGAATATGAACTCCCTGATTAAGGAGTCAATTGATGGGCCAATCAGAGTCTTTTCCTTGTATTTAACTGGGAGTGTCAGTTCCTCTGGCACTCCCGAAGGTAGACTGCTGACTGATAGCACTCTGTGTACTGCTGCTGGAACTGTAAATAAAGGGATTTTGGTGAAGGGACCTCTGCCTCCGAAGACTTATTACACTTTTGATTCAATGGAACTTAGAATTATGTAATATTTACTCTGTGTAAAGTATTAGCTGCTGAGCTGGATTAACCAGGATCATTTGAATAGTGATTGTTCGTGAGTTGTTGCTTGATCCCCTTTTCAATATTTAGTTTATTTCGTGTGTCCAAACGCCCCAGCAAAAATACTCAAGGTGGAGTTTTAGCTGGAACAAGGTGGATGAGGGATTTTGGAGTGGGTGGGAGGTTAAAACAGCTGAAATTGCTGATGTGCCATGGAGTAGGCCAGAATTCATTCACTTCCATGTTCAGCGCATGGGGGACCCGTGTGGGACAGGTCCTTCTGCTATTTAAATACGCAAATTGCTCACTATCTGTTTCTAGGGTGGCACGGTGGTTAGCACTGTTGTCTCACAGCGCCAGGGACCCGGGTTCGATTCCGGCCTTGGGTCACTGTCTGTGTGGAGTTTGCATGTTTCCTCCGTGTCTGTGTGGGTTTCCTCCAGTTTCCTCCCACAGTCTGAAAGAAGTGCAGATTGGGCGGATTGGCCATGCTAAATTGCCCCTTATGCTGGAATTCTGCCGTCCCGCCCACCACGGGAATCGGAGCAGGCGAGGGGCGGACAACGGGAAGCTCCATGGACCTCGACGCGAGACCGGAAAATCCCGCCCACATGTCCAAAGATGTCTAGGCTAGGTTGAGTAATGACTGTAAATGCGCAGGGTTCTGGGGATAGGGTAGAGGGGAGGGCCTGGATGGGATGTTCTTTCGGAGAGTCGGTGCAGACTCGATGGGCTGAATGGCCTCTTTCGGCACTGTAGGGATTCTGTGATTTAACTCTGATTTCTGAATCTAAGTGTGTTTTCAAGGTTCCAGGAGTATGCCGGGGGAGATGACAGCTGGATTTGACAGCACTGAGCAAATGAAATGGAGATCTGATACCTGCTTTCTTGCCTCAGTGAAAGGTTTTTGCTTGTAGTGCTCTGTTCTAAGAGTGGGATATCACTGCTTTGGAGGAGAGTTCCATTATGTTGAGAGCCATTTCTACAACCTTGCAGATAAAGGGCAAAATATTCCCAGCTGTCAACCTTCAGTCCAGCAAGGGAGCTGATGCAGCTCTAGCTTGGACCTCTGATGAGGAACAAGAAAATATGCAGCAGCAAGAACATCAGCAACAACCTTCACTTCAACCACCAGCCACTTCAGAGGCAACAAACACAAGAACACTCCAGTTTGCAGGAGTCGATACAGGATGTACAGCGAATGGATAATGGATAAACTCGATGGAGTTCAGAAGGATGAGGGGGGATCTAATTGAAACTTACAGAATACTGAGAGGCCTAGGTAGAGTGGATGTGGAGAGGATGTTTCCACTAGTGGGAGAGGCTACAACTCAAGGGCACAACCTCAGAGTGAAGGGACGCTCCTTTAAAACTGGGATGAGGAGGAATTTCTTCAACCAGAGGGCGGTGAATCTGTGGAACTCATTGCCACAGAGGGCTGTGGAGGCCAGGTCATTGAGTGTCTTTAAGACAGAGATAGATAGGTTCTTGATCAATAAGGGGTTCAAGGGTTACGGGGAGAAGGCAGGAGAATGGGGGTGAGAATCATACCAGCCATGATTGAATGGCGGAGCAGACCCGATGGGCTGAATGGTCAAATTCTGCTCCTATAGCTTATGGTCTTATGATAAGCTTCCTGGACATGACTGAGCAATAATACCTCCAATGAAACCACCAGGTGTTGGCTGACCTATGAAGTCTCCTGGGAGAAGGTCTCCTGTTAAGTGAAGTAGGCGGGCAGACATTGCTGGTCAAAGTCAGCACAGCCCCTAATCTCTTCATCTCTAAAACTGCATTGGTTATATTTGCAGAATCTTCCAATGCGCTGTCACCAAGCGCATATCACAGGTGATCTCTCTCATGTTTGCCAGGGCCAGTACTTCTGCGCACTTTGCAACTGAGGAAAATAAAAAGGCGCTCTGACTTTCACCTCTGGCTGAGGTCCCACGTGGTGGTGCATTCGAAGTGCCTTCTCTGGTTACCCGGGGCTATTCAACAACTGAAAAGGGGTTTCACTGCATTAATTTTCAGCTGGTCTGCAACCAGGAAAAGAAGATCATGCATACCTGTGCAAGGTTCCTCAGAAGCTGCCATGTTAGGCCCATCCTGCGGCATTCAAGTCGCCCCGAGGTAGCCACATCTCAAAGCAATGGTTCCTTGGAGACAGGATTAGCTTCTGAAGACATGGCTGGAAACAACGCTGACATATCCAAACACTAACCCAGGAAAGGTGTGGCAAAAGCCACATGACCCTCATTGTTGTAATAGTTTTAAAGGTTTATTCATTAGTGTCACAAGTAGGCTTACATTAACACTGCAATGAAGTCACTGTGAAAATCCCCTAGTCGCCACACTCCGGCGCCTGTTCGGGTACACTGAGGGAGAATTTAGCACGGCCAATGCACCTAACCAGCACGTCTTTCAGATTGTGGGAGGAAACCGGAGCACCCGGAGGAAACCCACGCAGACACTGGGAGAATGTGCAAACTCCACACAGTCAGTGATCCAAGCTGGGAATCGAACCTGGGTCCCTGGCACTGTGAGGCAGCAGTGCTAACCACTGTGCCACCATGTGAGCAATTGGACAGATCTGGGGGTGTCCTTCAATATAGACCAGCCAGGGTTTGCAGAATGGTCTCCTTGACCTTACATAATATTGTTTTGCAGTAAAGACTGGAGTTCGGGATGGTGGGGGGTGTGGGGCGGGGTGTGGAGGGGGGGTTGATAGGGGGGGCAGTGTTGGGGGAGTGATGAGTGTTCTATGTGTTTTCGGGGGGAGGGGAAGGAGGAGGACGAATGACAGAAGGAGCAGGAACGTGATGTGGTGAGAACACCAGTAACCACACACACAGCTGCCAGCGAAGCCTGGAACAGCCTGATTCAGGCTTGCTTCAGTTAAACCGAGGCACTGCAGCCAGCTGGCAGACATATTCTGAGTCAGTGTGCCTCCCCTTCCACCCAGCTCCAGCACACAGCAGTTTTACAATCCCTCTCTTCGCTTCCACCTATCATTTACCTTTAACTCTCTTGTCAAACCATCTTTCACACCACTTGGTCGGGGCAGGGACAATAGGCAAGATGGTAATAACAAATAAATATTTTAAAGTACATAGACAGGAAAGAGAAATTTGACACTAACATGGTGCCATATATCCAGGTGAATATCCTTCTGCAACCATATAGCTTTCATTTTCCTTCTTCTGCTGTTGAAGTACAGGTGAGTTCCTCATCTGTCCTGACTGCACAGATACACTTGGTTGACGTCCTTTGAGTTGGCCGCCAAAGGCTGCCCCACACTGCACCTGTGCAGGGACAGATTCACCGACACCTCCATTGAGCCCTCCATTGGATCTCATAGAAACTTACACAATTCTCACAGGGTTAGACAGGGTAGATTCAGAAAGAATGTTCCCGATGGTGGGGGGAGTCCAGAATTAGGTGTCAAATTTTGAGGATAAGGGGTAAACCTGTCAGAACTGAGGTGAGGAGAAATGTCTTCACCTAGAGGGTGGTGAGTGTGTGGAATTCATTACCACTGAATGTAGTTGGCGGGCGCGGTGGCACAGTGGTTGGCACTGCTGCCTCACAGCGCCAGGGACCCGGGTTCAATTCCTGGCTTGGGTTACTGACTGTGTGAAGTTTGCACATTCTCCCCGTGTCTGCGTGGGTTTCCTCTGGGTGCTCCGATTTCCTCCCACACTCTGAAAGACGTGCTGGTTAGGTGCATTGACCCGAACAGGTGCCGGAGTGTGGCGACTAGGGGAATTTCACAGTAACTTCATTGCAGTGTTAATGTAAGTCTACTTGTGACACTAATAAATAAACTTTACTTGGTTGAGGCTGAAACGTTGTCTGATTTCAAGAAGAAATTAGACACAATTCTTGGGGCTGAAGGGATCAAGGGATATGGGGGAAGGAGGGGGATCAGGATATTGAATTTGATGATCAGCTATGATCAATATGAATGGCGGCACAGGCTCGAAGGGCCGAGGGGCCTCCTCCTGCTTCTAGGTTCAAAGTTTCTATGAGACAGGAGGCAGCATGTGGGATTCTAACTGCGTGGGGGAGGGACAGAGGAGTTTGCCTTTGACAAGGTACCGCATGGTAGATTGTTGCATAAAGTTAAATCTCACGGGATCCAGGGTGAGGTATCTAAATGTATACAAAATTGGCTTCTTGACAGAATAAGAAGTTTAACAACACCAGATTAAAGTCCAACAGGTTTATTTGGTAGCAAAAGCCACACAGGCTTTTGGAGCTCTAAGCCCCTTCTTCAGGTGTCCACATCATTCTTGACAGAAGCCAGAGGGTGGTTGTAGAGAGTTGTTTTTCAAACTGGAGGCCTGTGACCAGTGGTGTGCCTCAGGGATCAGTGCTGGGCCCACTGTTGTTTGTCATTTATATTAATGATTTGGATGAGAATATAGGAGGCATGGTTAGTAAGTTTGCAGATGACACCACGATTGGTGGCATGGTGGACAGTGAGGAAGGTTATCTCCAATTGCAGCGGGACCTTGATCAATTGGACCAGTGAGCTGACGAACGGCAGATGGAGTTTAATTTAGACAAATGTGAGGTAATGCATTTTGGTAGATTGAACCAGGGCAGGACTTACTCAGTTAATGGTAGGGGTGTTGGGGAGAGTTACAGAAGAGATCAAGGGGTACATGTTCATAGCTCCTTGAAAGTGGAGTCACAGGTGGACAGAATGGTGAAGAAGGCATTTGGCATGCTTGGTTTCATCGGTCAGAACATTGAATATAGGAGTTGGGACGTCTTGTTAAAGTTGTACAAGACATTGGTAAGGCCACACTTGGAATACTGTGTGCAATTCTGGTCACCCTATAAAGGATATTATTAAACTAGAAAGAGTGCAGAAAAGATTTACTAGGATGCTACCGCAACTTGATGTTATAAGTTATAAGGAGAGGCTGAATAGACTGGGACTTTTTTCTCTGGAGCGTAGGAGGCTGAGAGGTGACCTTATAGAGGTCTATAAAATAATGAGGGGCATAGACAAGGTAGATAGTCAATATCTTTTCCGAAAGGTAGGGGAGTCTAAAACTAGAGGGCATAGGTTTAAGGTGAGAGGGGAGAGATACAGAAGTGTCCAGAGGGGCAATGTTTTCACACAGAGGGTGGTGAGTGTCTGGAACAAGCTGCCAGAGGTAGTAGTAGAGATGGGCACAATTTTATCTTTTAAAAACTATCATTTAGATAGTTACATGGGTACGATGGGTATAGAGGGATATGGGCCAAATGCGGGCAATTGGGATTAGTTTAGGGGTTTTTTTTAAAAAAAGGGCGGCATGGACAAGTTGGGCCAAAGGGCCTGTTTCCATGCTGTAAACCTCTATGACTCTATGACTCTACGTGTCAGATGTGGAAAGGGCTTCTAGAAGGGACCTAAAATTTCCTTTCCCCTTTCTCCATCTTTGCTTCCATATCCCACCCTGCCTCTTCCCAAGACCGCTTGGAGAGCACTTTGCTGCCCTTCAGTGAGGTGCTGAATGGCCAAGGTGAGGTGTTTCTCAATACTACTGTAGGTGATGGTGTGAGTGTGTTGGCCATTAGTCAGGGTCAGAATGCACCCAGTTTCCTGCCATCTCTCTTGCTCTGTTCAGGTGGCCATTCCTTCCATGGATGCAGACATCAGTGTGAGTGAGATGTGGGATACAGTGAAATGGCACGGCACTAATGGTAGAGATGGACTTCTCCAATCCCTCTTCCGTCGTGCGCAGAGCAGTTTGGAAAGGCTGACAGAGGATCACACAATTTCTGCCACCTGCTGTAGAAGTGCCCCGAAGCTCAGCACCTGCCTCAAGCTAAGCAGAGACTGGTGGACGCTGGGCCCTCTGATAGGGACACTCCACACTTCCTGCTGATGTGTGATGTGTGATACACCCGATCAAACTATTACCTGCCCTAGTGGTCTCCACTCAGATGGAGAGGCTGCTTCCAGCTGTTCTGGAACAACAGGAGTTACAGCATGGAGGAACAGCAGCACAAGGAAAATGAAGGCTATGTAGTTTATAGACTAGAGATTCATAGACAGTTACAGCACAGAAGGAGGCCATTCAGCCCATCATATTCAGTCTGGTCAACAAAGAGCTGACTGCACTAATCCTATTTTCCAGCGCTTGGCCCATAGCCCTGGGGGTTATGGTAGCCCAAGAGAATATCTAAATATTTCTTCAATGTTACGAGAGTTTCTGTCTCAAACACATTCAGGACTGAGTTCCAGACTCCCACCACTCTCTGGGTGAAAAGGTTTTACCTCAACTCCTTTCTTCACCTTCTATCTCTTACCTTATATTTATTCACCCCTGTTATTGATCCCTCAGTTAATGGAAAAAGGGCCTTACTATGTAAGTCCTGGACTGTGTGTAGTTCCTGGGCTGTGTGTAGTTCCTGGGCTGTGTGTAGTTATTCAGATTGTGTGTAGTTCCTGGACTGTGTGTAGTTCCTGGGCTGTGTATAGTTCCTGGGCTGTGTGTAGTTTCTGGGCTGTGTGTAGCTCCTGGGTTGTGTGTAGTTTCTGGGCTATGTGTAGATCCTGGGTTGTGTGTAGTTATTCAGACTGTGTGTGGTTTCTGGACTGTGCGTAGTTCCAGGACTGTGTGTAGGTTCTGGGCTAAGTGTAGTTCCTGAGTTGTGTGTAGTTCCTGAATTGTGTGTAGTTCCTGGGCTGTGGGTAGTTCCTGGGCTGTGTGTAGTTTCTGGGTTGTGTGTAGTTCCTGGGTTGTGTGTAGTTCCTGGGCTGTGTGTTGTTCCTGGGTTGTGTGCAGTTCCTGAGTTGTGTGTAGTTCCTGGGCTGTGTGTAGTTCCTGGGTTGTGGGTAGATATTCAGACTGTGTGTAGTTCCTGGGCTGTGTGTAGTTCCTGGGCTGTGTGTAGTTCCTTGGTTGTGGGTAGTTATATAGACTGTGTGTAGTTCCAGGATTGTGTGTAGTTCCAGGATTGTGTGTAATTACAGGGCTGTGTGTAGGTTCTGGGTTGTGTGTAGTTTCTGGTCTGTGTGTAGTTCCTGGGCTGTGTGTAGTTATTCAGACTGTGTGTAGTTCCTGGGCTGTGTGTAGTTCCTGGGCTTTGTGTGTAGTTATTCAGACTGTGTGTAGTTCCTGGGCTGTGTGTAGTTATTCAGACTGTGTGTAGTTCCTGGGCTGTGTGTAGTTCCTGGGCTTTGTGTGTAGTTATTCAGACTGTGTGTAGTTCCTGGGCTGTGTGTAGTTATTCAGACTGTGTGTAGTTCCTGGGCTGTGTGTAGTTCCTGGGCTGTGTGTAGTTCCTGGGTTGTGTGTAGTTTCTGGGCTATATGTAGATCCTGGGTTGTGTGTAGTTATTCAGACTGTGTGTGGTTTCTGGACTGTGTGTAGTTCCAGGACTGTGTGTAGGTTCTGGGCTAAGTGTAGTTCCTGAGTTGTGTGTAGTTCCTGGGCTGTGGGTAGTTCCTGGGCTGTGTGTAGTTTCTGGGTTGTGTGTAGTTCCTGGGTTGTGTGTAGTTCCTGGGCTGTGTGTTGTTCCTGGGTTGTGTGCAGTTCCTGAGTTGTGTGTAGTTCCTGGGCTGTGTGTAGTTCCTGGGTTGTGGGTAGATATTCAGACTGTGTGTAGTTCCAGGATTGTGTGTAGTTCCTGGGCTGTGTGTAGTTCCTGGGCTGTGTGTAGTTCCTGGGTTGTGGGTAGTTATTTAGACTGTGTGTAGTTCCAGGATTGTGTGTAATTACAGGGCTGTGTGTAGGTTCTGGGTTGTGTGTAGTTTCTGGTCTGTGTGTAGTTCCTGGGCTGTATGTAGTTATTCAGACTGTCTGTAGTTCCTGGGCTGTGTGTAGTTCCTGGGCTGTGTGTAGTTATTCAGACTGTGTGTAGTTCCTGGGCTGTGTGTAGTTATTCAGACTGTGTGTAGTTCCTGGACTGTGTGTAGTTCCTGGGCTGTGTGTAGTTATTCAGACTGTGTGTAGTTCCTGGGCTGTGTGTAGTTCCTGGGCTGTGTGTAGTTCCTGGACTGTGTGTAGTTCCTGGGTTGTGTGTAGTTTCTGGGCTATATGTAGATCCTGGGTTGTGTGTAGTTATTCAGACTGTGTGTGGTTTCTGGACTGTGTGTAGTTCCAGGACTGTGTGTAGGTTCTGGGCTAAGTGTAGTTCCTGAGTTGTGTGTAGTTCCTGGGCTGTGGGTAGTTCCTGGGCTGTGTGTAGTTCCTGGGTTTGTGTGTAGTTCTTGGGTTGTGTGTAGTTCCTGGGTTGTGGGTAGTTCCTGAGTTGTGTGTAGTTCCTGGGCTGTGTGTAGTTCCTGGGCTGTGTGTAGTTCCTGGGTTGTGGGTAGATATTCAGACTGTGTGTAGTTCCAGGATTGTGTGTAGTTCCTGGGCTGTGTGTAGTTCCTGGGTTGTGTGTAGTTCCTGGGCTCTGTGTAGTTCCTGGGCTGTGTGTAGTTCCTGGGCTGTGTGTAGTTCCTGGGTTGTGGGTAGTTATTCAGACTGCGTGTAGTTCCAGGATTGTGTGTGGTTCCAGGATTGTGTGTAATTACAGGGCTGTGTGTAGTTTCTGGTCTGTGTGTAGTTTCTGGTCTGTGTGTAGTTTCTGGTCTGTGTGTAGTTCCTGGGCTGTGTGTAGTTCCTGGACTGAGTGTAGTTATTCAGACAGTGTGTATTTTCTAGACTGTGTGAAGGTTCTGAACTGTGTGTAGTTGCTGAACTGTGTGTAGTTCCTGGGCTGTATGTAGTTCCTGGGCTGTATGTAGTTTCTGGGCTGTGTGTAGCTCTTCAGACTGGGTGTAGTTTCTGGACTGTGTGTACTTATTCAGACTGTGTGGAGTTGCTCGGCTGTGTGTAGTTCTTGGGTTGTGTGTAATTTCTGGGCTGTGTATAGTTTCTGGGCTGTGTGTAGTTCCTGGGCTGTGTGTAGTTCTTGGATTGTGTGTAGTTTCTGGCCTGTGTGTAGTTCCTGGGCTGTGTGTAGTTCCTGGGCTGTGTGTAGTTTCTGGGCTGTGTGTAGCTATTCAGACTGGGTGTAGTTTCTGGACTGTGTGTGCATATTCAGACTGTGTGGAGTTGCTGGGCTGTGAGTAGTTCCTGGGCTGTGTGTACTTCCTGGGCTATGTGTAGTTCCTGGACTGTGTGTAGTTATTCAGACTGTATGTACTTCCTGGGCTGTGTGTGGTTTCTGGGGTGTGTGTAGTTATTCTGACTGTATGTAGTTCCTAGGCTGTGTTTCATTTTCAGACTGTGTGTCGTTCTCATACTCTCCACTGTGCAAGTGTAAATACACATGTGTCCGTCTGTGACACTTTGTTGTAAAATTGGTCTTAATGCCTTCAGTCATGGTCATCATTGTTGCGAATGGAGCCATGCTCTTCAATTGTGTCTGTGAGCAGATGTGTGAAGGCAAAACAGCATCAATCTGATGAAATAGAGTTAGCTCACTATGTTTGCCACCTGAGACTGCTAGTAGGACATGAGATGAAACAGAAACTCATGAATGTTTGTTTTTTGTTGCACAGTTCACTGCAATCTGAGATAGAAATGTCAGCTGGTTCAGCTGAGGCAGCAATTGTCCGGTAAATGAAGCTGGGCATTGTCTCTGCTGATGGCTGCACAAAGTAACAAGTTGTCCTTCTCATTTGGCCAAGTCTTAAACCTGACATTTCAACGTGTCACTGTGTGCAGTAAGATAACAGAGCGGAACATGAATGAGTGGCAGTCCACATGGGTAACATGCTTTGTGTATCGTTAATGTAAGCAAGACAAGTTTCCAAGCTCAGCACAACCTGTGTCCTTGAATATTCAGCATTTCTTTCATCTATGTTCATAGAATCTACAGTGCAGAAGGAGGCCCATCGAGCCTGTACCAACCACAATCCCACCCAGGTCTTGTCCTATCCCCGTAACCCCACATATTTAAGCTCCTAATCCCCCTGACATTAAGGGGCAATTTATGATGGCCAAATCAACATAACCCGCACATCTTTGGACATACATTGTACTTTTGATATGATTTTCTCACTGTGTGGGATTGCAGCACAAAAATATAACCAAAAACCTATTCCCATAATTTAATCTGTATTTTCAGTAAAATGAGTAAATACTACATTTGTTTACTCTCATATTGTTTTGTTTCTCTCTGTGTCTCTGTTTCACTTCTTTAGGCCTATTTTCTATCCTTATTCTATCCCTCAAACCTGTTGCCACGGAGACTTGAACACACTTCCACACTCCACTAAAATGGCCGCCAAAGTTCTCAGAGATTTTCAAAGAAAGTTCACTGACAGTTTGGGATTTTCTCCTTCCTCATGCTAATGGGAAAGTCTGTATATGTGACAGGAATGGGAGCAGCTTTAGGATTGATAATTACCCGTTTTACGGAGATATTGTATACAAGGTTGCTCTCGGCCTTCTGATCACACGCTCCCATTCTCCTTGATGTGGCCACTCAACTGTCTCAAGGGCCTACAGAAAGGCCAGAAGTGCAAGTTATTAAAGCACCATTTCCTCCGGTACTGAGCAGAATCAGGCCTTCATGCTAAACAGCTGGAGCAGCCAGTCAGTTCCTTTCCTTATGCTGTAGGTCCAGTAGCAGATGAAAAATCTCTTAAGGCAGGAAGTGGAGGAGTCTACCGCAGACTTTGAGACTATACTCAAAGCCTTTGACACCTAGCTTGGCTCATATAACTTTCTCTTTAGTTATAGAAAGAGCATTTTTTAACCAGAATAGCTGTAATGACCACAATGAAGCCCATGAGGTTGGCCTTTTGGAGTGTGATCACCACCTGACTTCCCAAAGACTGTCCATCATCTGCAAGGCACAAGTCAAGAGTGTGATGGGATACTCACCACCTGTCTGGATGGGTGCAACTCCAACACTCAAGAAGGTCGACACCATCCAGGACAAAGCAGCCCACTTGATTTGCACTATATCTACAAACATCCCCTCCCTCCACCACTGATGCTCATGATTTGGATGTTCAAATGCAACAAGATCTGGACAATATCCAAGCTTGGGCTGACAAGTGGCAAGTAACATTTGTGCCACGCAAATGCTAGGCAATGGCCATCACTAATAAGGGACACTCTAACCACCACCCCTTGACATTCAATGGTGTAACCATCACTGAAATCCCCAATGTCAACATCCTTGGGGGTTACCATTGGCCAGAAACTCAACTGGACTTGTCACATATGCACAGTGGCTAAAAGAACAGGCCAGAGGCTCGGAATACTGCAGCGAGTAACTCACCACCTGACTTCCCAAAGACTGTCCATCATCTACAAGGCACAAGTCAGGAGTGTGATGGAACACTCCCCACCTGGAAGGGTGCAACTCCGACAACATTCAAGAAGCTCAACACCATCCCAGGACAAAACAGCTCACTTGATTTGCACTATATCTACAAACATCCACTCCCTCCATCACTGACGCTCAGTAGCAGCAGTGTGTACTATCTACAAGATGCTCTACAAAAATCCTTGGACAGCACCTTCCAAACCCATGACCACTTCCATATAGAAGGATAAGGGCAGCATATACATAGGAACACCACCACTTGCAAGTTCCCCTCCAAGCCACCCACCATCCTGACTTGGAATATATCACCATTCCTTTGCCTTTGCAAAGAAGGTCTGGAGCGAGATGCAGTGGTACTTGTCGCGGTTCGGCCCAAGCAGCTCGGTGATGCAGGACTCTGTGCTCTACGGGCTGTTTCTGGGGACGCACACCGAGACAAATATCAACTGCTGCTGGAGGGTCATCAATTCGATGAAGGATGTGCTTTGGTCTGCCCGAAACTTGCTGATCTTCCAGCTGAAAGAATTGTCCTCGACCGAGTGTTGCAGACTGGCACATTCCAAGGTCCAGGACTACGTGCTGAGGGATGCGCTCAAGCTTGGGGCAGCCGCCGCAAAGGCACAATGGGGAAAGGCCACCGTGTAAAGCGTCTCAACCGAGGCAGACCGAGGGCCGGGTAACTGCAGAATACCCTCGGCCTGCGTAACTGTGTGCCAACCTGAAAAATAACGGCACACAGTAAACTCTGATGTATGTACATAGTTTTAAGTAATGAAATGTAATGAATGTAATGTTTTGTAAATAAGCACTGTATTGTACTGTAAAAATGATTCTTTTTTTTGCATTGTTTGTAACTTTTGGATCTGTCGTTTTGCAATGTTTTATCTGAGAGTTTTTTTTTGAATGAAGTATATTTTTGAAATAAAAAAATATCACCATTTCTTTGCAGTTGCTGGGTCAAAATCCTGGAATTCCCTCCCAAACGGCATCGTGGGCTAACCAACAGAACATGGAGTGCAGCGATTCAAGAAGGCAGCTCACCATCACCTTCTCAAGGGCAACTAGGGATGGGCAATAAATGCTGGCCAGCCAGCGACGCCCATGGCCCACAAATGAATAAAAATAAACTCCCTGATTGAGGTAATGATTGCCTGCACAATCAGAGAGCCCGACCTGTATATAGAGGAGTGTTCGGGCTACTAACACTCCAGATTCTGACTTTGTACCTGAAACACTCTTAGGAGTAGAGGTAAGTTTGTAAATAACAGAATCTGGTGAAGGGACACTGGCCTCTGAGCAGTTATTTCAGTGGCAATGAGGAAAAAGAATGACCCTGAAGGAACTTGCTCGCGAACAGCTGGTTTAGCTTGGGGTAAGCCACTCTCAGGCACCATACCTTTATTCGGGAAACTGGACTGATTTAATCCTGCTCTCGAGGACTGGACCTAATATCTGGAGCACATGCGTTACTTCTTTAGGGCCAACCACATTGCGGCAGACAAAAAATGATGCGTCATTCTTCTGACCGCTTGTGGACTGATGGCATTTGCCATTATTCACAGTTTAACTTTCCTGGAGGCAGCAGATATTAAAACCTTTCAAGACTTGACTGACCTAGTGAGAAACCTGTGAGGCATGCAAACCATCAAGGTTCTTTGGACTTGGTGGGGGAGGGGTGTAATGACCTCAACGAGGCCCATGAGGTGGGCCTCTTGGAGTATGAGCTCCTTGATTGAGGTAATGAGTGCCTGCCCAATCAGGGAGTCTCACCTGCATATATTATGAGGAGTGTCAGGGCTACTGACATTCCGATGTTTGACTTAGTACCTGAAGCACTCTTAGGAGTGGAGACAAGTTGTAAATAAAAGGAATCTGGTGAAGGGGCACTGGCCTCTGAGGAGTTATTTCAATAGCAATGATTTGGGGAATTAATTAACTTATTTCTTATTGCATCTATCAGTGATAGATGTATTTCGGGGTTTGGGATGCATACTGCCTCTTTAAGAGTGTGGGTCATGTGACCCCTGAGGGGGTTTAGCTCCTCCCAGTGTGGAATCCGGTTAAGCAGTCCAGGATCTGCCTGTGGGATAGTACACATCTGAAATAAAGAGTTCCCCAGTGTTTAGGTTACAAGGCCTACTTCATGATTGTTCTTGCACCATACTTCGCTAAATACATTTATAACACTATCGTCTTGCTAGTTCTTGTGAAAACGGAGCACTGGGCATCTAAGATGAAAAGCTCTATGACTTTCTGCAGAACAAAAATGACCTTACGTAAAATCAAATGTTCCAGTAGGTGAGGCAGGCCGAGCTCAGAGAATCTAACCGGGCTGCAATTTGGCACAACTCAGAGGTTCCACATGACTCTGTTGACTGGGTAGGCCCACGGGCAGCAGCTCCACCCATGAGAAAGTACTCCAAAGGGGACAAAATGATGGGAAACTCCATATTGGAAGCCATTTTGTATTGCGGGGTAAATAACCAACATTGATACCAGTTCTGCCCAGCAGGGGGCACAGAATGTTTCCAGTGTGGTTAAACTGGACGTTTCAAGCATTTTTGCAAATCCAACATCTCTAATCAAGATAGAAGACCCAATCTGGCGAGCAGTCCCTGAAAATATTTATGAAACACATTCCATCCAAGAGATTGAAAATCAAGATAAAGAACATTATAGTGTTCCTAGGGATAGTTCATCGTTTTAGTCCAGACTATTGGTCAGTTACATTGCAAGTTAAAGGCATCAATACCAACATTAAAATTGATACTGGAGCTGCTGTCAACATATTGGCGGATGACCTAGACTGTCATCAGTCAATGCACCTTCATCCACCGGGCATCAAATTGTAAGGTCCAGGCATCATTGACTTCCCAATTAAAGGCAGGGTTATTGCTCTTTTTCATTACAAAGAGCGGCAGAACATTGACTCTCTTTGTTGTCCACAATCAACACACATCCTTATTGAGTGGCCATGTTGTCATACTTCCAGGAATCCTACAAAAAACAGATAAATACCTTTGAAAGGGCTGCACGGTGGCACAGTAGTTAGCACTGCTGTCTCACAGCGCTAGGGACCCCAGGTTCGATTCCCAGCTCGGGTCACTGTCTGTGTGGAGTTTGCATGTTCTCCCCGTGTCTGTGTGGGTTTCCTCCAGGTGCCCTGGTTTCCTACCACAGTCTGAAAGACGTGCTGGTTAGGTGTATTGACCTGAACAGGTGCTGGAGTGTGGTGATTTGGGGAATTTCCCAGTAACTTCATTATAGTGTTAATGTAAGCCTTTAATTGACTTTAACTTAAGATTCACTGCCTTTCATGGAATAATATTCAATCCATATTTTTAGACCAAGTGGAAATTTATTTATTAGTTTCACAAGTAGGCTTACATTAACACTGCAATGAAGTTACCGTGAAAATCCCTGAGTTGCCACACAGCGGCGCCTGTTCGGGTACACTGAGAGAGAATTTAGCATGGCCAATGCACCTAACCAGCACATCTTTCGGACTGTGGGAGGAAACCGGAGCACCCGGAGGAAACCCACGCGGACACAGGGAGAGCATGCAGACTCCACACAGACAGTGACCCAAACTGGTGATTGAACCCGGGTCCCTGGCGCTGTGAGGCAGCAGTGCTAACCACTGTGCCACCGTGCTGCATAAATCTCCCAGCACTTAAGCTATTATGAAATTAAGTTACCAATTATATGCCCATTCTCATTTTATAACTTGTCTTCCTTTCTTGGTATGAATGATAATGCCCATGTTGTGTAATTTGCAAATTTTGAAATTGTGCTTCTAATATCTAAGTCTAAGTCATTGATGTAAATGATAAATAACAATGAGCCTATCACCAGTCCTCGTGGAACACCGCTTCCCACTGTTTGTCCATCTATTAGGGGTTAGTTCATAAACAACATTTAAAAATGCATAAGGACAAATGTGGTGCAGCACAAAGTGATATCCCAGAGGAAGCAACAAGGTCAGTGTGCATTCCTCTAATTAAAACTCTGCGGCAATTGAAACACCTTACCAATGGCAGTCCTAGCAAAAGATTTTTATATTTTGCTTAAAATTCACATGCCAAATGCATGGAAACCCCTTTTGTTCTGTGTCAGAATGTAAAAGTTAATGTTTATTTATTAGTCACAAGTAAGGATGACGTTAATACTGCCATGAAGTTACTGTGAAATTCCCTGAGTTGCCACACTCCAGTGCCTGTTCAGGTCAATGCACCTAACCAGCACGTCCTTCAGGATATGGGAGGAAACCGGAGCATCCAGAGAAAACCCACGCAGACATGGGGAGAACGTGCAGACTCCACACAGACAGTGACCCAAGCCGGGAATCGAACCCAGGCCCCTGGCGCTGTGAGGCTGCAGTGCTAACCACTGTGCTGCCCCTATCGATCAGGGAAGATTTAATCAGGCTGTGGTTCCTTGCACTAGAAGCTAGAAGGCCAAAGGATGACCTGAGAGAAGTCTTAAAGATTATTAAAACGTTTAAGAGGGTAAATGTAGTGATGTTTCCACTTATT
The DNA here is from genome assembly GCF_964213995.1 of Mustelus asterias. NCBI lineage: Eukaryota > Metazoa > Chordata > Chondrichthyes > Carcharhiniformes > Triakidae > Mustelus > Mustelus asterias. The sequence goes on from NC_135821.1 coordinate 38,832,724, forward strand.
GGGAAACCAAACCGGGGGGGGGGGTCATACATAGAAGGTAATCATTAACAAATTCAATAGGTAATTCAGGAAAAGCCTCCTTACACAAAAAATCATTTATTCTTCTCTTTCAAGTCCCATGCCCTAAGAGAATGTTGGCCATGGACATCTGTTGGATGTTCCATAATTATACTTGGCCATGTACTTGCAATATGGCTGACCAGGAAACTCTCCCTCTATAATGGGGCGGCACAGTGGCACAGTGGTTAGCACTCTTGCCTCACTGAGCCAGGAACCCAGGTTCAATTCCAGCCTCGGGTGTCTGTGTGGAGTTTGTACGTTCTTCCTGCATGGGTTTCCTCTGGGTGCTCCGGTTTACTCCCACACTCCAAAGATGTGCAGGTTAGGTGGATTGGCCACGCTAAATTGACCCTTAGTGTCAGGGGGACTACCAGGGTAGATACGTGGGGTTACGGGGATATGGTCTGGGTGGGATTGTGATAGGTGCAGGCTTGATGGGCCAAATGGCCTCCTTCTGCACTGTAGGGAATCTATGAATATGACAGCAAGATACTGCGGATATTGGAATCTGAAACATAATCAGAAAATGTTGGAAAATCTCAGCAGGTCTGACAGCATCTGCGGAGAGAGAGTAGAGCCAGCGTTTCGAGTCTGGATGACTGCTCCCCACCCTTCGCTCTTACCACCTCCCATATTAGAAGAATTTACAGGCTGTTAATCAACTGGTTTGGAAACATTACGAATGCACCTTTCATAGGCATCACGTGCTTAGGTAGGTCTTGAACCCAGAGTCGGGAGGCTATCACTAAACTACAAAACCTCCAGATAGTGATAAGAATGTGGAAGTTGTAACTGTGGGGAGTAATTGCAATAAATAATTTAGTGGCGTTTAAGGAGAAACTAGATAAGCACCTGGGGGCGATTGGAAGGGAATCCAAATCAGGGCAGTTGAAAATAGTGGAAAATAAGAACAGTTGGTCTTTGTGGGCTGTTTCTCTCCTGTAAATTTGATGTAATTCTATGTATGATCCATAAATCAACAAAAAGAACTCTTCTAACAAGATTCACATGCACAAGGTAGAGCATGAATGGCAATGCCAACTTAGCACATGCAGCACAGTGGCACAGTGGTTAGCACTGCTGTCTCACAGCGCCAGGGACCCGGGTTCGATTCCCAGTTTGGGTCACTACCTGGGCAGAGTCTGCACGTTCTCCCTGTGTCTGCGTGGGTTTCCTCCGGGTGCTCCGGTTTCCTCCCACAGTCCAAAGACGTGTTGGTTAGGTGTGTTGGTCATGCTAAATTCTCCCTCAGTGAACCCGAACAGGCGCCGGAATGTGGCGACTAGGGGATTTTCACAGTAACTTCATTGCAGTGTTCATGTAAGCCCACTTGTGACTAATAAATAAACTTTATTTTTCAATGTAACACTCTTCAATGCCAAACAGAAACGACCCATGTAACTGTGAGAGCCAAAGTGATGACAGAGTCTTGCTGTGGGCCATTGCCTCCTGGGAAAACAAAATACTCCGAATGTGGTAATCTGAAAGAAAAGCTATACACACTCAGTGGACCTGGCAATGTTTTTTTTTGAATTGTCAGTTTGCTTTGCCAATGGAGGCTCATAACTAATGGAGAGAGAAGCATTTCATGCTGGCCTGCAAGACACATTCAAAGGCAGTGGGCGGGATTTCCTGGTCCGTTCCACCACCGAGGTGGTCCGGTCCCACTGAAAGCTAATGGACTGTTGCCTGGGCTGCCGCACCCACTGCTGGAGTCCCATGACTGCAAGGTTAGAAAATCCCAGCCAGTATCTTCACCATCAACTTTGTTCCTTCCAATTTTCATATTGGTCTGAGAAGGTGGTGGAGAAATTAAAGGAGAAGAGGCAATACATTAAAATTATGAATATCTGTACTCGCTGGACTATTCACTGCAGTGAACAACTTTGGACAAACCTTTAAGGGCGACATGCTGGTACAGTGGTACAGTGATTAGCACTGCTGCCTCACAGCACCAGAGACCTGGGCTCGATTCCCAGTTTGGGTCACTGTCTGTGTGGAGTTTGCACATTCTCCCCGTGTCTGCGTGGGTTTCCTCCGGGTGCTCCGGTTTCCTCCCACACTCCAAAGATATGCGGGTTAGGTTGACTGGCCATGCTAATTTGACCCTTAGTGTCAGGGCGACTAGCGAGGGTAAATGAATGGGGTTATGGGGATAGGACCTGGGTGGGATTGTGGTCGGTGCAGACTCGATGGGCCGAATGGCCTCCTTCTGCACTGTAAAATTAAATGAAATACTGAGCGAAGGCCACATCAGCGTCTGAGCTCACCATGTGCAAGTAGCTGGCCCATGTTCCTTTTAGACGCAACCAATGTTTTTATTAATGGCAGCAGTGTTGTCAAGTGGTTGTTAAACCTCCTTCGTTGCTCAGTTTGGTCAGTGGCACCAAACAGAAAGGGAGAGCTGAGAGTTCCTTCAGTCTCGAGCATCTCACTCAGTGGCTGTGACGAGGTCAGCAGAAAACCATTCACAATCTCATCTTGCAAATGTTTCACTTTGAATAGAACAAACTCACTGCGCATTTCTAAAGTATGAGAAGCGGAATGACTTTAATCTTCTGAATCCATTTTCTTTTCCTTAAATGTTTTAGAATTGCAAGTTTTAGTCAGTAAATCATTTTACTTAGTAATTATGGCTTTCAGCTTTCTTTGTACCTGGTGTATTGAAAGTTAATTTGACTCCCTGATGGGCCAGCTATTGAAGGGAGAAAGAACAAATTTGCATTTATATAGCGCGTTTCGTGACCTGGAGACCTTCTGAAACTCTTCACAGCTAATGAAGTACTTTTGAAGTGCATTCTTTGTTGACATGGAAAAGCAGTAGCCAATTTGCACGCAGCAAACTCCCACAAACAGCAATGAGACAAACAACCAACTAGCTTACTTTTGATGGCGGTTGAGGAATTAATGTCAGCTAGGATACCTGCAAAACTCCCATATGCACGATGGCATAGTGGTTAGCATTGCTGCCTCACAGCACTAGGAACCTGGGTTCGATTCCCGGCTTGAGTCACTGTCTGTGTGGAGTCTGCATGCCCTCCCTGTGTCTGTGTGAGTTTCCTCCGGGTGCTCCAGTTACCTCCCACAGTCTGAAAGACGTGTTGGTTAGGTGCATTGGCCATGCTAAATTTTCCCTCAGTGTACTCGAACAGGCGCCAGAGTGTGGCGACTGGGGGATTTTCACAGTAGCTTCACTGCACTGTTAATGTAAGCCAACTTATGACACTAATAAATAAACTTAAACTTTCCCGTCAAGTGCCATGGAACCTTTTACGCACACCTGAGAGGACAGAGGGGGTTTCGATTTAATGTCTCATCTCCAACAGTGCAGTGCTCCCTCCATTTTGGAATAGCAGTCAGTTACCACCTTCTGATCCAGAGTCCATTCGCTGGTGAGGGCAGTGAGGAGAAGATACAGAAAATCAAAATGGGAGTCACATAATGCGAACATGGTAATAAATGTGTTTCCATGAGCTTTGGCGCTACTCAGCCTTGAACCATTTCATTTATCACACTTACACAACTCGTGTCACGCTTACACACTCATAGAATCATAGAAACCCTACAGTACAGAAAGAGGCCATTCGGCCCATCGAGTCTGCACCGACCACAATCCCACCCAGGCCCCACCCCTACATCCCTACATATTTTACCCGCTAATCCCTCTAATCTACGCATCCCAAGACACTAAGGGGCAATTTTCAGGATAGCCAATCAACCTAACCCGCACATCTTTGGACTGTGGGAGGAAACCGGAGCACCCGGAGGAAACCCACGCAGACACGAGGAGAATGCGCAAACTCCACACAGACAGCGACCCAAGCCGGGAATCGAACCCAGGTCCCTGGAGCTGTGAAGCAGCAGTGCTAACCACTGTGCTACCGTGCCGCCCACTCATATCACACTTACCTAACCTGGAGTGAGAACTCCATATTATGGCCCTGTGACGTTTCTGGTTCAACATTTGTGACAAAATGCCGAGAAATATTAAGAAAATCGTCAACACAAGAAAGCAATCAGAAGTAACTGGGGTGAAGCTGACTCCTCATCATGGCAGCTTAGTGAACGAACAGGCTCTCCATTCGGCACTCTTGATGGTGACTGATAACTGCTAATATGAGTTAAAGTTAAAGTTTATTTATTAGTGACAAGAAAGGCTTACATTAACACTGCAATGAAGTTACTGCGAAATTCCCCTAGTCACCACACTTCGGTGCCTGTTCAGCTTAATGCACCTAACCCGTACATCTTTGGACTGTGGGGGGAAACCAGAGCACCCGGAGGAAACCCATGCAGATACAGGGAGAATGTGTAAACTCCACACAGACAGTGACCCAAGGCTGGGAATCAAACCCAGGTCCCTGATGCTGTGAGGCAGCAGTGCTAATCATTGTGCTACCGTGCACCCTCATGTGTACCATGATTATTATTAAGGTCATTGATGAGAAACTCGGTTCATAGTGCAGAAAAGCATTGCTCATTCTATAGAACTGCAGAATACTGGCAAAAGGCCTGATGAAGCGGAAGAGAGAATTGTTGCTGTTGAAAATGTAACTTCCTCAGTTGGATCGGCTTACAATCCTTGGAAAAAGCAGCTGCGTGGTATGTCAGAATTCCTTGAAAATCTGGAGCACCGAGACTGGAGCTTTACATTAACGCTGCAATGAAGTTACTGTGAAAATCCCCTAGTCGCCACACTCTGGCACCTGTTCGGGTACACTGAGGGAGAATTTAGCATGGCCAATGCAACTAATCAGCGTGTCTTTTGGAGTGTGGGAGGAAACCGGAGCACCTGGAGGTCGGCACAGTGGGTAGCACTGCTGCCTCACAGCTCCAGAGACCCGGGTTGGACTCCCAGCTTGGGTCACTGTCTGTGTGGAGTCTGCACGTTCTCCCTGTGTCTGCGTGGGTTTCGCCCAGGTGTTCTGTTTGTCTCCCACAGTCCGAAAGACTTGCTGGTTAGTTGCATTGGCCATGCTAAATTCTCCCTCAGTGTACCCGAACAGACATTTTCATTAGAATCTGCTATTGTTTCATGTCAGAAACAACATTACACTCAGTGGTCTCCTGCTCCAATGATAGTATTGTTATCCCTGATCACACTACTATCTTCCTGGAATTTTTATTCAAGGGGATAAGGGTCATAACTTTATCTTGTACATTAGGAACAAATTTGATCTCTTCCACTCAGTCAATTCACTCTCTGATGTAAGCCCTTCAATTTTGTGGGAAACCTGCAAGACTTTTGCAAGGGTTTTATTCATTTCGATTAATAGAAAGCATAAAATGCTGGAAAGCCATCATTAGCTTGAAGTAAAACTGGCCAAAACAGAGAGGGATTATGGTAGAATCCTAGCCACTCAATTCAGAAAGAAATGAATGCAATCTGAATAGTCCTGGACTCCTTGCTGACTCAATGTACTGAGAGGAGTATAAAGTTTGCCGAACAAAGACTATATGAATTTGTAAGTACACCGAGTAGATATTTGGCTCCCCTTACTAAGAAGAAGATTATTTGCTCTGTGCTACATTCCAAGGATAATAGGATGGTTATTATTGAAGCATTTAAAAGCTTCTATGCTGATTTATATAAACAGGTCAATCTGGAGATGCACTAGTCCATATGGAGTGTTTATTTTCTTCCTTTAACCTTCCAACAATTTCTGAAGGCCAAAGGTCAGCCCCAAATGCTCCCATTTCTAAGGGGGAAGTGGCTTTTGTCTCGAGGGATCTTCAGTTTGGTGAGGCTTCAGGGCCTGATGGTTTTGGGAGTGAATTTTATAAGGAATTTAAATACTTGCTCATACTTCCTCTGATTGGTGTGTGTAACCATTCATTCCAAGGAGGTCTGCTGTCAGAGTCGCTTCGAGAAGCAAATATCCCCTTAATTTTGAAGGCAGGCAAGAATCCTGAGGAATGTGCATCTTGTGGGCCAATTTCACAGTTGAATGTAGATTTTTTGTCTAAAATACTGGTGTCGCATCGAGAAAAAAATCCTCTCCTTGATTATGTAGGCCGATCCGACAGGATTCAGAAAGGTCTGGAATTCATGTAACAATGTTCGGAGGTTACTAAATATTATTCAGATCTTCCAAAAGCAGCTGATAGATAGCTCTATAGCTTTTGGAGGGCTGAAGGGCCTGTTTCCTGTGCTGTACTGTTCTTTGTTCTCAGTGATCTCATTAGATGCAGAGAAAGCTTTGACTGGGTGGAGTAGAATTATTTATTCTGCATGCTTCAGAAATTTGAGCTGGGGGCTTGGATACAAATGGATATCAATGTTTTATAAGAAGCCATTTTTGGCGATTCTTACAGATATAGATCTGATCATTTTCGTCCTTAACGAGGGACTAGGCAGTGTTATCTCTGTTATTGGCCTGAATTTTACCTTAAATTTTACCTTTACTTAAATTTTAAGCTCGCAGAACGGAATTCTTTGTTGGCCTCAGGTGGGACCTTATGAGCCTTGCCCGAGTGAAGTCATAAAATCCCAGCCATTGTCTGCAATAGCTATTGAACCCCGAGCAGAGACAATTGGACATGATCTGCATTGTATTGTGTTGGAAAGTAGCATAAGACCATGCAATACGTGGATGATGTGATGCTATTTGTGTCTAAGCTGGGTGTCTCTGATCCCCCGATCATAGTGTGAGTAGGTTTGGCTTCTTTTTGGGTTATAAAATTAATTTTGCAAAGTCCGAGGCTATGCCTTCAGGGAGGCTTAGACGGAGACCTCCTCACTCCCTCCCCACCCCCACCTCCACCTTTGCTCTCTTCCCCTTTAGATAGTCCTCCTCACTCTTTACTTATTTGGGCATTACTCCATCATTTTGACAGTTATATAAGGCAAATCACCCCCCCCCCCCCCCACCTTGTGTCTATTAAGTGGGACCTACATTGTTGGTCCTCCTTATTGATATCATGGTTGGGCAGGATAACACTGATTAGGATGTATGTGCTGCCTAGGTTGTTGTATCCCTTACAGATGCTACCAAGATTACTGTTTGCGAAGAACCTAAAGGAAATTAATGGGGTGTTAGCTCCTTTATATGGAACATAAAGAGATCTTGTTTAAAATGCACCAAATTGCAACTTCCAAGTTCAAAGGGGGGGGCGGGTATAGGGGTGCTGAATGTTAAGATATATCAATTAGCCTCTCATCTTAGATTTAGGCGAGAATGGGCAAGAGAGGATCTTACCTCCATTTGGCTTGATATTGAAGCTGGCCAGTTTGCGTATTCCTTACAAGCTCTGTCGTTTCTTAAGGATTTCAAGACTGTGCCTAACAAATCTGAGAATCTAATAATCATTCACACTCTAAGAGCATGGAGGATGGTCCATATGTTAGAAGGAAGATTTAATTTATTTCTGCTCTCTTTCCCATTTAAGGCACCCCAGATTTCCCACCAGGTCTTATGGGCCATTGTTTTGATATTTGGATGGTTAGGGGACTCATTAGGTTGGGGGACATGTTTAATGATGCCTCTTTGTTATCTTTTCAGCAACTGTGTTAACAAGCTGATATCCCGAGATATTCCTTTTTCAGATATTTACAACTCAGGGACTTTATTCGCAATAAGATATCTCTCCATTTGATACTATTGTCTCCCTGGTAAAATAAGTCCTGATAGCGACAGAACAAAAGCGGTTGATCAGCAAGTTTTATGACATGTTGTGTTCTAGATTCTGTGTGAATATGCTAGAAATTCTGTGATCTTGGTAAAATGACCTCACAGTGAATATGATGAGGAGACCTGGGGCAGTATCTGGGAAAATGCCAATAGGATCTCAGTCTGCAATAGGACAAAGGAGATCCAACTTAAATATTACACCATCTGCTTATTACACCAAGCTTAAGGCTCAGAATATACCATGCTATATCCTCGCTGTGCCAAAAATACAAAATTGGTGAGTGTTAATACATAAGTCTGGTCCTGTCTCAAAGCTAAATCCTACTGGTTGGGAATCAAAACATTGAAACCCTACAGTGCAGAAGGAGGCCATTCGGCACATCGAGTCTGCACTGACAACAATCCCATCTATGCCCTATCTCCGTAACCTCACATATTTACCCCAATAATCCCTCTAAACTACACATCCCGGGACACTAAGGGGCAATTTAGCATGGCCAATGCATCTAACCAGCACATCTTTCGAGTGTGGGAGGAAACCCATGCAAACACAGGGAGAAGGTGCAGACTCCGCACAGACAGTGACCCAAGCCAGGAGTCGAAGCCAGGTCCTTGGAGCTGTGAGGCAGCAGTGCTAACCACTGTGCCACCCTTACTTAAAGAGTTTAAGATGAGATTTGAAATGGCCTTAGAGTTTGATCCTTCGTGCTCGATTCTGGGGCTCCCAGACAAAAAGATAATTGATACCAAAGAGAAAAGGTTGTACCATATTCTCATATTTGCAGTGTGGGAGAATTTGTGGATTAGCGATAAGTCTCCTTCTGTTCAGAATTAGCATAAAATAATTATGAAGTGTATCTCAATAGAATTCCTAACATTTATACTCCAAACAAAATTGGACACATTCAGGAAAGTAAGGGGCTCGTATCTCAAATATACAGGTTCCAGGTTCCATAACATCCAACTTACTCCTACAAGCCGACTCCTACAAGCTACAAGCCCATACAAGGCGGCACGGTGACACAATGGTTAGCACTGCTTCCTCCCAGCACCAGGGACTCGGGTTCGATACTCGGCCTGGGTTACTGTCTGTGTGGAGTTTGCACATTCTCCCTGTGTCTGCGTGGGTTTCTTCCAGGTGCTCTGGTTTCTTCCCACAGTCCAAAGATGTGCAGGTTAGGTGGATTGGCCATGCTAAATTGCCCCTTAGTGTCAGGGGGACTAATTAGGGTAAATGCATGGGTTTATGGGGATAGGGGCCCCACCCAGGCGTGGGATTGTGGTCAGTGCAGACTCAATGGGCCGAATGGCCTCCATCTGCACTGTAGTCTTCTATGATTCTATGCTTCTAAGCTTTCTGTAGGTTATGTGGCACTGTCTCTAATATACTATATGTGAGGGTGTGCACCACTTTCCCATGTTTCCATGGCTTTATTCTCTTTTCCCCCATCCTGTTACTTCACCTCTCTTTTGTCTGTATATGTAGAAGCACCGGGTATGAGCACACTGAACCAGCTTGCTCCTGTCTTTTTCTATATTTACATATGGAGAAATGATCAAGCTGTTGTGAACCAGTTTTGAGAATGTGTTACATTATTTGTAAAAATTGAAAATCTCTAATAAAACTATATTTAATAAAGAAAAATTCAAAATAAAACAGAAATGTTGGAACTGCAGAGGAGATTGACAAAGCGGTAATGAAATCCACATGCATTCAAGAGTGGAAATTGTGCACAATTTAGAAAGGTACAGAAACAGTATTGATGTTTACACGCTTGGGAAAGAACGCCTGCACTGAGTTAGATAATGCTGTATCCACTTGTCGTGATGGTAAAATGCAGCCCACATGGAGGCGGAACCGAACTCATATACAATTGAAGATAAATTGTTTATTTTCCCAAGATCTCAGTCTGCCTTTATTCCAGTTGCCTCATGAGCTGATGTTCTAACTTGTTGATTGTCTATCCCCTCAGCCAAGACTTGCCGAATGAATAACAGCATGGTCTTCATGACTGGACTGTATCTGAAAGATTTATGATATAATCTGAAGGCCCATGTTTCCAATCTCACTCTCTCCTCCACATACATCCTTGGTGCACCTTGGTTTGGAAGAAGAATGCCCGATGAAAGGTCGAATGAGATCCATCTGATACATCAAACTATGGACAGGAGAACTCGATCATTGAACGGGAGAGGCCAGCAGCAGTGTGTCGTGCCCCGGGTGTAGATGACTTACTTTATCAAGACAAGCTAGCAGACTAAACTGACAATTGACAATTGATCTTCCAAACTAACCCTTCTTAATTTATTGAATCCAACAGACTGAACAAGTAAGTCTTGGACAGTACATGATCCTATGCATAATCCCTGGAGTTGAGAATAATTCAATGCCATGTTGTAATACACTATTGGTTTCAGAAATTCACAAATATAACTGTTATACACTCTGCCATCGGTGTAGACTGGCAATTATACCATCTACATTATACATTTTAGCTTCATTAGACTTCCAGTTTTAACAGGAATTCTAGCAGGTTCTCTACCATCAGTACAAAACATTTGTAGCACCGCAGGGTAGATTTTCCTCTAATGCTGGCTTCCTGATATTCCCTGTGGCAATGATCCAATGGTATTATCACTTGATGATTAATCCAGAAACTCAGCTAATGTTCTGAGTAGCAGGGTTTTGAATCCCACCACGGCAGATAGTGGAATTTGAATTCAATTTAAAAAAATTAAGAATCTACTGATGATCATGAAACCATTGTCGATTGTCTGGAAAACCCATCTGGTTCACTGATGTCCTTTAAGGAAGGAAATCTGCCATTCTTACCTGGTCTGGCCTACATGTGACTCCAGAGCCACAACGATGATGTTGACTCTCATCTGCCCTCTGAAATGGCCTAGCAAGCCACTCAGTTCAAGGGCAACTAGAGTTGGGCAATAAATGCTGGACAGCCAGCGACACCCATGTCCCACGAATGAATAAAAAAGGGTCCTGGTCCATTGTGAACATAAGAACATAAGAACTAGAAGCAGGAGTAGGCCATCTGGCCCCTCGAGCCTGTTCCGCCATTCAATAAGATCATGGCTGATCTTTTTCTGGACTCAGCTCCACTTACCCGCCCGCTCCTTAATTCCTTTACTTTTCAAAAATTTATCTATCCTTGCCTTAAAAGCATTCAATGAGGTAGCATTCAAGTAAGGAGACCAAAACTGTACGCAGTACTCCAGGTGTGGCCTCACCAGCACCTTATACAGCTGCAACATGATCTCGCTGTTTTTAAACCCCATCCCTCTTGCAATGAAGGACAAAATTCCATTTGCCTTCTTAATTACCTGCTGCACCTGCAAACCAACTCCTTGAGATTCCTGCACAAGGACACCCAGGTCCCTCTGCACAGCAGCATGCTGCAACTTTTTACCATTTAAATAATAGTCCATTTTGCTATTATTCCGACCAAAATGGATGACCTCACATTTACCAACATTGTACCCCATCTGCCAGGCCCTCGCCCACTCACTTAGATTATGTATATCCCTTTGCAGACTTTCAGCATCCTTTGCACACTTTGCTCTTCCACTCATCTTAGTGTCATCTGCAAATTTTGACACACTATCATTGGTCCCCAACTCCAAATCATCAATGTAAATCGTAAACAATTGTGGTCCCAACACTGAGCCCTGAGGCACACCACTAGTCACTGATCGCTACTAATGAAGGTCATTAGTAGTCAGTCTGATGACTTCAGGGGGCAAATGAACATTTCAGAAAAAAAGATAAGAGGACAAAGGATGTGGGGGAGAGGAGTCCACTCTCAGAAGGGGAAGGGAACATGTGGAGGTCCAGAGGAACACTTCTGCTTACTCTGAACTTGGTCTTGTCTATCAAGGATATGGTAACATGGCACTTGGAATATCAGGATTTGATCAGGCAAAGTCGACAGGGATATGTGGAAGTGGAATTGTGGTTGCCAAATCTAATGTCATTCTTTGTATCTAGTGGGTTAGGTAAATAGATGTAGAATATTGGATTTTCAGAAGGTGCCACACAGGAGGTAATTGTGAAAGATTAGGCCTCATGTGTTTAGGTAATATTTTAGCATGAAAGGAGGATTGGTTAACCAACAGGAAACAGAGCCATTTGTGGAATGGCAGGGTGTTACTAGTGTAAGGATCAATATTTTAGTTTCAGCTATTTACAAACTGTATCAATGATCTGAGTGAGGACATCAAGTGTAAATATCCAGGTTTACCAATGATACAAAACTAGGCAGGTAAATTAGCTGTGATGGGGGTCTAAACAGTTTGCAAAGGGATATTGATCAGTTAAGCGATTGAGCGAGAAGGTGATAGTTGGAGTTTGTTGTGGAGAAGTGGTGAATTATTCAATCTGGTAGCCAGAATGGAAAAGTAGAATATTTTTTAGAATCAGACCGAATCCCTATAGTGCAGGAGGCCATTCGGCCCATCGAGTCTGCACAGACTGTCCGACAGAACAGCTTATCCAGGTCCACACCCCATCCTATCCCTGTAACCGCGCTAATTCCCCCTAACCAGCACATCTTGGGACACTAAAGGTCAATTTAGCATGGCCAATCCACCTAACTTTCATATCTTTGGACTGTGGGAGGAAACCAGAGCACCCGGAGGAAACCCACGCAGACACGGGGAGAAAACTCCACACAGACAGACACCCAATGCCAGAATCTAACCTGGCGCTGTGAGGCAACAGTGCTACCGTGCCGCCCTAAGATTGGAAACTAGTAAGTATTGGATTTGGGGGTTTGTACACATGAATTACAGAAAGTATGCATGTACAACAAGCAATTAGGAAAGCAACTATTGCAAGAAGGGACAGTGGAAGGAGTATAAATGTAAGGAAGTTTTATTGCTTTGCTGAAACTACTTTTAGACGTCTGTGTCTAGTTCTGGTCTCCCTACCTAAGGAAGGATAAACTTTTGAAAGACAGAGTGCAACCAAAATTCATTAGATTGATTCCTGGGTTTAGAGGACTGTTCCGTGAGGAGAGATGGAGGAGAATGGGCCTATGTTCTCCAGAGCTTGGAGGAATAAGAGGTGATCTCATTGAAACAAATAAAAGTCTATGAGGGTTTGATGGGCAGATGCTGAGGGGCTGTTTCCTCTGGCTGGTGAGTCTAAACGTGGGAGTCATGATCTCAGCATAAGGGATCTCAGCCATTTAGGATTGAGCTGAGGAGAAGTTTCTTCACTCAGAAGGTTGTGAATATTCTACACAGAGGCTGGTGGATGCTCAGTCCTTGGGTACTTTTAAGACTGAGATAGATTTTTCGGCACTAAAGGAGCTAAGGGACATGGAGATAGAGCGGGAAAGTGGAGTTGAGATTAAAGTTCAGCCGTAATCTGATTGAATTGTGGAGCAGGTCCTACATGTGTCATTACACATCAATTTGCATATTTAAAGAACGGACTGTCTGACTCAGGGGGTTTTGCGGATTGAGCATTCTGACTTGAGAGAAGATTGCAATGGCCACAGTAAAAGCAGGAGCAGGGCAGGCAAGCCACTCTCCAAAGGAAACTGCATCCTCATCAGTTCCCTCCCTATCTGCGTTATACACCTCAACCTCAATCAGTTCTCAGCTACAACACGGTTATTACACACCTTAGCTCATTGCAAGTGAACATTATGACTGTGCTGTTTCTTTGGAAGTGTCATCCAGTGAGGATGCTCTTTCCCCAAAATGTTTTCTCTCTCAACATTTATTAATACAGTGCACTAAAAAAAATCCATATCTAACAACAGTTTTCGGACATTAGTCAAGTTAAATGTTCTGCGCTGCTATACTACTATCTCTGCTGTTACTGTGATCCCCACCCTCATTGTTGCTGCTGCTTGTAGATTCCAGTAGGTCAGCTGTCACAGTATGTCACGCTCCTCTGTCTTATGCCATCCTCATGGATCCTCTCTAGCTCACCCACAACCCCTCTGATGAAATCAGTTATCCAACAATGACTTTCTCCTGCCTCAAGAACCCTAGAAGAGGTCTCTGCAGCTTTTCAGCTCAGGTCACTATGGCAGCATAGTGGCACAGTGGTTAGCACTGCTGCCACACAGCGCCAGGGACCCAGATTCCAGCCTTGGGTCACTGTCTGTGTGAAGTCTGCACATTCTCCCCGTGTCTGCGTGGGTTTACTCCGGGTGCTCCGGTTTCCTCCACTGACCAAAGATGTGCAGGTTAGTGGTAATAGCCATGCTAAATTGCCCCTTAGAGACCCAAGATGTGTAAATTAGGCGGATTAGCAGGGTAAATGCGTGGGGTTACGGGTTAGGTCTGGGATGAACTTGGGTAACAAAGGACAAAGAACAAAAGAAAATTACAGCACAGGAACAGTCCCTTCAGCCCTCTAAGCCTGCACCGACCATGCTGCCCATCTGAACTAAAACCCCCTAGCCTTCTGGGGACCATGTCCCTCTATTCCCATCCTATTCATGTATTTGTCAAGACGCTCCTTAAAAGTCACTATCGTATCTGCTTCCACTTCCTCCCCCGGCAGCGAGTTCCAGGCACCCACCACCCTCTGTGTAAAAAACTTGCCTCGTACATCTCCTTTAAACCTTGCCCCTCGCACCTTAAACTGATGCCCCCTAGTGATTGACTCTTCCACCCTGGGAAAAAGCTTCTGACTATCCACTCTGTCCATGCCCCTCATTATCTTGTAGACTTCTATCAGGTTGCCCTAAGATGCTCTTTTGGAGAGTCAGTGCAGACTCAATGGGTCAAATGGCCTCCTTCTGTAATGTAGGGATTGTATGATTCTATGATCTATGCTGAAATACCATATTTTCTTTTCTGGATGTAAATTGGTTTAGAGTTCTTTTTTGCTCTTGCAATTTTAAACACGTCTTCATTTGTCTTTTGGTCTGTATATGGAATTTTAACCACCCTCATTACAAGCTTCTTAATTGTAACACTACTGGCATTATAACCACACATTCATTATAAAGCTCTCAATTATACCAATTATGTTATCATCCAGTTCACAACAAACTCTCATGCAGGAGACTGACTCCGTTGTGATGCTACTAAATTGAGGCATTTGTGGGAAACTCTTTACACATCTGACCAGTTAGGAAGGGGAATGAAATGCTGATGTTTATTGTAAGGGGATGGAATTTAAAAGTAGTGATCTTTTGTCACAGTTGTACAGGGCGTTGGTGAGATCACATCTGGAATAGTGTGTATAATTTTGGTCTCCTTACTTTAAAAGGGATATTAATGCATCGAAAGCAGTTCAGAGATGGTTCACTCACCTGATACTTGTGACGGGGAGTATTTTCGTACATGGAAAGGTTAGACAGGCTGGACCTATATTCATTGGAGTTTAGAAGAATGAGGGGTGATCTTATTGAAATGTGTAAGCTCCTGAGAGGACTTGACAGGGTGGATGCTGAGGGGATCTTTCCCGTTGTGGGATAGACGAGAACAAGGGGAGACAATTTAAAAATATAGGGTGTCCTGTTTATGACGGAGATGAGCAGAACTTTTTTCTCATGGGTCTTTGGAACTCTTTTCCCCAGGAAGTGGTGGAGGCAGGGTTGACTAGTATTTTTAAGGCAGAGATTGATAGATTCATGACAATCACCCATGATTCCTGGGTATCCTTGTGCAAGAATCACAAGGAGTTGGTTTGCAGGTGCAGCAGGTAATTAAGAAGACAAATGGAATTTTGTCCTTCATTGCTAGAGGGATGGAGTTTAAAAACAGTGAGGTTATGTTGCAGCTGTATAAGGTGCTGATGAGGCCACACTTAGAGTACTGTGTACAGTTTTGGTCTCCTTACTTGAGAAAGGATGTATTGGCACTGGAGGGGGTGCAGAGGAGATTCATTAGGTTGATTCCCGAGTTGAGAGGGTTGGCTTCTGAGGCGAGACTGAGTAGACTGGGGCTATACTCATTGGAATTCAAAAGAATGAGGGGAGATTTTGTAGATACATATAAGATTATGAAGGGAATAGATAAGATAGAAGCAGGGAAGTTGTTTCCACTGGTGGGTGAAACTACAACTAGGGGGCATGGCCTCAAAATAAGGGGAAGCAAATTTAGGACTGAGTTGAGGAGGAACTTCTTCACACAAAGGGTTATGAATCTGTGGAATTCCCTGCCCAGTGAAGCAGTTGAGGCTACCTCATTGAATGTTTTTAAGGCAAGGATAGATACATTTTTGAACAGTAAAGGAAATAAGGGTTACAGTGAGCGGGCGGCTAAGTGGAGCTGATTCCACAAAAAGATCAGCCATGATATTATTGAATGGCAGAGCAGGCTCGAGTTCCTAGATGGCCTACTCCTGCTGCTAGATCTTATGTTCTTATTAACAGGGGAGTCAGTAGGAAGAATATGGAACTAAGGCCATAATCATACCACACATATTCCTATTGAATGGGAAAGCAGGCTCCATTGGCCAAATGACCTACCCTGAGTTCATTTTTTAAAAATGTATTTGTTCGCAGGATGGGCCAGCATTTATTGCCCATCCCTAATTGACCTTCAACTGAGCGGCTTGCTTGGCCATTTCAGAGGGCATTTAAAGTTTTAAGTTTATTTATTTATTAGTGTCACATGTAGGCTTAACACTGCAATTAAGTTACTGTGAAAATCCCCGAGTTGCCACACTCTGGCGCCTGTTCGGGTACACTGAGGGAGGATTTACCATGGCCAAAGCACCAAACCAGCATGTTTTTCAGACTGTGAGAGGAGCACCGGGAAGTCCAGATTAAACTGCGTTTATTTCAATGCAAGAAGCCTGACGGGCAAGGCAGATGAACTCAGGGCATGGGTGGATACATCGGATATTATAGCAATTACTGAAACATGGCTAAGGGAGGGACAGGACTGGCAGCTCAATGTTCCAGGGTACAGGTGCTATAGGAAAGATAGAACAGGAGGTAAGAGAGGAGGGGGAGTTGCACTTTTGATCAGGGAAAGCATCATGGCAGTGCTGAGAGGGGATATATCTGAGGGTTCGGCCACTGAGTCTATACGGGTAGAATTGAGAAATAAGAAGGGGGAAATCACTTTGTTAGCGTTGTACTATAGGCCCCCAAATAGTCTGCGGGAAATTGAGGAGCAAATATGTAAGGAGATTACAGATAGCTCCAAGAAAAATAGGGTGGTAATAGTTGGAGATTTTAACTTTCCCAACATTGATTGGGACAGCCATAGTATTAGATGGTTGGATGGAGAGAAATTTGTTGAGTGTATTCAGGAGGAATTTCTCATTCAGTATGTGGATGGCCCGACTAGAGAGGGGACAAAACTTGACCTCCTCTTGGGAAATAAGGAAGGGCAGGTGACAGAAGTGTTAGTGAGGGATCACTTTGGGACCAGTGACCATAATTCTATTGGTTTTAAGATAGCTATGGAGAATGATAGGTCTGGCCTAAAAGTTAAAATTCTAAATTGGGGCAAGGCCAATTTTGATGGTATCAGGCAGGAACTTTCAAAAGTTAATTGGGGGAGTCTGTGGGAAGGCAAAGGGATGTCTGGTAAGTGGCACACTTTCAAAAGTGTGTTATCCAGGATTCAGGGTAAACACATACCTCTTAGAGTGAAGGGCAAGGCTGGCAGAAGTAGGGAACCCTGGAGGACTCGGGATATAGAGGCCCTGGTCAAGAAGAAGAAAGAAGCACATGACATGTATAGGCAGCTGGGATCAAGTGAATCCCTTGAAGAGTATAGGGGGTGTAGGAGTAGAGTTAAGAGAGAAATCAGGAGGGCAAAAAGGGGACACGAGATTGTTTTGGCAGATAAGGCAAAGGAAAATCCAAAGAGCTTCTACAAATACATAAAGGGAAAAAGAGTAACAAGGGAGAGAGTGGGGCCTCTTGAGGATCAAAAAGGTCATCTGTGTGCGGATTCACAAGAGATGGGTGAGATCCTAAATGAAAATTTCTCATCACTAATTACTGTTGGATGTTAGGAAACTTGGAGAAATAAATAGTGATGTCTTGAGGTGCATACATATTACAGAGAAGGAGGTGCTGGAAGTCTTAAAGTGCATCAAGGTAGATAAATCCCTGGAACCTGATGAAGTGTATCCCAGGACATTGTAGGAGGCTAGGGAGGAAATTGCGGGTCCCCTAGCCGAGATATTTGAATCATCGATAGCCACGGGTGAGGTGCCTGAAGATTGGAGACTGGCAAATGTTGTGCCTTTGTTTAAAAAGGGCTGCAGGGAAAAGGCTGGGAACTACAGGCCAATGAGCCTCACATCTGTGGTGGGTAAATTGTTGGAAGGTATTCTGAGAGACAGGATCTACATTTAGAGACGCAAGGACTGATTAGGGACAGTCAGCATGGCTTTGTGAGTGGAAAATCATGAATCACAAATTTTATTGAGTTTTTTGAAGGGGTAACCAAGAAGGTAGATGAAGGCAGTGCAGTTGATGTTGTCTACATGGACTTTAGCAAGGCCTTTGACAAGGTACTGCATGGTAGGTTGTTGCATAAGGTTAAATCTCACGGGATGCAGGGTGAGGTATCTAAATGGATACAAAATTGGCTTCTTGACAGAAGCCAGACGGTGGTTGTAGAGAATTGTTTTTCAAATTGGAGGCCTGTGACCAGCGGTGTGCCTCAGGGATCAGTGCTGGGCCCACTGTTATTTGTCATTTATATTAATGATTTGGATGAGAATATAGGAGTCATGGTTAGTAAGTTTGCAGATGACACTAAGATTGGTGGCATAGTGAACAGTGAAGAAAGTTATCTCCAATTGCAACGGGATCTTGATCAATTGGGCCAGTGGGCTGACGAATGGCAGATGGAATTTAATTTAGACAAATGCAAGGTGATGCATTTTGGTAGATTGAACCAGGGCAGGACTTACTCAGATAATGGTAAGGCATTGGGGAGAGCTACAGAACAAAGAGATCATGGGGTACATGTTCATAGATCCTTGAAAGTGGAGTCACAGGTGGACAGAGTGGTGAAGAAGGCATTCAGCATGCTTGGTTTCATCGGTCAGAACATTGAATACAGGAGTTGGAATGTCTTGCTGAAGTTGTACAAGACATTGTAAGGCCACACTTGGAATACTGTGTGCAATTCTGGTCTCCCTATTATAGAAAGGATATTATTAAACTAGAAAGAGTGTAGAAAAGATTTACTAGGATGCTACCAGGACTTGATGGATTGAGTTATAAGGAGAGGTTGGATAGACTGGGACTTTTTTCTCTGGAGTGTAGGAGGCTGAGAGGTGATCTTATCGAGGTCTATAAAATAATGAGGGGCATAGATCAGATAGATAGTCATTATCTTTTCCCAAAGGTAGCAGAGTCTAAAACTAGAGGGCATAGGTTTAAGGTGAGAGGGGAGAGATACAAAAGTGTCCAGAGGGGCAATTTTTTCTCACAGAGGGTGGTGAGTGTCTGGAACAAGCTGCCAGAGGTAGTAGTAGAGACGGGTACAATTTTGTCTTTTAAAAAGCATTTAGATAGTTACATAGGTACGATGGGCAGAGAGAGATATGGGCCAAATGCAGGCAATTGGGATTAGCTTAGGGGTTTAAAAAAAAAGGGCGGCATGGACAAGTTGGGCTGAAGGGCCTGTTTCCATGCTGTAAACCTCTATGACTCTATGACACCTGGAGGAAACCCACTCAGACACAGGTAGAACGTCCCAAACTCCGCACAGACCCAAGCTGACCCAAGCTGGGAATCGAACCCGGGTCCCTGGCGCTGTGAAGCAGCAATGCTAAACACTGTGCCACCGTGCAATCACATTGCTTTGGATCTGGAATCACATGTAGGCCAGGTCAGGTAAGGATGGCAGATTTCCTTCCCTTAGGGATATCAATGAATCAGATGGGTTTTTAAAACAATTGTCAATGGTTTCATGGTCATCAGTGGAGTTCTAATTCCAGATTTGTTTTAAATTCAAATTTCACCATCTGCCATGATGTGATTCAAACCCAGGTCCCCAGAGAATTACCCAGACTCTCTAGATTACAGTAACAATACCACTATGCCACCATTTGTATCTGTCTTCAATGCAAATCTAAAGCTAGAGGGAAGTAAAACAGGCCACTGACTCACTGTCACCCATTTTACACAATTGTACAAAGCCAAGATCGGGTCACTGTCTGTGTGGAGTTTGCACATTCTCCCTGTGTCTGCGTGGGTTTCCCCGGGTGCCCCGGTTTCCTCCCACAGTCCAAAGATGTGTGGGTTAGGTTGATTGGCCATACTAAAATTGACCCTCGTGTCAGGGTGATTAGCAGGGTAAATGTGTGGGGTTGCGGGAATAGAGTCTGGGTGGGATTGTGGTTGGTACAGACTCAATGGGCCAAATGGCCTCCCTCTGTACCGTAGGGATTCTAAGATCTACTCCTCCTGTGGCTAATTCCTGATGTGGAGATGCCGGCGTTGGACTGGAGTAAACACAGTAAGAAGTCTCACGACACCAGGTTAAAGTCCAACAGGTTTATTTGGTAGCACAAGACACTAGCTTTCGGAGCGTGCTGCCCCTCCATCAGATTATTCCTGATGATCAGATTAGGAAGTGCGTCCTGCAGCAAACTGAAGACCAATTGTGTTTGTTTAAGCAGTGAGGAAGGTGTGTCAAACTGGGGCAAACAGCTGGCTGAAGAAGCAGGTTTGTCTCATTTGTTTTTCTGCAAATTCCGAAGAGAATGCTTCCAAATGAAAGAGATAATAGGATTCAGGCATCGGCCTGCACAATTAGAAAGAGAAACTCCAGACAGTCAATCTGCAGTGAGGTGTGCCTGCTATGTTACAGGCATACTAACCAACTTCACAAAGCACCTCCGCTCACTGATGTTGCTCCTCAGTAAAGCGTGCCAGGGAATTGACATGCAAGACAAGTTAACGTGATTTGACACAAAGATGCTCTTGTTCTTCGACAAGCAGCTGAAAACTGTAATCGCACAAGTTCCCCGAGCACACAGCAGTGGCCCATATTTTTACAAACTAATAATCAATTAAAGCAGTGCTTCAGTTTTTACATCACCGCATGCTACAGCTTTATTCGAAGTAATTTTTGAGTTCTTGGCTGGAATTCTATCCTGCCCGCCACTGGAATGCTAGCGGGTGGCGGGGGGGGGGGGGGGGGGGGGGGGCACGGATCATGTAAAGGATGTAAAGGTCCATTGCAGTCGGACAGGAACCTCCGGTTTTCAGGCGAGCATGGCCAGCGCACCCCGCCCCTTATCTTTAGCTTTCGATAGGCTCCCTGGAAAAGACTTTAGGCGCGATCTTACCTGTCACTCACACCACACTCCCGCTGCAGCGAGGTCGGAGAATTTGGCGTCCAGTCAAACCTCCGTTCGCTGCGGTGGGATGGGAAAATTCCACTGGCGTGAACAGTGGCGAGATTCCGGCCATTATGTTCTGGGAACTATAGGTGTTTGTTTCGCACCTTGTGCCTAGTGCAGACATTCATCTGTCTCCATAGCGGATTATTCCCTGGAACAGGAGTCTGTGACCTGCCTTTAGAAATCATAGAAATCATAGAAACCCTACAGTACAGAAAGAGGCCATTCGGCCCATCGAGTCTGCACCGACCACAATCCCACCCAGGCCCTACCCCCATATCCCTACATATTTTACCCACTAAACCCTCTAACCTACGCATCTCAGGACACTAAGGGGCAATTTTAGCATGGCCAATCAACCTAACCCGCACATCTTTGGACTTATAGCTTGAGGCTTACAGCTTGAACGGCACCTCTCTGCAAACACATAGCTGACCAGGAAGTTCTCATACTCTTACCACCAGCCATTGGCATGTTTGGAAGGATTTGCAGGTTGATGCTCATTCTGTTTGGCCCATTATGAATGCACCTTCTGTACTCATCTATTTCTCGAACCCGGAGCTTCTGGCTCAGAGACAGAGATGCGACCTACTGTACAACAAGACCTTGAAGGATGGAAGGGATTACATTTATTTGTGGCCTTTCATATCCTCAGAGAACCTACAAGAAATGGATTCTTCAAGTGCCATTCCAGAGTGCTAAATTCAAGGTTAACATTTTTGTACAGTACTGAGGGAGTATTGCACTTTTGGAGATGCCATCTATTGGATGAGATGTCAAACATCTGTCTACTTGGCTGGATGCAAAAGATCCCATGGCACTATTTTATTGACGAGCAGGGGAGTTATCTCTGGTGTCCTGGCCAACACTCATCTCTCAATCAACATCATAATCGGACAGATTACTGATCATTGTCACATTGCTGTTTGTGGAAGTCACACAAAACATCAATGAGATAAATGACTGGGTAATTTGTTCTGTCCCTTGGCAGTGTAGAACATGAGTATTGCTGAATAAACAGACATGATGTCGAAGCTTCTTGGCTTGCACTCATCAGGACAGAGAATACCAAATTTCAAAGAGAGATCAATTTATCCTGCATGAGAAAAGGGTGTTGATTATTTGCCAAATCAACTCCGATTGGGCAGGCGTTGCCATGGAGAATGCACCACAGCGCAATTGTACCCCCATCCTTTTGTTTAGTTCAAAAAGGATGCAATTCCTGGACATGTAGCTTTTGTCTGCAAAATGGTGGCATTAGTTGAGAGATGCATATTAGACTGAACACCTCCCTTTCCCTTTCTTGAATAATGCCAGAATTTTTCCTCTTCAGTTTAACATCCATCATAACAGAGAGAGGTACAGATTTACTTACGTCTGAAAGACATTTGTCAGTGCTACTCTGAAAGTCAGCTGTTGTCAGGAGATCAGACATCGCAACCAGTTTGCACCAAAACTCATTTACCCAGGTGCCCTTACCCATGAGACAAGCAAAGAGTTGATTCATGGTGAACCCAATTATATTAACAAACCCTTATCACAAATAAACTCTGTACGAAAACAATTCTCAATTCCCATGATAACTTCATGCTTTATGCTATGATACTACCTATGTCAATGAACTTGACCGAGCTGCTGCCTCTGTTTCACTGAGCTCCGCCATCTCTCGAACTCAGGTCTTCTTCGCCAAGGTTGGTCTCACACATCCTTTTCTGTTGTCACTGGGTCTCTGCCTAACCTTGCTGTAGGTCGAGTCGAGTCCACACTGAGGGTGGCCTCCAGGTGTCTCTTCTTAACCTCTTCTTCACGTTCTTCTGGAAGGTTCTCTGGTCTTCAGCCAATGAGGTTACCAGATGGGAGTCGTAGCACCCAATGGGATTGCTGATACCACATATGGAAAATGTCAAGGCCCCCTTAAATGTCTATCCTCAGGCACCCAGGTGCATGTAGCTCCTTTCCATATACAGTAACGGTGGGAATTTGAGGTGCCAGAGAGTCTGGCCGAAAATGGGGAATACACATATAGTGTCCTTATTTGGTCAGGGCTGAGCACTTCTGGTTCCAGCCTCCAGAGCATGCCCTTGCTCGCTTTTGGCCTGTGTTTGTGTTTTAAACTTGGCCTGTCCGAATTCCCATCAGGCCTGGCTGCGGAGGCTGTAGACTGTTTAATTTAGGTGTCCAGTTCTGTGTCGGGCCTAGTTGCTCAGGCTGTTGGCCACTTGGTCACAAGCTTAGATTATGTGCTCGAGTCTTTGAAAAGGACTTGAGTCCACATCTTTCAGATCCAGCGGTGAAAGTGTTATCAACTGAGCCAGAGGTACCATGCTGAAGAAAAAGCACTCTGAAATGAGTCTTTGACCAAGGGTCATCTGGACTCAAAACGTCAGCCCCTTTCTCTCCTTCCAGATGCTGCCAGATCTGCTGAGATTTTCCAGCATTTTCTCTTTTGGCTTCAGATTCCAGCATCCGCAGTAATTTGCTTTTACTCTGAAATAAAGCCCTAACAAAGAGTCATTGTCTGGAATTTTACCGCCCAGTCTGCCACAGGAATCAGAGCGGGTGGGGAGGGGACCATGGAAAGGTTCGTTGACCTCGGGCAGGATTTTACAGTTTTGGGAGGATAAAACAGTAGAAAAACTGAAAAACAGTAAAAACGATCTGAAACGATATAGAAATTTTGGAAATGCACAGAAGGTTAGTGAATATTAGTGTTAGACCGTTTCTCTTTTTGATATATAAATGAATGAATTGGACTTAGTACAGGGCATAATTTCAAATGTTGAAAATGAAATGAGACTCAAATATGTAGTTAACAATACGAAGGATAGGAACAGATTAAAGGGGGACATAGATTGATGAATTGGACAGCCCATGGAGATGAGGTATGATACAGAGAAACATGAGTTGTTCGACCTGCCGCCATCAACTCAGTGGTTCAAGACCCGGGCACCATATTTAAATGCTGCCCCTGCACACAGCACGCACAGCAGGAAACATTCTTCACTCAAGTGCACCCCTGGCACCACACTGGCATCTCATTGCATGACCTTGACACCCTAAGCACTCCTTGTAACAACCCTGCCACCAACCTAGCAGCCCCAGCCATCACCCTGGCACCCATGGCACCACTTTGGCACCACAGCCTTGCCCCCTGAGTGTGGAGCCTTACCACAAGCGCTGCCATGGACGCGTTTAGTGGTTAGCACTGCTGCCTCACAGCGCCCATACCCGAGTTCAATTCTGGCTTTGGGTCACTGTCTGTGTGGAGTTTACACATTCTCCCCGTGTCTGCGTGGGTTTCCTCCGGGTGCTCTGGTTTCCTCCCACAGTCCAAAGGTTTGCGGGGTGGGCTGATTGGCCATGCTAAATTGCCCTTAGTGTCAGGGGATTAGCAGGGTAAATATGTGGCTTATGGGAATAGGGCCTGGGTGGGATTGTGGTCGGTGCAGACTCGATGGGCTGAATAGCCTCCTTCTGCACTGTAGGGATTCTATGATTCTATGATTCTTTTGACATGGGGGTATGATCCTTGTGTGCGGGTTTAATAATGACAGGCTAATTTATTACAATGAAGTTCCTGAAGTTGAACAGCGGGAAGCGTGGCCCACCATTGCCAGGGTGAGGAGACGGTCACTTCCGGTTTTTACACCTGCATGAAGCACGGCTTTGGCCTTCTCGTGTGATTGTCCACTCCTGCTGCCAAACCCGCCCCACGTGAACAAGAGCACAAAATCCCAGCCTTCCGAGATAACCCAACATGTCCAGACGACGGAATCTTTTTGAGAGGGCAGAAGGGGCCTTAATTATTTTCAACATCTTGTTGTATTCGGAACATCTAACACTGCAGCACATCCTCAGTATCACACTGAAAGTTTTAGCATTGATTGTGTTCAAATCTCTGAATGGAGCCTTGCATCTTTCTCTCCTTCTAATAATCACACCAACAATGCAGTGGGCACGTTTTCAAGGAAAAACTGCTCACTCCCAGACACCTGTCCCACGTTGGTGAAAGTTCAGACAGGTCTGCCCGCTCTTCCCACAAAGGAAATGCTCAAACATTTTTCTTTGATAAAACACCTGCTGGAATTTTACCACCTCGCCCGCCCGAGGCCAACGGAGAATGCCGTTTCTGCAAACCTCACCCACCCCGATTCTGGGGCGGGCGAGGCGGTAAAATTCTGGTCACCAATGTTTTTCTAGATTCTTGCCCGGGAGTTGTTAACCTTTGCTGGGCACAAGAACAACATGAATTTATATCGCCCATTTAACATTGTAAAATGCCCGAAGCAGTTTCACAAGAATGTTATCAGACAAGAGCCACAGTCGGCGATATGAAGACAGTTGTTTGGCTGTTGGCTACTACCCCCCCACCCCCTCCCCCCCGCACCCATGTCTTGCTGTCATGTGTCTTAACCAAGTGAGCACAGACATGAGTATAAGCAGCCAAACTGACTGTGCTGGGCTCCAAAACCAAACCTAATCCTGCTACCTCTTGATATTCACATTGTGGACATTCCAGCAAAGGCCAATGGGTTGCCCCGTCTCCCCCTTGTGCCATCTTCCAAACGTCACACTTGTACAACACAGATCGGTTAAACAATAGTGGGTTCTTTATCCAAAGACAAGATTATATGCATTCTGGGGGGAATTTTCCCATCCCGGAATCATAGCTGTGAAAAATCTCAGACGGGATTCGATCCGTTTATTTTTGTTCTCTACATCCCCATTCTTCTCACTGGACCCAAGGGGAATCTCTTCTTTATTCTATTTTCTTAAGGCTACTGCCTGTACCCAACATGAGGCAAGTGTACTGCTGCCACTGGAAGCAAAATACAATCTTTCTGTGTCAATTAATGAACACCACTCATTAATAAATAAGTAGGAGAATAATCTCAGGCTCTCTGAAGAGGCTACCAATAATAATGTCTGTTGCATCCACTTAGCTCATACTTCTTTCTTGTTCGAGTGAAATGGATTGATAACAATGTTTATTTGTCTCCCTAATTATATTTTTAATTTGCTTCATTGAGCATCTAAGCTGGAATTTTACCGATTCTGGGGCGGGCAAGGCTCACAGAATGGCATTCTCCATTGGCCTCAGGCCGGAGCTTACGAGCCTCGGGCTCATAACATCCCCCCTGCATCGCGTAAAGAATGATGTGGCTTTTGCTACCAAATAAACCTGTTGGACTTTAACCTGGTGTTGTTAAACTTCTTATCGCGTAAAGAAAGCAGAGGGAGCTTACATGGATTTCACACCTCTCAATCTCAGGAGATCCCACCTTGCTTCACCGCCAATGAGCTACCGTGAAGTGTGTCACCACAGTTTACCGCAGGGGATTGCATTAGCCAATTTGCACACAGCAAGATCCCACAAACAGCGTTGAGATGAACGACCTGATCATCTGTTTATGGTGATGTCGCTTAAGGGGTAAATGACTGACCAGGACACCAAGAGAATTAACTCCTCGGTCCTGTTTGGAACAGAATTCTGGAATCCCTTGCGCCTAGCTGAGAGGACAGTGATCCTCATTTCATATCTCACTTGAAAGGCAGAATTATCCAGGTGTTTATTCACTCCAAGAGAATGAAGATGATGGTATGGAATTCAGGGAGAGAGACTGTGAGGTTCTTGAGCAAATTGACATTGGGAAGGTTAAGGTATTGGAGGTGTTGGCAGCCTTAAAATCTCCAGGCCCAGATGAATTGTGCCCTAGGCTGCTGTGGGAGACACGGAAGGAGACTTGGGGCTCTGACCCCAATTTTCAATTCCTCTCTGGCCACGGGGAAGGTGCCAGATGACTGAAGAACAGCTCATGCGGTTCCGCTATTCAAGAAGGGTTGTAGAGATAAACCAGGGAACTACAGACCAATGAGTCTCACATAAGTGGTAGGGAAACTATTGGAGAAACTTCTGAAGGAGACACCTATCTCCACTTGGAGAGGCAAAGCTTGATCAGGGTTAGTCAGCTTGGCTTCGTCAGAGGGAGATCATGCCTAACAAACTTGATTGAATTTTTTAAGGAGGTGACCAAGTGCATAGACAAGGGAATGTAGCTTATATGGATTTCAGCAAAAGCCTTTGACAAAGCCACACATGGGAGACTTGTAAAGAAAGTAAATGCACATACGTTAGAGGGTAATTTGAAAAAGTGGATTCAAAATTGGCTCTATTGTAGGAGACAGAGGTTGATGACAGAAGGCTGCTTTCGTGCCTGGAAGTCAGTGTCCAACGGCGTACCACAGGGATATGTGTTGGGCCCCCTGTTATTCATCATTTACATAAATGACATAGATGACTACGTGGGGGCTAGGATTAGTAAATTTGCGGATGACACAAAGATTGGCCGGGTGGTTAACAGAGAGGTGGAGTGTCTTGGGCTACAAGAAGATATAGACAGAATGGTCAAATGGACAGCTTAGTGGCAGATGGAATTTAACCCTGAAAAGTGTGAGGTGATACACTTTGGAAGGAGTAATTTGACAAGGAAGTGCTCAATGAATGGTGAGACACTTGGAAGTTCTGTGGAACAAAGGGACCTTGGCATGTTTCTCCACAGATCTCTGAAGGTGAAAGGGCATGTTAGTAGGGTGGTGAAAAAGGCATATGGGACACTTGTCTTTATCAATCAAGCAGAGATTACAGGAGCAGGTAAGTCATATAGAACTTTGTGAGGCCACAGCTGGAGTACTGTGTGCAGTTCTGGTCGCCACATTATGGGAAGGATATGATTGCACTGGAGGGGGTGCAGAGAAGATTCACCAGGATGTTGCCTGGGATGGAACAGTTAATAGAATTATAGAATTACTACAGTACAGAAAGAGGCCATTCAGCCCATCGAGTCTGCACCGACCACAATCCCACCCAGGCCCTACCCCCATATCCCTACATATTTACCCACTAATCCCTCTAACCTACGCATCTCAGGACACTAAGGGCAATTTTTAGCATGGCCAATCAACCTAACCCGCACATCTTTGGACTGTGGGAGGAAACCGGAGCACCCGGAGGAAACCCACGCAGACACGAGGAGAATGTGCAAACTCCACACAGGCAGTGGCCCGAGCCGGGAATCGAACCCAGGTCCCTGGAGCTATGAAGCAGCAGTGCTAACCACTGTGCTACCGTGCCGCCCCTTAAGTTATGAAGAAAGGTTGGGTTGGCTTGGGTTGTTTTTGTTGGAGCAGAGAAGACTGAGGGGCGACCTGATCGAAGTGTACAAGATTCTGGAGAGAGTGGCTATGGAACAGCTGTTCCTCTTAGTTGAAGAGTCAGTCACGAGGGGACATAGGTTCAAGGTGAGGGGCAGGAGGTTTAGTGGGGATGGGAGGAAAATTTCTTTTACCCAGAGGATGGTGATGGTCTGGAATGCACTGCCTGGGAGGGTGGTAGAGGCGGGATGCCTCACATCCTTTAAAAAGTACCTGGATGAGCACTTGGCACATCGTAACATTCAGGGCTATGGGCCAAATGCTGGCAGATGGGATTAGGTGGGAGTTCAGGTGTTTCTAACGTGTCGGTGTGGAATCGATGGGCCGAAAGGCCTCTTCTGCACTGTATGATTCTATGCTTCTATTCTGAATTCCATCTTGTTTTTTTTTCAAGACCTTCTTAAAAAGCTGGGCCTGAGGCCCCACCCGAGGCTGAGTTTATTTGGTGAATAACAGAGAGCAGGGATTGACCCCAGTGTGTGCTGCATTATCTTATTTCAGATGGGTTTTAAGGGCACACTAAGCGCTTCTGGGATAACACGGGAACAGTTGGTCCTGCTGATTAAATCTTTGCTGCTGGGTATGAGTATTTAAGTAACGGGTAAATACAATCATAGAATCCCTACAGTGCAGGAACAGGCCATTCGGCCCATTGAGTCTGCACCAACAACAATCCCACCCAGGCCCTATCCCCGTAACCCCATGTATTTACCCGAGCTAGTCCCCCTGACACTAAGGGGCAATTGAGCAAGGCCAATCAACTTAACCCACACATCCAGAGGAAACCGGAGCACCCGGAGGAAACCCGTGCAGACACAAGGAGAACATGCGAACTCCACACAAAGGCACAATTGGATTTAGCTGTGATGCTCCTTGAGGTTTAATCCTCGTTGACATTCACTATCAAGGTTTAGACAGGAAAGAGGGGCACAGAGCGTATACTGCATGTGAGGAACTACATTCTCAATGGGTGGGGAGTCAATCAGGAGAGAAAAACATATCTCAAACATGTGTCATACCAGACAGAAATATGAGGGACTGAGACAGATTCTGAACAGTCACAAAGTCTATGATGTTGCAATATATTTGGTGAAGCCTTCAGTTGTCTGTCATCT
The DNA here is from genome assembly GCF_964213995.1 of Mustelus asterias. Lineage (NCBI taxonomy): Eukaryota > Metazoa > Chordata > Chondrichthyes > Carcharhiniformes > Triakidae > Mustelus > Mustelus asterias. The sequence goes on from NC_135821.1 coordinate 38,862,057, forward strand.
GACAAGAGATTCATTGCAGAATTTGATTGTGTTTTAAAGGACAGACAGAATGTAGGCAAGAGGACCCATCGCTAAAGAGAATGTGAAACATGAAAAGACAACCTCCATTTAATGTCCCTGAGCAATATTTTAAGTATTACCATGCATGCAAGGTTTGCCCCTTCACTCGAATTACTGCATATGTAGTACCACCGGCTCTGGGCCTCCAAAGCCACCCTTGCTGGCAGCAGGACTGTCTCAGTAACTTTACTAGAGGCCACCTCATAATGGCCGCCCAGGGGATCTCAGTCCAATCAGGGTGTGGTGAACCATCGTTGGTTACCACTGTGGGTTGTTTCTATGTTACTGTTGGGTTAGGGTGTTGCCACTGTGGGGGTTGTATAATGTTGTTGGGTTAGGGTGTTTACCTGTGGTAAATGTTGTTATGGCACATCCCGGTCGGGCCCCGCCTCCTGGGGAGAGGTATAAGACCCTCTGCTCCGGCGGGACCCCTCCAGTCTGAACTGGTGTACTCGTGTTAGTTAGTTCCATTGTTTGCTAATAAAAGCCTTCAATAGCTGAAGCCTTGTTCCACGTGCTTGATTGTCGCGCATCAATTTTATTAGCAAACATAAAACTCTCAACAGAAAAAGGGAGTATGGAACAAATATTAAAACCAGAGCGTCTGGCGCTGGACCCACGTGCGGTCGGTGCCGCTAACACCTTCGACCACTGGTGGAAGTGTTTCGAAGACTACCTGGCAGCCTCTGCAGCTGTTACTACTGACGACGACAAACTCCAGGTCCTCCACGCGAGGGTAAGCGACACGATTTATCTTGCGATTCGTGCGGCCACCACTTACCCGAGGGCCATCGAGCTCTTGAAGAAACGATACACGAGACCACCCAACGAGATCCACGCTCGTTACCTCCTCGCTACACGACGTCGGCAGTCGGGCGAAACCATGGAGGACTACGCCAATGAGCTCTTGCAGCTTGCCAGGGGTTGTGACTGTAAAGATGTGTCAGCAGAGCAATATATGTACGACCTCGCCCGAGATGCGTTCGTAGCAGGGGTAGGGTCCTCGTACATCCGGCTTAAGCTATTAGAGAAAGGGAACCTCAACTTGACCCAAGCGATGGAGATGGCTGAAATGCTGGAGGCAGCGTCGAAAAGCTTGGCTCTGTACCCCGAAGACCACGTGGAGACAACGTGGCAAGAGCAAGCACAAATCCCTCCTCGCCCCACGGGCTCGCGCTCCCATATCGATCCGACGACGGCGACAGCTCCAGGCGGCCAGCGATGCTATTTTTGCGGCGGAGCCAAGCATTCACGGCAACAGTGTCCTGCAAAAACGGCGATCTGCAGCCAGTGTGGTAAAAAGGGGCACTATGCTAAAGTTTGCAGGTCAAAGCCCAAAAACGGCAGTGCAGCCTGTGACCCTCCAGAGCGGAGACAATCTCCTTCGGCGTCGCAGTACCCACGAGGTCCGACCACGTGCGAATCCAGGACGGCGCCATCGTGGCTGACGGAGGAGGAGGAAGACCACCAGGAGTCGCTACGTTTGGCGCCCTCACCCACGTGCGATTCATGGGGGCGGCCATCATGGTCAACGACGACTAGGAGCGACCAGCAGGGGTCCTCAGTATCAACCTCGGCTGCATGCAGTGACGCCCAGGGGCCAACGGTGGCGTCGATCTCTCTGGACCAGACAAAGCATCACAGGCTTGATAATTCCATGATGAACATCAAGGTAAATGGTCGTACTGTGTATTGTCTGTTTGACAGTGGGAGCACCGAGAGTTTTATTCACCCTGACAATGCAAAAAGGTGTGGACTCCGGGTTCTACCTGCCAAGCAGACAATTTCCATGGCATCACGGTCCCGGTCTGTACCGATCCAAGGACGTTGTATGGTAACCCTAGAGGTGCAGGGCACAATTTGCGAGCGATACAGGCTCCTTGTGTTACCGCACCTTTGTGCGCCAATTCTCCTCGGACTAAACTTTATGGTCCACATGAAGAGTGTGATCCTACAGTACGGTGGGCCACTCCCTTCACTGGCAGTAGGGAATCAGCCGCAGCCTCCAAATTGCCCAAAGCGCCCCGCCTGCAATCTCTCCACACTAAAAATCACCACACCTTCTTTATTTAAGAATCTGGTACCAGGCTGCAAGCCCATCGCTACTAAGAGTAGGCGTTACAGCGCTGAAGACCGGATCTTTATCAGATCTGAGGTTCAGCGGCTCCTCAAAGAAGGGATCATACAGGCCAGTGCTAGTCCGTGGAGAGCGCAGGTCGTGGTGGTTAAAAGCGGGAACAAACCTCGGATGGTCATCGACTACAGTCAGACCATTAACCGTTATATGCAACTGGATGCGTACCCTCTCCCGCGCATTTCTGATATGGTCAATCAGATTGCGCAGTACCGGGTGTTCTCTACCATAGACCTTAAGTCCGCCTACCATCAACTCCCCATCCGCCCAGAGGACCGACAATACACGGCTTTTGAGGCGGATGGTCGTCTACACCAGTTTCTTAGGGTTCCATTTGGTGTCACCAATGGGGTCTCGGTCTTCCAGCGTGCTATGGACCGAATGGTGGACCAGAACGGGTTGCGGGCTACCTTCCCGTACCTGGATAACGTCACCATCTGCGGCCATGACCAGCAGGACCATGACACGAATCTCCAACATTTTCTGCGCACCGCATCTCGCCTGAATCTGACCTATAACAGGGAGAAGTGCGTATTCCGTACGCGCAGGTTAGCTATCCTTGGATACGTGGTGGAAAACGGGGTCATCGGCCCTGATCCAGACCGTATGCGCCCCCTTACTGAACTTCCCTTGCCCGCTAGCACAAAAGCACTGAGGAGCTGCCTCGGCTTCTTTTCGTATTATGCGCAGTGGGTCCCCAACTACGCGGACAAAGCTCGTCCGCTCATCAAGTCCACGACCTTCCCACTCACGCCGGAGGCCCAAGTGGCCTTCAAGGCTTTGAAAAGCGACATTGCGAAAGCCACGATGCACGCGGTGGATGAATCCATCCCTTTTCAGGTGGAAAGTGATGCATCTGATTTCGCCCTAGCCGCCACACTAAACCAGGCAGGCAGGCCCGTCGCGTTCTTTTCCCGCACCCTTCAAGGCCCCGAAATTCGGCACTCAGCAGTGGAGAAGGAGGCTCAGGCCATTGTGGAGGCCGTCAGACACTGGCGCCATTACCTGGCGGGGAAGCGGTTCACCCTGATCACGGATCAACGATCCGTGGCGTTTATGTTCAGTAACACGCAGAGGGGCAAGATCAAGAACGATAAGATCTTGCGGTGGAGAATTGAGCTCTCCACCTATAATTACGATATTATGTATCGTCCAGGGAAGCTCAATGAGCCCTCGGATGCCCTCTCGCGCGAAACATGCGCCATCATGCAGGAGGACCGCTTGAAGGCCCTCCACAATGACCTGTGCCATCCTGGAGTCACCCGACTCTACCACTTCGTAAAAGCCCGCAACCTGCCCTACTCGGTGGAGGATGTCAGGTCAGTGACAAGAAGCTGTCGGATTTGTGCGGAATGCAAACCGCACTTTTATCGACCGGACCGGGCACAATTGGTCAAGGCCACTCGCCCCTTCGAGAGGCTGAGTGTGGATTTTAAGGGCCCCCTTCCCTCAACGGACTGGAATGTCTATTTTCTCAATATAATAGATGAATACTCCCGGTTCCCGTTTGTTGTCCCCTGTGCGGACACGTCGACTGCCACTGTGATTAAGGCATTCAGTGACCTTTTTACCCTGTTCGGGTACCCCTGCTACATACATAGCGACAGGGGCTCGTCGTTCATGAGTAACGACTTGAGGCAATTCCTGCTCTCATACGGGATTGCCTCTAGTAGAACCACGAGCTACAACCCTAGGGGTAACGGACAGGTGGAGAGGGAGAATGCTACAGTCTGGAAGGCTGTCCTACTGGCGCTGAAATCCAGGGGCCTTCCAGTCTCCCGTTGGCAGGAGGTCCTTCCAAATGCGCTTCATTCCATTCGCTCCCTCCTGTGTACGGCAACCAATGCTACTCCCCACGAGAGGATGTTCTCATTCCCTCGGAAGTCGTCCTCGGGGATCTCCTTACCAGCCTGGTTGACGTACCCGGGACCCGTCCTTCTGCGGCGACATGTGAGGGCCCGCAGGTCCGACCCCTTGGTCGAACCGGTCCAACTCCTCCACGCCAACCCTCAGTATGCCTATGTGGCATATCCTGATGGGCGAGAGGACACAGTCTCCATTCGAGACCTGGCGCCCGCAGGGGACGTAGCAACTCCTGTCGCTCCCATACCCCCTGTCACAAATCCCCTATCACTTATTTCTTCCCCAGACGTGGCGCGGTCAGCACCGGGACCAGCGCATAACAGTTATACTCCCATGTACAGCTTGCTTGAGACTCGGAGATCGGCGCCACCACAGAAGGTTCCAGGATCCCCTGCACCATCGCCTCACCAGGGTCAACCGGCCCGGGAGTCCTCGAGGGGACAGCCGGACGCTGTTTTGGAGAGAACGCCACCGCAAGCACCTGCTCCGGTGTCGCAACCGGTGTTGAGGAGATCACAGCGACGGTGCGGTCCTCCAGACCGTCTGGACTTGTGAATTTTGTACATATGTGACCTGTTTTCGCACCCCGCCGGCCTTTGTTTTTAAAGGAGGGGTGAATGTGGTGAACCATCGTTGGTTACCACTGTGGGTTGTTTCTATGTTACTGTTGGGTTAGGGTGTTGCCACTGTGGGGGTTGTATAATGTTGTTGGGTTAGGGTGTTTACCTGTGGTAGATGTTGTTATGGCACATCCCGGTCGGGCCCCGCCTCCTGGGGAGAGGTATAAGACCCTCTGCTCCGGCGGGACCCCTCCAGTCTGAACTGGTGTACTCGTGTTAGTTAGTTCCATTGTTTGCTAATAAAAGCCTTCAATAGCTGAAGCCTTGTTTCACGTGCTTGATTGTCGCGCATCACAGGGACAGCAGACAGGATCCTAATGCTGGTAGCTGATCTGGTAGGCTCCCTTAAACTTTCCCCCTCTCACCTTGAACCTTTGCCCCCTTGTAATTGACACTTCCACCCTCGGAAAAAGCCTCTGACTATCCACCCTGTCTATGCCTCTCATAATTTAGTAGATGTGTACCAGGGCAATTAGAGATGGGTCATAAATGCTGGCCCAGCCAGCGCGGCCCACATCCTATAAATAAACAATAGCAAAGCTCCCTTATCACTCGCTCACTCTTTCAGGTCAGTTAGTGGACAGAGAGAATGGAGAATAAAGCTCCTCCTCCATTGTGTACTTCAGAAGGGCAGCTCAGATTAATGGTCTGCCTTTCCATTGTCCGCTCCCCAGGGCTGGGAAAACCATGGGAGGCAGGCAGCCAATTTAAATAAGTCAGGACTCTATTCGGGTTGATTTTTTGGGCCCACCAGCATTTTGCAGATCATAGAATCATAGAATCCCTACAGAAGGAGACCATTCGGTCCATCGAGCCTGCACTGACAACAATCCCACCCTATCCCCAGAGCATTACCTTGGATTTCTCTGGGTTATCAGTCCAGTGACAATACCACTATTCCACCAACTCCCTGATTCTGCAATTTATCATTGCTGGAAGTGCTCGATCGTCAGATGGGTTTCAATAATGAAAGTTCTTGGTCTGTTGGATCCCATCCTTTCAGGAAACCAATCCCAGCATTTTCCTATTGCAGTATCGAACCGTGCTGTGGCGGCTGATATTGAGTGACAGAAGTGTTCTATTCATCATTATTGATCACTGAACATGGCCATGTTTTTCCTGAGAATTAGTTAGTCAAATCACTGGAATGGCATTCCAACCTGCGGTATTTCATGAATAGAAGCTCCGTCAAAAAGAAATTAAGTACCTGTGTTAGTATTTTTCAGGAGCAAGATTAATTCTTTTTTAAATGTTTAACATGTTTGAAGTTTTCAGTCTGTTGACAGCGGCAAGTGCATGATGGGATGCTTGGATCCTGGTTACAAAATGGCGGCGACGTTAAGGACACGGGGGGGGTCGATAAAATTGACTTTTATGTATATTTTACTACTTTAAGTGAGTTATTTTAACCAAGCTTATTAGACAGTGTCAACTGTTTTAATCAAGCCAAAGAACACTTCTGAAGAAGAGTTGGCTTTTCAACTGTGTTGTTTGAATAATTAGTTTATTGTCAGTTGATGTGATGAATGATTGCAGTCCCAAGCAAAATGCTGGAAGCAAATCCGTCTTTTTTAATGGGAATCGTAACATACCCTTGGGATGACTGATCTCCAGATTGAAAACATTGCAGAGTAAATGGCATATATACCACTGTTGGTGGACGGAGTGAATGTTTGTGGAAGAGGTGCCAATCAAGCGGGCTGCTTTGTTCTGGATGGTGTCAGGCTTCTTGAGCATTCTATATGGCATTTATATATATATATGGCAAACCAAAGATGTGCAGGTTAGGTGGATTGGTCATGCTAAGTTGCCCCTCAGTATCAGGGGATTAGAAGGGTAAATACGTGGGGTTATGGGGATAGTGCCTAGGTGGGATAGTGGTCAGTGCAGACTCGATGGATCGAATGACTAATTTCTGCACTGTAGGGATTCTATGGTTCTCTATGATTTTATAAATGGCTTATATTCTGTCCACTATGGAACTGCTCCCAGATTCAGTGCTGATCTTTCTTTATTCATTCCAAAGATGTGGCTAGGCCAGTATTCATTGTCTATCCTTAGTTGCCTTTAAGAAGATGGTGGTGAGCTGCGTTCTTGAACCAGTGCAGTTCATGTGGTGTAGGTACATCCACAGTGCTGTTAGGGAGGAAGTACCAGAAATTTGACCCAGCAACATTGAAGGAACGCTGATATATTTCCATATAGTCTTAAATCAATGGCTAAGCCTTGGCTGAAATAGTGTCTTCAATTATTCCCACAGAAGGGTTGTGAAGGCCTCAAAGTGGATGCAGAGAACATTTATCAGAATGGCACCAGGGATGAGGGTCTTCAGTTATGTGGAGTGAATGGAGAGGCTAAGTGAAGGTTAAGGGGAGTTTTGCTGGATGTATTGAGAATTTGGAAGAGGTTTCTAGAGGAGATGGGGAGAAATATTTTCCACGGGCAGGAGGCTTTCTGTCCAGAAAACACAGATTTCAGATAATTGGCACAAAATCCAGAAGGGAAATGAGAGTTCTTTTACACAGCGAGTTGTTGTGATCTCGAATGTTGTATGAGAAAGGGCGGCAGAAGCAGTCTCATTAGAATCATAGAATTCCTACAATGCAGAAGCAGGCCATTCAGCCCATCGAGCCTGCACTGACAACAATCCCACACAGGCTCTATCCCTGTAACGCCCATATATTGACCCTGCTAATCCCCTGACACTAATGGACAATTTAGCATGGGCAATCCACCTAACCTGCACACCTTTGGAGCAACTTAGAAAATTGAATTAGATAAGTTGGGGCGGCACGGTAGCACAGTGGTTAGCACTGCTGCTTCACAGCTCCAGAGACCTGGGTTCGATTCCCAGCTCGGGTCACTGTCTCTGTGGAGTTTGCACATTCTCCCCGTGTCTGCGTGGGTTTCCTCTGGGTGCTCCAGTTTCCTCCCACAGTCCAAAGATGTGCAGGTTAGGTTGATTGGCCAAGCTAAATTGCCCCTTACTCTCCCGGGATGCGTAGATTAGAGGGATTAGCAGGTAAATATGTAGGGATATGGGGATAGGGCCTGGGTGGGATTGTTGTCGGTGCAGGCTCGATGGGCCGAATGGCCTCTTTCTGTACTGTTGGGGTTCTATGTATGTATGTTATAAATACGTGAAGAGGAGACATTTTCAGGGCTATGGGGAAAGATAAGGTCACAGGACCAATTGGACAGCTCTTTCAGAGATGCACAATGGACTGGATTTTGTGCCCCCCTCACGAAGTATGTTTCAAGGGGGGGGGGGCATTGAGAAAGCTCCGATCTTCCCATAAATGGTAGGAAGATGCCAAAGTCAGCAACCCACCCACTATTTTTAAATATATAATGAAGGATCAGTTGAGCTTGATAAGAAGCCAATTGACCTGGATAATGCATTGCACAAGCAATAATGTGGTCGGTATGGGCAGTGGGCAGGAATGGAGGGGGGATGGGCGTATTTTTAAATAAATATTTGAAAGGCCAGAAGGTAGAATGTCCCCTCAGCACATTGGGTGTGAAGCCACCCCCCCTCCAAGATTTTACCCCCACCTCTTTGTTCCTCTCAGCCCAGTCTCCAAAATGCACCTTCTCACCACCAACCCCCCCCTCCCCCGACCTTGCCCCCCGGCTCCCCTCCAAACCGAAGGGTTACCCAATTCCTCGGATCCCTCGACCACTTGGTGCGTTGCTGGGATTACCAGAGATGCCAACCAATCAGATGGGTTGAACAGCTCTCGAGGGCGGGACTCTCTGTCATTAAAGGGAGGATATCGCACCCTTTGTCGGTTTAGCCGACCGGTTAAATAATGGGCTGCCAGCTGACACTTGCAATAGGGAGTGGCAGGGGGCGGCGGTGGGGGTGGGGATTGCAGAAAGGTGGTGGTAAGTGATACACCACCTGATCCTCCCCATGAAATCCAGCCCACTAGCTAGATAGCTCGTCTAGCCCCCCCGTCAAGGCTGACTGCTCCTATGGGATGAATTTTCCACCTGTTATCCTGCTCCCACCATCAGGAGGGAATGTGGATCAGAACTCAATATGTTCTGGTCATAAATCCAGAGGGCGATGGGCCAATAGAAGGCCCTCAGGTATGGAAATGTCAGTAGTCCCCCTATCTGAGATGGGAGGTTAACCAGATGTGAGTGAAAGAGAGAGAGAACCTTGAGATGGAGGCATCCCCTGCAGATCTTTTCAAAGAGTAAAAATGAAAAGTGGCCACAGTTGCCAGACGACCATTGTGGTGGGAGAACCTCATCACAGAGCGGTCAGCAGCCACAGCTTTTGTCCTCTAAGGACCACAATTGGGAAGGTGGTTGTTTAAGTGCAATGAGACATCGATGCCTCCCCACCATCCCCCTCACCACCCCCTCCCCTCCAAACTGCTGCTGGGAAACCACCTCAAATTATTGGCCAGGCTTTGGCCTCTTGGGGGTAAAATTCCAGATGACTGACCGGCGTGGTGGCACAGTGGTTAGCACTGCTGCCTCACAGCGCCAGGGACCCAGGTTCGATTCCCGGCTTGGGTCACTGTCTGTGCGGAATCTGCACGTTCTCCCCATGTCTGTGTGGGTTTCCTCCGGGTGCTCCGGTTCCCTCCCATAGTCCAAAAGATGTGCGGGTTAGGTGGATTGGCCATGCTAAATTGCTCCTTAGTGTCAGGGGGATTAGAGGGGTAAATACTTGGATAAGAGGGATAGGGGCCTGGATTGTTGTCAGTGCAGACTCAATGGGCCAAATGGTCTCCTTCTGCACTGTGGAGGTTCAATGATTCTTTCCTAACAAGTATCCTCATTGGGCAATTTAATTGGTCGAATAGGAGGTTAACCCCCCTTCCTGATCCAACCTCTAGAAATCTGCCAGGAGATGGCAGATTTGTGTGGCACAGTGGCACAGTGGTTGGCACTACTGCCTCACAGCGCCAGGGATCCGAGTTCAATTCCGGCCTCAGGTCACTGTCTGTGTGGAGTTTGCACATTCCCCCCCCCCGCCATGTCTGTGTGGGTTTCTCCCGGGTGCTCCGGTTTCCTCCCACAGTCCAAAGATGTGCAGGTTAGACTGATTGGCCATGCTAAATTGCCCCTAAGTGTCAGGAGATTAGCAGGGTAAATATGTGGGGTTACGGGAATAGGGCCTGGGTGGGATTGTGGTCAGTGCAGGCTCGATGGGCTGAATGCCCTCCTTCTGCACTGGAGGGATTCTATGATAGAATCAGAATCATAGAATCTACAGCGCAGAAGGAGGCCATTTAGCCCATCGAGCCTGCACTGACCAGGTCCTATCCCCGTAACCGTCCATATTTACCCTCCTAATCCCCCTGATATAGCTGTTGCTAATAGAATATCTACAGTATTGAAGGAGGCCATTGAGCCTGCACCAACAACAATCCCACCCTATCCCCGTAACCCCACATATTTACCCTGCTAATCTCCCGAAACTAGGGTCATTTTAGCATGGAGTGTGGGAGGAAAACCGGAGCACCTGGAGGAAACCCACACAGACATGGCGAGAACGTGCAAACTCCACACTGACAGTGACCTGAGGCTGGAATTGAACCTGGGCCCCTGGCGCTGTGAGGCAGCAGTGCTAACCACTGTACCACCGTGCTGCCCCTATGATCTATGATTCTATGATCTAGACGGGGGTAGACTGGTCCGTTGGCTAATAAGGGGCAATTGCCACCTCCTCAGCTGAAAGAAAATTCCGCCCTATGATTCTCTGTCAGTTTAACGTCAGTAGTAACCCATTTTGAGTTCGATCAGCATTAAAATAACATCAATCGGAAAATCAAGGCTTGCACATCCTGGTTAAGTAGCGCTTTGCTTGGCTCGAGTACAAGGTTTCCTTTTACATTGAATGATTGCAGGGTTGGAGAGCCAGAGGAGATCGGGGACTCCAGGGGCAGAGCTGCTCTGAAGGTAAAGAGATTTATCTGAGAAGGAGGAGAAGCTATATGCCTGGTGGTAGGTTAGAAGGTCTCAGACGATGACTGGCAGCCCTGCTAGTGCCTTTGCACACAAAACCCACAAGTCATTAGAACTGCAATCAATAAATATAAAGAAACATTCCAGCTGAGTTTGCATGTTAATCCTCTGAAAGCTGACGTGCCCTCAGTCTGCACCAAGTGCTGACCAACTCCCCAACGCACTTAGTCTAATTTCTACTTCTAAAGAAATTCCCTGCGCATTGTTTTCCCCATATTCGTGAACTTATTCCTGACCTGTAAGATTTTCAAAAGATACGAGTTCTGCCTAAAAAAAAAATTCGCATCAGAGGACAACTTTTATGCAGGGTATTTCATCATTAAAAAGAGAATTTTTAATTGCTCTTTTTAAAGCGAGCCCAAAGCCAGGATGCACTTAATCCCCAAGCACCATATTGCACAGAAACTTCCCAAATCCCTACCTCTCTATTACTGCGGTATCATGTATATTCAATGCCTCTCTTAAAGCAGCGACTGGTGTCAATGATACAGCGAGGATGAGCAGAAGCTGAAATTAAATGTGTGAAATTCTTAATTTTTGTACGTCAGCAGCAGATTGCGAATTTGGTGTGACCTTTACAGGGGGAGTGGATACAGTTCAATCCCAAAGTGGCGATATTTCTGAGTCTGTTCTGTTTTTGATCTGCCCTTACATATGTTCAAAGAGCCTCCGGAACACCAACATCTCTAGATTCCATAGAATTCCTATAGTACAGGAGGAGGCCTTTCGGCCCATCAAGCCTGTACCGACCACAATCCCACCCATCCCCACAACCCCATGCACCCACCCCAGCTGGTTCCCCTGACACTAAGGGGCAAACCAGCATGGCCATTCAACCCAACACGCACATCTTTGGACTGTGGGAGGAAAGTGGAGTACCCCGGAGGAAACCCACGCAGACACGGGGAGAATGTACAAACTGTGACCCGAGGCTGGAATTGAACCTGGGTACCTGGCACTGTGAGGAAGCAATGCTAACCACTGTGTCACTGTGCTGCCCCATTCGAAGCCAGACACCAATCCAACATGGAGATGTATTGGCGTTCCTTCATTGTTACTGGATCAAAATCCTGGAACACCCCATAGGAGATCGTCACCATGTGCACTGGGCCAGCTCAAGAAGGTACCTCACCACTACCTCCGCCAGGGAACAAGGAATGAGCAATGAACGCTGATCTTACCACATCCCGTGAATGAACTTTTAAAAGATTGAGTTCAGGAGCGGGTCAGGACAGCAGGCTGGATAGTGAAACAAAAACAGAAAATGCTGGAAAGTCTCAGCAGGTCTGACAGTGGAGAGAGAATAGAGCCAACGTTTTGAGTCTGGATGACCCTTCGTCAGAGCTGGATCCGCAGCATCCAGCATTATTTCAGCATCCGCAGTATTTTGTTTTTACCTCAGGTTGGAACGTGCCTGGGTATCTCTTTTTGCTACTTGAAAGATCACTGGAAATATTAGTAACCTCTACACCATGACATGATGTGGAAGTATATCTGAGGGGGAATGAGGTACGTGGTCAACCTTAGTTCTGAGGTCGAAATCTTATCTCTAAGTAAGAGGATTGTGTGTTCATGATCCCATGGTAAAGACTTGAACATGCAATCTCGGCTGACACTTCAGTACAGTACTGAGGGAGTGCTGCACTGTAATAAGTGCCATCGTTCAGTTGAGATGTTAATTTGAGACCCCATCTGGCTCTTTCAAGTGAATGTATTAGATCTAAATGCACCTTTCAAAGACAAGGAAAAGCAGGGGAGATATCCTGGCCACAATGTATCTCTCAACTAACATCACTAAAATAGATTATATGGTCCTTTACCCTGTTTATGCCCAAATTCTTGCCTGTGTTGCTGTAGGTTACAACAGTTTAATGTTCTTTTCTGGTTGAGATGCCTTGAGGTCATGAAGGATGCTACATTGGAGTGGGCGATGGTCTAGTGGTATTATCGCTAGACTATTAATCCAGAAACTCATCTAATGTTCTCAGAAGCTGGGTTCGAATCTTATCACAGCAGATGGTGGAATTTGAATTCAGTAACAAAAATATCTGGAATTAAGAATCTACTGATGACCAAGAAACCAATGTCGATTGCCCGAAAAAACCCATCTGGTTCCTTTAGGGAAGGAAACCTGCTGTCCTTGTCCAATCTGGCCTACATGTGACTCCAATATGGTTGACTCTCAACTGTCCTCAGGCAATTAGGGATGGGCAATAAATGCTGGCCAGCCAATGATGCCCATGTCCCACAAATGAATATAAAAAAAAACGTTAATCACCTTCTTTTCCTTATCGCTGTTTTTTTGGGATTGCTGGACTTCTTAGTCAAATACCTAAGGCATCCAATCAAAAACCAGGCAAATGGAAGTTCCAGATGAGACATATTAGCTTCTTTGTAAAGATAGGAGGAAAACAGACAGCAACATGAGAATTAGGGAGGAGGGTGGGCCATTCAGCCTCTCGTGGCTGCTCCCACCATTCAGATCCAGGGAACTCATCAGCCTGTAATTCTTATAGTTTTTCCCAAGTATTTGTGATTGTTTTAAGTTCCTCATTCCCTTTTACCTTTTGATTTTCAAGTACTCTGAGGATGATGTTTGTGTCTCCTATGGTGAAGACAGACACAAAATATTAGTTCAAATCTTCTGCCATTTCCTATTATTAACTCCACAGCCTCCCCTTTAAGGGACCACACTCATTTTAGTTACTCAATTCCTCTATAAATACTTGTAGAAAGTCAGGTAGCTAGCGAGCCTTTCACATATTTTAATTTCTCCCTCTTCATTCTTTTTAAGTTTTTTCTGCTGGTTTCTAAAATCTGTCAGATCTTCAGACCTGCCACTAATCTTTAAAGTTTATTTATGAGTGTTACGAGTAAACTTACATCAACACTGCAATGAAGTTACTGTGAAAATCCCCTAGTCGCCACACTCGGGTGCCTGTTCGGGTACACTGAGGGAGAATTTAGCACGGCCAATGCACCTAACCAGCACGTCTTTCGGACTGTGGGGGGAAACCAGAGCACCCGGAGGAAACCCACGCTGACACAGGGAGAACATGCAGACTCTGTACAGACAGTGACCCAAGCCAGGAATCGAACCCGGGTCCCTGGCGCTGTGAGGCAGCAGTGCTAGCCACTGTGCCACTATGCCACCATGCCGCCCACAATATTGTATGCTTTTTCATTCAGTTTGACTCTATCCTTAACTGACTTAGTTAGCTACAGATAGTGCATCCTTCTCATAGAGGGTGAAATCTTCCAATATTTTTGCTAAGTGTCGGTTTTAACAAGAAAACTGGAGAGATTCCTGTCAGCGTGTCGTTGAGAAATCGCGCCATATGTTCAGGCACTTCTAAAAGAAAAATTTCACGTGTTTCACGCTGTACCCATGGCGCCCTGCCTCTGATTTGCTCACCTGGCATCTCTTGAGCTCCGCAATGGGTGGGAAGAGGAAGGGAGGGAGGGGTATCACACTTTCTAAACACCTTCCCAGAACTTGTTCCAAGTCCAATTGGGGGGGGGTACAACTGCCAGGAAAACAGCCCTGAGGTTCTTGTAGGGCCCTCGTGTCGATACCGGATGGGCTGGAGCAGAGGCAGGACGTATTCTAACCTCAAATGGGTAACAGGATCGCCAACCCTGCATGGAAGGTGGTGTTTATTTATTAGTCACAAGTAAGGCTTACATTAACACTGCAATGAGGTTACTGTGAAATTCCCCTAGTCGCCACACTCTGGCGCCTGTTCGGGTCAATGCACCTAACCAGCACGTCTTTCAGAATGTGGGAGGAAACCGGAGCACCCGGAGGAAACCCACGCAGACACGAGGAGAACGTGCAAACGCCACACAGACAGTGACCCAAGCTGAGAAACGAACCTGGGTCTCTGGTGCTGTGAGGCAGCACTGCTAACCACTGTGCCACCGTGCCACCCCTCTCTGCATGGGCACACAGCTATCCAGTGCTGGAAAAAAATGAATGACCTTCTTGGTGCTGCCAGGGTAAGTGACCCTCCTCATTTTTATCACCATGCACCCACTCACACACCCATCACACTTCCACTGGGAACTCACTCACCACCACCTCATGGCATCCCACCACTCGCCTTCTCGCGAGGGCACTTGTGGCGCTGTCCCACTCCTCATCACGCCCCAGCTCCCACTCACCAACCACTAATGCAGGGCATCCTTACCATCTGACCTGGCATGCATCTTGCCTACACTCTCCCCATCTGTCTCACTGCAGGACAAGCTTGGGCATCATTGGTGGGAGCTGGCACAGCAGCCAGAGCAATGCCCAGACTGGAAATGCCCAAACTGTTTGAGACCACAGCCCCAGAGCTGGCCAGAGAGGAGCAGGACCACACCTGTGCTGAGGGAGAGGTGGGGGCAAGAGAGAAAAGTGAGAACCCTCAACAAATCCAGCCAAGGTGCCAGCCTCATGTGAGCTTTGTCTCTGCCACGCACTAATGCCATCTCACTTCCCTTGCAGGTCAATCAGTTGACCAGCCCGGCCCATCCACTTCGATTCTGGAGCCAACAGACCCAAGCAGCTCTGAGGAAGGGATATTGGAACTTAGCCTGGAAGAGGCATCCCAGCTGTCACCTGCACCCTCCATCAGCGCAGATCCCCGCACCTCGGAGGGCCAAGTTGGCAGGTTCCTGGGTCACTCACTGGTGAGCAGCTCACGGCTGAAGATCCACAGCAGGTGGCGGCAGGGACATTCCAGCACTCTGACACCCCGAGGATTGCTGGAGGCCAGGACTCTGCTGAGCCCAGTCGGGTGACGTGTCCCTGGGTTTGGTATTCCCCCAGCTCCTGGAGCTACAAAGGTAGAGTTGAAAATATCAGGAAGAGATGTCAGCATCACCTCATTGGACTGCAAGACGACTGGAGGAACCCCATCGCATTCTGTCCAAGGAGATGGCGCCGTCACTCCGAGACAACCAGACCGACACTGTGAAGGGGATGTCTGCAGCGGAGACCTTGATGCAGAACATAAACCCCATGGCAGGGGATGTCTCCTCCATGGTGCAGGGCATCAGCTGCATGGTGCAGGCTCTTATGGGCATCCACAAGTGCCAGTGCGAGAGGACAGTGGGGTCTCTGGATCACAGGGGAGGAGGATCAGCAGCAAGGGTAGGGGTGGCTCTCCGCAGGCCTCCTCCTTCCTGTCAGGTCCCTCGATCAGACACTGAGTGCCTTTTAACTCAGGACCTCCACCCACTAGCCCGCAATCAACCCTGACTTGATTTCCTTTTGGATTTCCCACATGGTGAGTTCACCTGGGTGAATACCAGCAGTGAGGAGGTCATGTGACAGAGTGGTAGCTCCTCTACCTCTGGACCACAAGCTCTGGATGCAAGTCAAAAGCCAGGACTTGGCACGGGAGAAGTGTTCTTAACACAGTTCAACTGGCTGATAATCAACTTGAGAATCAACACTTCCCCCACTTTTTCCCTAAGGTTCAAACTGTGTGGGTGTGAAGATACACTGAAAGCAATACCAGCAGCGGTGGGTGAGGCCATTAAGTTGGCATTAATTGTCCACTTAAGGGTCTCAAAAGGTGCCAGGACACGAATGCGGTCCATGAGCCTTCTCACCTGGACTTGATTGGGGAAGAGGCAGAAAGGCAGTGGGAGGTGGGGGGAGGGGGTCTCTACCTTCCCATCTGATTAAATGCCCTCCAGCACCAAAAATGCTTTCAGAGGGGCATCACATTCTGCCCCTTGGATTCAATTCCCGCTTTCGAGAAATGTAAATTTGTATTGTCTGCGCGGGTTTCCTCCGGGTGCTCCAGTTTCCTCCCACACTCCAAAAACTCGAAAGGTGTATGGGTTAGGTTGATTGGCCATGCTAAATTTGCCCCTTAGTGGCAGGGGGATTAGCAGGATAAATGCTTGGGGTTACATATAGGGCCTTTATGGTCGGCGCAGGATCAATGGGCCGAATGGCCTCCTTTTGCACTGTAGGGATTCTTTGATTCTACTTTCGAAATGTGCTTGTGGAAGAAAATGACACAAAAGTTGCCAGATTGCCGTGAAAATCAACTGGTTCACTTCTGCCCTTGAGGGAATGGAAGCTCTCACCCATACTCCATCTGGCGTACATGTGAATCTAGTTCCACCCTATGTGGTTGACACAAATCACCCTCAGGTCAGCGCGGGACAGGCAATAAATACAACATTGCCCTGTACTGCCAGCATCCCAGGAGGAAAGGAGGGAGGAAAGTTTCACATTCCACCTCAAGGAATTTTTGTTTTCAGTTGTGTGGCACTCGCTGCTGGGACTGTCAGGTTCATGAAGGATCACACAAGTGAGATACGGGAGAACAAACAGGTTGTGACCCAGCTTAAATCAACATCTTCAGAGGAGAAAGAATGATAGAAATTTAGAAGTAAAATTAAAAAGAAAAGTTTATACCTGCAACCTTGAATGTTTTCATTAAAATAAAGGTGAAAAACATGTCATGGAGATATGCATGGAGGCACAGTAGGGTCACACAGTGTGACTGGCCCCAAAAGAGAGACTGAGTTGACAGTGATGGACACACTTCCCTATTCCAGGCAGAGCATGCAGCAAGTGGCATCAAATACAAACCTAAACAAGACAGCCTACAAACAGGCCTGAATATGGACAAATCACATAAATGGTAAGCAGTGGATCTATTTTAAAAATAAAAAAACTTGTATTTGTACATTCATGACTCCAGGGAGCCCCAGGGAGGGCAACATAGAAACATAGAAAAACTACAGCACAAAACAGGCCCTTCGGCCCCACAAGTTGTGCCGAACATATCCCTACCTTTTAGGCCTACCTATAACCCTCCATCCTATTAAGTCCCATGTACTCATCCAGGAGTCTCTTAAAAGATCCTATTGAGTTTGCCTCCACCACCACTGATGGCAGCCGATTCCACTCGCCCACCACCCTCTGTGTGAAAAACTTCCCCCGAACATTTCCCTTGTACCTACCCCCCAGCATCTTAAACCTGTGCCCTCTCGTAGCAACCATTTCCACCCTGGGAGAAAGCCTCTGAGAGTCCACCCGATCTATGCCTCTCAACATCTTATATACCTCTATTAGGTCTCCTCTCATCCTATGTCTCTACAAGGAGAAAAGACCGAGCTCCCTCAGCCTATCCTCATAAGGCATGCCACTCAATCCAGGCAACATCCTTGTAAATCTCCTCTGCACCCTTTCAATCTTTTCCACATCCTTCCTGTAATGAGGCGACCAGAACTGAGCACAGTACTCCAAGTGGGATCTGACGAGGGTCTTATATAGCTGCATCATTATCCCCGGACTCCTAAACTCAATCCCTCGATTGATAAAGGCCAGCACACCATACACCTTCTTAACCACCTCCTCCACCTGCGGGGCCGATTTTAGAGTCCTATGGACTCAGACCCCAAGGTCCTTCTGATCCTCTACAGTACTAAGAGTCTTTCCCTTTATATTGTACACACATGGTGGCACAGTGGTTCGCATTGCTACCTCACAGCACCAGGGACCTGAGTTCGATTCCCGGCTTGGGTCACTGTGGAGTCTGCACATTTTCCCCGTATCTGCGTGGGTTTCCTCCGGGTGCTCCGGTTTCCTCCCACAGTCTGAAAGATATGCTGGTTAGTTGCATTGGCCATGCTAAATTCTCCCTCAGTGTAGCCGAACAGGTGCCGGAGTGTGGCGACTAGGGGATTTTCACAGTAACTTCATTGCAGTGTTAATGTAAGCCTACTTGTGACACTAATAAATAAAGTTGCCCCCATATGGCCTCATCATGCTCCCATGCCTCCACATCTCCAATGCCCTTTATAGCCCTTATGGCAACTAAGTGCCAACTCATGCCAATCCAAGCCCCCCACCATCCATAGCCACATCCATTCCAACAACTTGAGTTTTTATATAATGTAATAAAACATCCCAAGATATCCCATGGGGCCAATTAACGAACAAAATTTCTCACTGAGCCAGTTAGGGAGCCATCAGGACAGGTGACCAAAGGCTTGGTCAAACGATAGGTTTTAAGGATGGTCTTACTGAAGGATAGATAGCATAGAATCAGAGAATTGCTACAGTACAAAAGGAGGACATTTGGCCCATCGAACCTGCACTGACAACAATCCCACCCAGGGCCTATTCCCGTAACCCAACCTTCCCCCGTATTTACTCTCCTATTCCTCCTAAAACTAAGGGTCAATTTAGCATGGCCAATCAACCTAACCCACACATCTTTGGACCGTGGGAGGAAACCGGAGCATCCGGAGGAAACCCACGCAGGCACGGGAAGAATGTGCAAACTCCACACAGACAGTCACCCAAGGACGGAATCAAGCCCAGATCCCTGGTGCTGCGAGGCAGCAGTGCTAACCACTGTGCCACCATGCTACCCACACAGGGATGGAAAGACTTTGGGAGGGAATTACAAAGCCCAGGGCCTTGACAGCTGAAAGCCCAGCCACCAATGAATGTGTGATGAAGATTGGCGGGTGACCAAGAGGCTAGAATCTCTGTAAGCTATTCCAGTCCTGAAATTTCCAAGGTTTCTGCTCCTCTGCTGCTGGCTCATTGCAATCCTCACGTTCTGATGCTGTACAACCTGGATTTTTAAAAAATTCATCCCTGGCACATGGGATGCGCTGGCTGGCCAGCATTTATTGCCCATCTCCAGTTGCCCAAGGGCAGTTGAGAATCAACCACATTGCTGTGACTCTGGAATCACATGTAGACCAGACTAGGTAAGGACGGCAGATTTCCTTCCCTAAAGGACATTAGTGAACCAGAAGGGTTTTTCTAAGAATCGATAATGGTTTCATGGTCATCAGTAGATTCTTAATTGCAGATTTTAAAAAATTCAATTCAGATTCCACTGTGCAGGATTCAAACCTGGGTCCCCAGAACATTAGCTGAATTTCCGGATTAATAGTCCAGCAATAATACCGCGAGGCCTCCCCATAGGCTGCCTCAGTCTAATCATCGCCCTGTTTTGTTTTGCAGTCAGCCATTTTGTTGGGCCTCCCGGAAGGCCAGCTGCCAGGCCATCATGTACTGACGCTCAGAACGATCAGCTTGCTGCACAGAGTAACATGAGCAGCACGCTCTGTCGAGCAGATTCAAAGCCATGGCTGTAATTCTGTTATGTACGCTACATTTTGGGGAAGATTTATGAGACAAAGTACTCAAAGGACTAAAGACAGTAAAATTGGTGATTCATTTAACGAACCTTCTGCAGAAATGTGACTGGGGATCTCCAGAGATGTTACCACTTGCTGAACAAATTATGTCCTACTTCTCCGAATTTGTGATTCCATTTAAATACATTTTTGCTTTGCTATTCCCTTGGGCTCATTCACCTTTCGTTCTTTATGAATTTTTCAGCAGAAAATCTAGTTACGAATGTAACTTGCTTTGAGCAGAACAGCCTGGAATTGCTGTTCATCGTGACACGAGTCACAGTTTCAAACACTAATCTTCCTATTTTGCCTCCTGTCCTCATTCTGCTCGTAAGCTTCATCGCAGTAATATTGAGGCAGCCATTTGTCATTGGATTTGCAGATAGTAGTACAACCAGCTTCACTCATCGTTGGCAATGTGTGATGCACACTTCATGCTCCTATCCACAAAGGGCCTGCACACTTTGCATTTCAACAGATCAAAAGGAACTTTCTTAAATGGTAGCTATTTACTTTCTGCTTCTCAATATTTTTCTTGTGTTGCAATCAAATCCATCATCACCCTGTGAAAAAGATGCACCTGAACCACAAGGGGTTTGCAAATATTTATTCTTGCCTCTAGTTATTTTTTTAAGGCAGTGCTTTCGAATGTATTAGCACAGGCATGATGGTTGAATGGTCTTCTGGGGGCCTCACTGGTCATACTAAGCAGATCGTAACTCAAAGCCCAGCCTCCACAAAAGTGCCCCCACTGTGTTCATGAAAAGGGGCTTGATTTATACTTCGCGTTGACCTGGTATTGAATGTTTTCAATGATATACAAAGAACAGAACAGAGAATAACGAAAAGTACAGCACTAGAGCAGGCCCTTCAGCCCTCCAAGCCTGCCACCAACCATGCTGCCCATCTGAACTAAAACCTCTACCCTTCTGGGAACCATATCCCTCTATTCCCATCCTATTCATGTATTGGTCAAGATGTCCCTTAACAGTCACTATCGTATCTGCTTCCACTACCTCCCCCGGCAGCGTGTTCCAGGCACCCACCACCCTTTAGGTAAAAGAAATTGCCTCATACATCTCCTTTAAACCTTGCCCCTTGTACCTTAAACCTGTGTCCCGAGTAATTGACTCTTCCACCCTGGGAAAAAGCTTCTGACTATCCACTCTGTCCATGCCTCTCATAATCTTGTAGACTTCTATCAGGTCACCCCCTCAACTTCCATCGTTCCAGTGAGAACAAACCAAGTTTCTCCAACCTCTCCTCATAGCTAATGCCTTCCATACCAGGCAACATCCTGGTAAACCTTTTCTGTATCCTCTCCAAAGCCTCCACATCCTTCTGGTAATGTGGCGACCAGAATTGAACACTATATTCCAAGTGCGGCCTAACTAAGGTTCCATATCGTTCACCCTTTCCCCCAAAATAAATTGTGCTCTGGGGACTTGGCAGGATGGATGCCGAGAAGATGTCTCCCCTTGTGGCGAGTCTAGGGGACACATTTAAAAATGAGGGATCTCCCATTTAAGACTGAGATGAGGAGAAATCTTTTCATCTCAGAGGCTTGTTGGAGGAATATTCTGGCTGAGCTTGCCCCAAGACCAGAAAACTCCTGCCTGAAATCAATGGACCTTTGCATGGTCCTATCCTGCCTGCTACGATTCCCGTGGCAGATGGGACAGGAAAATTCCACCCATGTAAGTCTACAGAATTCTCTTCACCAGAGTACAGTGGAGACCAAGTCATTGAATATATTCAAGGCAGAGTTGGAGAGGTTTTTGATTGAGGGAGTTGAGAGTTATGGGGAGGAGGGAAAAGTGTAGTTGAGGTCACAATCAGATGTGCCAAAATCACATTAAATGGCGTAGCAGGCTGACGAGACCCGGCCTACTCCAGCTCCTAAATGTTCTGTTCTCGTGGTCACACTCGATATCCAGGCTCCACACACTTCCATGTCCCTTAAACTGCCGGATGGGATGTGTGCTCAAACAACCCTCTGAGCTGGTCCCTCTGGGAAAAAGCAAAGTTCTCCTTGACTCAATGACCTCCCACAGATACCCTGGTCATGACTGCCAATTCAACTTGTGCAGCTTGGATTCAGCTGCTTATGACAATGTGTTGGGAGTAGATTGTTAGAAACCGTCAAAGCAAGGGAAAATTATAGAATCAAAGATTCCCTACAGTGCAGAGGGAAGCTATTCGGTCCAGCGAGTCTGCGCTAACCACAATCCCACCCAGACCCTATCCCCATAACCCCACGCATTTACCCTTGCTGGTCCCTCTGACACGAAGGGGCAATTTAGCATGGCCAATGCACCTAGCCGGCATGCCTTTTGGACTGTGGGAGAAACCAGAGCACCCGGAGGAAACCCATGCAGACACGGGGAGAATGTGCAGACAGTGACCCAAGCTGGGAATCGAACCCGAGTCCTTGGCAGTGTGAGGCAGCAGTGCGAACCACTGTGCCACCGTGCTGCCCATTAAATCTGGGTATTTCAGTAGTGATGTCAGGAGACACTTCTTCACACAAAGTATGGTGAAATTCTAAAACTTTCTCACACAAAATAAAATGGTGAAGCTGGTGGGGGACACGAGTCAATTGAAAACTTTGAACCTAAGTCAATAGATTTTTGTAAGGCAATACTATCAAAGGTGACAGAACCAAGGTTGATAGATGGACCTCAAACACAGGTGAGCCACAAACTAACGGATTGTCACCAGAGGCCCAAGGACCTCCTCCTGTTCCAGTTTTCCTGGAATGGCAAGGCAGAATTCCCCTCAATTCCAGATTTTGTCAATTGGACGAAATTCCACTGGCTGCCCTGGTGAGATTTGAACCTATGTTCTCTGAGCATTCACTTGGACTTTCGGGTTATTGGCCCACTTGACATTACCACAATGCAGCCATCTCCTCACCACCTTAGTTGTGTGCTATGGAGTGGAACTTGAAATCACTACCTTACGTTAGATTTCACCTCAAAAACGTTGATCCACTTAGAGTGTGCATCAACAATGAGGAGAAACATTGTGCCCATGGATGGACCAACGTGACCAATGTACAATTGTACCCATGGCTGGCCAGGCCTTTGTTGCAGCTGACATTGATCACAGGCTTGATGAGGCTCTCGATGTTGGCATCAATGCCAGGCCACCACATATAAAGATGAAGATGCTCGCCAGATGTTGAGATGCCAGGATGAGTACTTTTAGAGGCAACTCTCTGCCTGGTACAGGAAATGGCAAAATGAGAAATGAGAAAACTGGAACCAGAAAGAGAGAGAAAGCTTTCCAAAGGGAATTGGAAATGCAGAAGTTAGCAACGGCAGAAAGAGAAAAGGATGGATGGGCGGCACAGTGGCACAATGGATAGCACTGCTGCCTCATGGGTTCAATTTCATCCTCGGGTCACGTCTGTGTGGAGTTTGCACATTCTCCCTGTGTCTGCGTGGGTTTCTTCTGGGTGCTCTGGTTTCCTCCCACCATCCAAAGATGTGCGGGTTAGGTTGATTGGCCATGCTAGATTGACTCTAGC
This sequence comes from Mustelus asterias, assembly GCF_964213995.1. Lineage (NCBI taxonomy): Eukaryota > Metazoa > Chordata > Chondrichthyes > Carcharhiniformes > Triakidae > Mustelus > Mustelus asterias. The sequence continues at coordinate 38,885,425 of NC_135821.1, forward strand.
GTCAGGGGGACTGGCAGGGTAAATGTGGGTTATGGGAATAGGGCCCGAGTGGGATTGTGGTCGGTACAGACTTGAGGAGCCTCCTTCTGTACTGTAGGGATTCTGGGATTCTATGATAGAGAGAATTTAAGCTTAGAATGCAGGGAATTATAACAGATAGAGTAGAGCAGGGTGAGTGAGAAAGCAGCTCGAGACATGAACATAGTGAGGAGATGTTTAAATTCATACAGGCACTTCAAAAATTTGAGAAGTATTTCAAAGCATTCGTTATATCTTTTGAATAGGTTGCTAATCAATTAAAATGGCCACGGGAGAATTGGAGAACACTCTTGCAGAGTAAATTTGTAGGCAAGGTTACTCAAGTTTGTGCACCTTTGGATGGGGATAGGTCAAAGGGCAATGCAACAGTCAAAAGAGCTATCCTTCGTGCACATGGATTAGTTCCTGAGGCATACAGGCAGAAGTTGCGAAACACGAGAAACCAGCCTGGGCAAACTCATCTTGAATTCGAAAGCCTAAAGGAAAACTATTTTGATCGTTGGATATGGGCTTTAAAGATCCTGAAAAGATTTGAAACCCTTAGAGAGGTTGATGGTTTTAGAGGAATTAAAAATTCAATCTCTTTGATTGTTGCGATGCATGTGGAGGAAGAAAGAGTTCAGACTGTTAGACAGGCAGCCGAGCGAGCTGATGATTACAAACTGGTCCATAGAACCAAACCTTTCTTCCGGAATTCTTTTGAATCAGAGGAGGATAGAAAATGGGAAGGTGTGAGGAAAGACAATCAAGGAAAAGAGGGAGCGGCTGAACTTCACAAAGAGTTGTCACCAACACAGAGAAAAGATAGTGCGAAAGAGGTTTCACCCCTTCGGAGAGAAGGCAAGAGGGTCAGACATTACCGCTGCAATAAACGGGGCCACATGAAATCAGAATGATGGTAATTGAAGGGAAAGCCAGTTGTAGTTATCAATCTTGAAAAGGGAAGGATAAAATCAGAGAATGGAGAACAAGAAAAGCAGGTAGGATTAATGCACAGAGTGAGCACCCAGTGGAGATGAACATGTGTACATAAATTGCGCAAGGTCAAAGTGACCAGTAGGTGGCGGACGGATGTCTTCAAGGATTTTGTGTACGTTGGAAAGGTTTTTCCATGTGGACAGGATGGAATGGGGAAGGACGTTAAAATTCAGAGAGATAAGGGGCAAGTCAATCTCTAATATTGTGGAATAAATATGTTTGTTGTCCCGAAGGGATGCTAAAAGAATGGTATCAAGCATTCAAGGGGGAAAGCAGCCTATTCAACACTGGAAGCCCAGTGCATTCCTGAATGTTATTATGTGAAGGATAAGGTCCTGATGAGAAAGAGGAGACCACCACATGTGAGCACAAATGACACATGGACAGAAAAACTTCAGTTTGTACTATCACTATTTTCCCGATTTAAAAGAATTATGCGAAAAAGGTTTGGAATTGTGTGATCACCAGCTAGCTTTGCTGCCTGTCCAACAGTCATAGAATCCTATACTGCAGAAGGAGGCCATTCAGCCCATCGAATCTGCCCCGACCACAATCCCACTCAGGCCCTATCCCTATAACCCCATGTATTTATCCACCCTGACACTAAGGGGCAATTTAGCATGGCCAATCCACCTAACTCACACATTTTTGGACTGTGGGAGGAAACCGGAGCACCCGAAGGAAGCCCACACAGACATGGGGAGAATGTGCAAACTCCACACAGACAGTGACCCAAGCCAGGAATCGAACCCAGGTCCCTGGCACTCTGAGGCAGCAGTGCTAACCACTATGCCACCCTGCCGCCCAACTCTTTGTTTGGACATTTTCAATGCTTGAGAGAACACCCTATGTTTGGAGATTTTCAACATGTTTTGCATGGGCAGGGATTCTAAACCAAATCTCTTCCTACACCAGTAATGCATTAAGGCAGAGTTTTGTCTTATTTCATTGCTAATTCCCAGAACAGGTCGCTAGTCTGTCGCTAAGCGTTTAAAACTTGAGGGGCACTACTCTCCATCAAGTGTGGCTGACCAGGAGACTCTCCCAGTCTTACCGCCAGCGATTGGCATGTTGGAAAGATTTACAAGTTGACAATCAACCTATTCGATCCTGTTATGAATGCTCCTTCCAAATCTTGGGTCAGTGTTTCAAATGTCAGAAGATTAAAGTTCCTTGTTCCTGTTGGCTGTTTGTCTAAAGTGGAATGGAATTTGGCCAGTCTCATACCTTGAGTCACAGCACACCATTGTCATCATGGAGTATTGGAGCTGTTCCACATATTGCTGCTGAGGCAAGGGATGCTCCAAAATAGTGGGAGCTGAGCTACATTGCTGGGATGTTGTGTGAGATGGAGAGGGCTAGTGGGAGAGAGAGAAAGAGAGGGGATGTGAGAGAAAAGAGAGAGCAAGAGTAAGAGTGTGAGAAATTGAGAGATATCAGAGTTTAAGAGGAAAAGGTAGGCATAGAAAGAGCAAAAGCATGGAAGTGAGAACAGAAGAAATGGGGACTAAGAAACAGAAAGCATGAGAGAGAGAGAGAAACACGAGCCTTCTTTGGGCTTTCTGCTGTCAGCCATGGTTATTTAATACAACTTTTCATGTTTCCTGGATCCCTCAGCGATTAAAAAATCTCCATCGTTCATCAGTACAGTGACAGAATTACTATGAGCAATTTGCAGAAAGTCTTGTGCTTTACTTTTACTGTGCAATTATTAGTCAAAGATTCATTTGCAGTCACTGTCGTGCAACTAAAAACTTTCCCTGTTCCCAGCTGCACGTAAAAACGTCAAGGTCTTTTGTTAAAGGATACTCATTTATTGCAACATATACAGTGGAATGTGGAGACACGATGAGAGAACACCTGAGATGTTTAAAGTACTTTAGTTGCACATAAATATCGATCTCATGCCACAGTTTAGGTCAGATTGGATGAGAGGAATGTCCAAAATGGAAGCTCTCCCACAACTTAGATCAATGAGATTCCTCACACGTGATGCATTTGGTGAAACTTTGCATTATCTAGTAGATATAGGTTATTATTGGTTCGCATTGTAGTTCCCTTTCTTTTTTTATCAGGCAATACTAATATTGCAGTCCGAGCATTGCAATCATTTGCCCAGTAAGGTTTGAGTCAGGATGTATTGCCTGGACTGGAGTGTTTCAACTATGAAGAGAGGCTGGATAGGCTGAGATTGCTTCCCTTGGAGCAGAGAGAGCTGAGGGGGAACCTAATTGAGATGTACAAAATTATGCTGGACATAGATAGGGTGGATAGGAAGGAATGTTTCCCTTAGCAGAGGAGTCAATAACCAGAGGCATAGACTTAAGGTAAGAGGCAGGAGGGGATTTGAGAAAAAACTTTTTCACCCAGAGGGTGAAGGGAATCTAGAACTCAGTGCCTGAAAGGGTGGTAGAGATGGGAACCATCACAACATTTAAAATACATTTAGATAAGCACTTGCAACTCCATAGATTACAAGGTTATGGACCAAGTGCTGGAAAATGGGATGAGGATAGGCTGGCGCAGATGATACAATCAAATCTGCCTCCAATCTTGGAACAATGCTTACACGCTGCTTTTCAGTGTCAGCACCTCACAGGAACTCTCATTACCTGACCACCTCTCCATTCCACAGAATCAAACAACTGCCAACGTTCTTGTGGATATTTTTCAAATAAAGCTCAGCTGAAATCTCCTCTAAATGGTCACGTCTGGATTCTAAAGGCCATAATCTCACATTTTTGTTAGTGAAGGGGATATGGGTTAAAGGCAGGTAATCGTAGTCGAGGTACAGATCGACCACGACCTCATTGAATGGTGAAACACGAGAAATAGGAGCAGGAGGAGACCACTTGACCCATCGAGCCTGCTCCCCCATTCAGTATGATCATGGTAGACCTTGGGCTTCAACTAAACCGTCCTGCTTGCTCCTCATATCCCTCAATTTCCCGAGAGATGAAAAGTCTGTCTATCCCAACCTTAAATGTAATACGTCCATAGAGTTTTACAGCAGGGAAAGAGGCCCTTTGATCCATCCTTTCTGTGCCGCCATCAAGCAGCTATCTATTCTCATCCCATTTCCCAGCACTTGGTCTGCAGCCTTGTAATCTGCGACATTTTAAGTGCTCATCCAAATTCTTATTAAATGTTGTGATGGTTCCTGTCTCTACCACCCTTTCAGGCAGTGAGTTCCAGATTCCCATCACCCTCTGGGTGAAAAGGTTTTTCCTCAAATTCCCTCTAAATCACATGCCCCTCACCTTAAATCTATGGTTATTGACCCCTCTACTAAGGGAAACATTCCTTCCTATCCACCCTATCTATGTCCATCATAATTTTGTACACCTTGATCATGCCCCCCTTCAGCCTTCTCTGCTCCAAGGAAAGCAACCCCAGCCTATCCAGCCTCTCTTCATAGCTGAAACGCTCCAGTCCAGCAATATCCTAGTGAATGTCTTCTGCACCCTTTTCTTGTACATTCACATCTTCCTATAGTGTGGTGACTAGAATTGCACACAGTACTCTAGCTGTGGCCTAATGAGCTCCATCACAACCCCCCTGCTCTTATATCCGATGCCTCGGCTAATAAAGACAAGTATCCCATATGCCTTCTTAACCACCTTATCTACTCACCCTGCTGCTTTCAGGGATCCATGGTAAAAGCAAGTGTCAAACTTCATTACAATAGCTTGTGTGGGGTGCGCTTGTGTGGGATAAAGTTATTGGTGATGCACTAATGCCAGTATCTCATCAGGAGCTGTAACATTCGCTGTTTCCTTTGTACTCAGGACTTTAATATCATGTTGAACTAACCAATGGTGGCGCGGTGGCCCAGAGGTTAGCACTGCTGCCTCACAGCGCCAGGGACCTGCATTCAATTCTCGGCTTGGTCGCTGTCTGTGTGGAGTTTGCACATTCTCCCCGTGTCTGTGTGCGTTTCCTCCGGGTGCTCCGGTTTCCTCCCACAGTCCAAAGATGTGCGGGTTAGGCCGATTGGCCAGGCTAAATTGCCCCTTAGTGTCAGGGGAGGGTTAGGAGGTTAAATATGCTGGGTTATGGGAATAGGGCCTGGGTGGGACTGTGGTCAGTGCAGACTCGATGGGCTGAATGGCCTCCTGCTGCACTGTAGGGATTCTATGAATCTAAAAAAAAATGGTATTTAATGATGCAGCATCCGGATGCTCTGGGCAGGGAATTCCAAAGATTCACAACGCTTTGAGTGAAGTAAAGTCTCCACATCTCAGTCTGCAGTGATTGGCCCCTTTGTCCGGAAATTGTGCCCCCCGTATTTCGGATTCCCCAACCAATGGAAACATACATTTAGTATCTCCCCTGTCCAGCCCCTTCAAGATCTTGGATGCTGCAATGAGAACACCTTCCATTCTTCTAAACTCCAGAGAATATGGGGCCAGGGGGCTGAATGGCTTCCTCCTGTTCTTGTCTTCCTATGATTGGAGGACTTCCGAGTGGCTCTGGCACTGGCATCACTTGCCTTCAGAAGGCCCAAGGCTCATAGGACAGCCAAGTAGGTCTCCTTGCACTGACGGCCCACCTTTCAAGGCATTTTTTTCCTGCCATGAAGACCCTTGACCATCAATAGGCAATGTCCACAAGCTTTTTGTCTTCTGTGACCAGTAGTCAAAATCTAGTACGTCCATTTGGATGTTCCTGTTTTGATTAAATTTTATTACTCTGGTTCATTTGATTGGCTTGCTCTGTTAAAGATCAGTTCGAGTGGGCCAACCTCTCAGGGAAGCTTTAGTGACATTGCCCCTTTGAGAGGAAATGCCCAATTGTGCAATGAGGTTCCTGGCCTACTTTGAGTAGCAGCCCCGCTGGGTTCTGAGCATTGAAAGGTGACATGAGAGGGTCGGCTGGGCTAGAATAGGCTCACCGAGAAAAAGTGGCCGCTTTCCCAAGATACCAGAGAGCTGCTGGCACGAGTGAAATGATATTCCAATGGTCCTTTCATAGTGAAGTGTTTTCCCTCATTGTGGAAATATGTTTAAATGCCTGTAGCGATGCCACTGCATCACTATGAACTCCTGCTAATGTTGGCAGCTTAACAGTAAAGTAATGCCAAAAACTGAAGTTGTTGATACATGTTGCTCCAAATTCAGTGACAAGATCCCCCCCCACCACCACCAGACCCCCTGCCCCAGCACCCCCCTCCCCCCTAGCATCCCCCCCCCCCCCCCCCCCCCCCACCCCCCAACCACCCCCCCAGCAGCTGAACGGAGAAATCCAGAACTGTTATTATTAGTGGCGAAGGAAGCTTTTCTCTGGGATGTTTTTGGCTGGATGAAAATTGGAACATTATCTGATAATTGGGGGGTTGTGGGGGTTGGGGGTCGGGGGGTGGGGGGAGGTTCCTCGTCACTACCCATCCTTGTGCCTATCAACATTTCTGGCCCATTCTTGGATGGGTGATGTGTAATTCAGGGATGGCGTTTGAAATGCCCGTGTGGTTTCCTGGCATCCAGCTGAAGGCATCAGAGATATTTGGAAAGAAACAGGCTGAGCTTTGCCCGCTGCAGCCGAACGCAATTGCAGGAGGGAAGCCAGCCTATCGAAAGATGTACGAAGGCTGCACCATTACCATTGGTAAAGATAAGTGCTCCCGGCCATAGAATCTGGGGCGGGGTGGTGAGAAATTTGCTCTTCCCCTGGCATTTCTCTTCAGGAAGCATGTGGAGTCAATTTTTCCAGCCTCCTTGCGACTATACGAAGACTCTGTTTCCAAGCTTCATGCTGTTTTCACAAATGTAATCAAAGCACATGATCATAACAGCAATGTTCACGGTTCCATCCCATCTGTTCCATAGCCTCATTGCAATGATTTTGGAAACTAATTCAGTGACGTGTCGTCTTCTGAACTGTTTCCTAAGATAAGGAGGAAGCATGTTCTCCATTGTACTCCCTGCTGACGCTGGGCATTCCCAGCTCACTGACTGGCTACTGTGTTGGATTGTGCTGCATTGTCTGAACACCATGTTGACATCTTCACTGCCCTTTGTCATGAAGGAGACATACTGTTTCCAGATACCCCTTGCAAATCGGATGGGAGTGTTGTAACAATGTCATTTACAGAACATGTCTTAGAATTCTTAGAAACCCTACAGCACAGAAAGAGGCCATTCGGCCCATCGAGTCTGCACCGACCACAATCCCACCCAGGCTCTACCCCCATATCCCTACATATTTTACCCGCTAATCCCTCTAACCTACGCATCCCAGGACACTAAGGGCAATTTTAGCATGGCCAATCAACCTAACCTGCACATCTTTGGACTGTGGGAGGAAACCGGAGCACCCGGAGGAAACCCACGCAGACACGAGGAGAATGTGCAAACTCCACACAGACGGTGACCCAAGCCGGGAATCGAACCCAGATCCCTGGAGCTGTGAAGCAGCGGTGCTACCCACTGTGCTACTGTGCCGCTACCATGCCTGTTAAGGAAGTCTTCGTGGTTTTCTGTATGTTAACAGTAAGTTTTTATTGTAAGTATACTCTGTAAAGGGTATGGGTAAGGAGCTTTTTTCTTTATTCATTCATGAGACATGGGTGTCGCTGGCTGTCCAGCATTTATTGCCCATCTCTCTCAGCACCAGGGACCCGGGTTCAATTCCTGTGTGGAGTTTGCACATTCTCCCCGTGTCTGCGTGGGTTTCCTCCGGGTACTCTGGTTTCCTCTTACAGTCCAAAGATGTGTGGGTTATGTGGATTGCCCATGGTAGATTGTCCCTAGTGTCACGGGGAACATGTGGGATTACGGCCTGGGTGGGATTGTGGTCGGTGCAGACCCGATGGGCCGAATGGCCTCCTTCTGAACTGTAAGGTTTCTATGATTTTAGCTGCCCTTGAACTGAGTGGTTCACTAGGCCATTTAAGAGTCAACCACATTGCTGTGGATCTGGAGTCACATGTAGGCCCGAACAGGTAAGGAGGGCAGATTTCCTTCCCTAAAGGATATTAATGAACCAGATGGGTTTTTCCGACAATCAACAATGGTTTCATGGTCATCAGTAGATTCTTAATTTCAGATTTTTTTTGTTTATTGAATTCAAATTCCACCATCTGCCGTGGCGGGATTTGAACCCAGGTCCCCAGAACATTAGCTGAGTTTCTGGATTAATAGTCCAGCGATAATACCACTAGGCTATCACGTCTCCCAAGTTTTCTCTATGTCTAAACCTTTACACATCTATTCTCAGCAGTACACTGACCCTAGGTTGGGGTCTTGTGGCTTCTAACATCACCATGTGAGTGGCTGCACTGAGTCCCACATTAACCCTGTATATACCAGAGCCTTGCACAACAGGGAGACTAAGGGTCAATTTTGTGCTTCTTGGTGTGGGAGTCCAACTCAGATCTGCACAGATCGCTGACTCCCGCCTCTACCTTCTAAGGATGCCGGATAAGGCACCTTGTGGCCAAAAGCAGAGAACAATGGTGGGTGTTGCAGCTGATCAACCATGAAAGTCAGCACGTCCGGGGACTGAAGGGGCAGATGGTGGATTGGAAGTCAATCACGAATGCCCATTTCAAGGGGTTGCGACGGCTGCGACAGAATTGGTGCTCTGGAGGCTGGAGTTTGGAAATGTAGAGCATTGAAATCCCTTGACTGATCAGAGCAGCAGCAACAGGGTAAAAGCCTTTGTTTGAAAGACGCTGACTATTGTGTTGGTGGTGAATTATTCAGAACCTTGGTCAGGGAGGAAAGGACAACTGAATGCAGCTGACCTATTCCTCTTTGGAAAAGACTCAGAATCAGCCCTTCAGGGGAGCTCTTTGTCTCTCCACAAATGGCGGAGAGAATGGAACCTCCGGCTGTGGAGGGACACAGATCAAGGACAGGTCAATGACTCCCCGCGAGTCCTCCTCCAGGCTCAGTGATCAACGGGAGCTCCTCATGCCTGCAAACAGGAAGAGGAGACCTTCCAACCAGGCTGACACAACCAGGACGGAGTTCACAGTGAAGGTCAGCACCTGTGGGGTCACCCAAAAAACCTTGCTTTCAGTGCCCTAAGAGGTTAAATGACATGTTAAGATCTGCCAGGGGAGCTAGCAACCATTTTGGAAATGGACGGATATGGGAGGGTGTGACCTGTGTCAGCATGCAAATGTTGAGAGTCTTTCCCAAGTGCCCAGGATGGCATGATGCAGACATGCCACTCTGAGTGGCAATGGAGGGATTTTGGAGCTCCGAAACTGAAACACCTGCTCGTTGGCACAGAGCATTGAGAAATGTTGAATAGTGTTTAGCTGCTCAATGCTTGGTGTGGAGTAAGGATGTGACACTGCACCTTTGGAGGTTTTCCTCCTTCTCCCCAGAGTTAATGTTGGACTCTCGGGCTTAGTGCCTCCAGCTGCCGATGTTTTTCCCATGGGGGACAAGACAGGGAGAATGAGAGACATATTTCCTAAAAACATGCACTGGCACCATTGGGAAACCTCAACCCCTTCAACATGGAGGCGCACATCACTCCCTCAACTCTCGGGTCTCAAGAGTCAAAAACTATCAAAGCTCCCTACACGCACACTTGCATGCGCACACACACAAACACACACACACACACATGCACTCACATACACACACATGCATACACGCACACACACACGCATGCACACACACATACCTTCATGCATACACACAAACCCATACACACACACTCCCACCCACACCCTCACACATACACACACACCCTCTCACACACACACAATCACACCTCCTTCACACACACACATACACACCCTCACCCACACACCCTCACTCACATACACACCCTCACCCACACACCCTCTCACACACACACATACACATCTCCTTCACACACACACATACACACCCTCACCCACACACCCTCACTCACATACACACCCTCACCCACACACACATCCTCTCACACACACACAATCACACCTCCTTCACACACACACATACACACCCTCACCCACACACCCTCACTCACATACACACCCTCACCCACACACACACACCCTCTCACACACACACATACACATCTCCTTCACACACACACACACACCCTCACCCACACACACACACACCCTCACCCACACACCCTCACACACACTTACACACCCTCTCACACACACACATCTCCTTCACACACACACCCTCACACACATACACACCCTCACCCACCCACACACACCCTCACACACACACCCTCACACACATACACACCCTCACCCACACACACACACACACACACACACACACACACCCTCACCCACACACCCTCACACACACACATACACACCCTCACACACATACACACCCTCACCCACACACACACCCTCACCCACACACCCTCACACACACACATACACACCTCCTTCACACACATACATGCCCAGTGTTCTAAGGGCTCCACACACTTCACAGAAGCTGAGATGGGGAAGACCTCAGGTACAGAAGAGTGCGACCTAGATGCTGAGTCCTTGGCTGATGGTAAGCCTCTGAAATTGCCTTTGAGAAGGTAGTGGTAAGCCACCTTTTTGAACCGCTGTAGTCTGTGTGGTGTAGGCATTTCCACAGTGCTGTTAGGAAGTGAGTTCCAAAATTTGGACCCAGTGACAGTGGTGGAATGGCGATATAGTCCCAAGTCAAGATGGTGGGTCTAATTTTACCATTTTCATTCTAAGTGCTAAATCTGGGCTTAATTCAGTTCCAACTTGGAAATCTGCTTTCAGGCGTCCCCACACGCACTCAGCCCGAAAAATAAATCACGGGTCTGAATTGCGCTGTAGGCGGGGCTTAGCGCGCCCGAAACGATCGGAGCTCTGAACTGCGTATGCACAGTTAGAGAAAAATTTGAAAAAGCGCGCCCGTGTCAGATCGCTCCCGGGCCGCAGAAAGCGGAGAAAGTGGCTCGGGAGTGAAAAGTGGGAGTGATGGCCCCCACAGACATCACTGTCCCCCTTATCCACCCACCCCCCTGCTACCCACAACATCACTGTCCCCCTTATCCACCCACCCCCCTGCCACCCACAACATCACTGTCCCCCTTATCCACCCACCCCTCTGTTACCCAGACCGATCGCGACCCCTGCCCACTTCCCCCCCACCAATCGCCCGCAGAGTGGCAGTGGACTCCCCTGCCCACCTCTCCTCCCACCCAGAGATCCATCTGCTCCCCACGCCCCCCCCCCCCACCAGAGATCCATCTGCCCCCCCTTCCACCAGTGAGCGATTGGGCCTCCCCCCCCCACCAGAGATACATCTTACCCACCTCCCTCTCCCCCCCGCACCCAGAGAATGGTCTGGCCTCACTCCTCCCCCCCCCCCCAGAGAAGGATCTGGCCTTACCCATCGCCCCCCCCAAAAATGGTCTGGCCTCACTCACCCACCCCACCACCCCCGCCCCGCCCCAGAGGAACATCTGACCTGCCTCCTCCTCCCCCCACAACCAGACAATGATCGGGCCTCCCCCCTCCCCCCCACCAGACAACGATCGGACCTCCACCCCCCACCAGGCAACAATCGGTCCTCCCCTGCCCCCCCATCAGACAATGATTGGCCCTCCCCACCCCCCCACCCCCCCCCCCCCCCCACCATCAGACAATGGTCGGGTCTCCCTCCCCCTCCTCCCCACCAGAGATACATCTGACCCGCCTCCTCCTCCTCCTCCCCCCAAACCAGACAATGATCTGGCCTCACTCCCCTCCCCACCCCCAACCAGAGAATGATCTGACCTGCCTCCCTCCTCCCCCCCACCACCGATCTGAGTCAGAGAGCCGTTGGAAGCTCTGAACTCGCCTCTTCAGCAGCTGGAGCGCCCGATTCAGACTTTTATTCAGCAAGTTCATTTCGGCGCGATTCCGGATCGGCGAACGCGGCGGTAAAGGGGGAAATGTTGATAAAGTTGGGTGGGCAGTTCATTAATTCAATTGAAATGCATGCAAATACATTTAAATCGCCATTGCGCCCATTTCGGGCGCGAAGCGGATCGCGGCCATTTGTGGGTTTTGGTAAAGTGGCCATCTGCACGGACGCAGGCGCAGATTGCGTTAATGGCTTCACACCCGACTTTACCACGTTTTCGTGCCCGAAACCGGGGACGACGCATTGGTAAAATAGGTCCCGGTGTGTGGCTTGAAGGAGAACCTGCAGGTGTCAGTGTTTCCATGGATCTGCTGCCCTTGTCCATCTGGCTGGTAGAGGTCATGGATGTTTTGTCTTAGGCCCAGGTGCTACGTGGTATTTCTTTAATGTTTGCCTGTGAAGTCGGAAAATATACCTCTTGAGGCTGGTATGAGTCAAAATACAGTCAGGCTTTATTCTCACAAGCTTATGGGAGAAATTGACCCCTTGAAAGCGGAAGCCAAAATTCTCTCTGAACACAAGAAGCGTGGATATTTATACATCAGGGTTCCCAATACAAGCCATAAAGCAAAGTCCAGTTAACAGTCCTTAATCGTAAATTATAGTTCCTTTAACAGCTTCTGATAGTCTCTAACCATGATCCAGAGACTATCTGATATCCTTGGGTCATAAAGCACAATTCTCCTGGTAGTCGAAGCCAAGGTGCCACCTCTGGTCCCCTGCTCTTCCCGCAGCTTTTCCTTTGAAGTGACTGAGTACGAGTGCAGCTGTCCCAGTGGGAGTGCTCCTTCAAATGGCCATTCTCGCACTCTACCATTTGGTAGCTGCTTCCTGTGTTTAAATCATACACAAGCCTACGGGAAAGAAAGACTGACATCCATATTCAACTGTCTGTTTTATCAGAATGATATAAACCAGCGAGGGAACCATGAACAAATGGCTTATACTACTACCAGGAGCAACATAAACAAAGGGGAGACTAGCCATAAGGAAGGGTTATGTTTGTGATACATTCCAGGTACAAAGTTCAACCTTTTAGGTACAAAATACATTGAGTACAAAAAAAAATTAACCCTTTCCCTTCTTCAGCCTGTTACTCTAAGAATGTTACCATTGATGTTAGTCATAAAAATCAGTCTTGTTTATTTAAAGATCTATGTATATCTCAATACTCTACACAAGGTTAGAGTATTGAGATATACATACAGATTCCCAACAGATCTCAGTTTCTTAGTCATATGACATTGCCCCATAGTTACATCAGTAATTACATCAGTGTCAGGTGTCCCTGATGTTAACCCTTTACTCCCAATCCCCCCCAGTGTTATAAATCTTCCTTCATCTCCCTACAAAGCCTCAGACTTCACAGGGCTAGTCTCCGAGGTGTCTTGACCAGTCACTTTGATTTGGTCCTGATTTCGCTTTGAGGTTTAGGACAAGCTGCACTCCCTTTGCGCACAATAGGAGTGTCTTCCATCCTGGGTGTTGTGGAGTTTCCACTTGTTTCTGTATCCTTGTCTCCATCCAGCTCCAAATAGGAAAATTGGTTTCCTTCCCAATGACATCAAGGCTCTTTGCTTTCCTACTGATATTTTCCTGGTCCATCTGAGTTATGGAAGATCTTGACTGTGGACCTCTTTCCACTGTGTTGAGTTGGATGATCAGCGATGATCATAACGAATGGCGGGGCAGGCCCGAAGGGCCAAATGGCCTTCTCATGCTTCTATTTTCTATGTTTCTATCACAATGCCTTCTTTCTGTTGATTTTGTATCCAAAATCTCTCTCCAGGCTGTATCACTTTCAAGTGTAATGTGCCTAAAATTAAAATTAGGAGCTTGGCCATCTCTTTATGGCTCCCGTGCTCCCAAACTTCCTCATGATCATCCAGTAATGTTATGTTGTAGTGTTTGATGTAGACAGGAGGTTGTGTTCACAGCTGTCTTTCCATCAATAGCTCTGAGGGTGAGAACCACATTTTATAGCAGTGAGGTTCTGTAGTTAAGAAGAGCCAAGTTCTTTGTTCTTCTTCAATTTCTTAATTGTCCAAGCTCTTCTTTCTGCTTCTCTGTTTGAATGAGGATATGTAAGGAGAACTTGTCATATGCATCAAATCATATTCTGTGCAAAGTTAAGGAACAGCTCGTTAGCAAACTAAAGTCTGCTGTCTGATACCACAATGTCTGGGATGTCATGTAGAATCATAGAATCACTACAGTGCAGAAGGAGGCCATTCAGTCTATTGAGCCTTCACTGACAACAATCTCACCCAGACCCTATCCCCATAACAACATATTTACCCTGAGAATCCTCCTGACACTAAGGGTCAATTTAGCATGGCCAATCCACCTACATCTTTGGACTGTGGGAAGAAACCTGAGCACCCGGAGGAAACCCACGCAGACATGGGGAGAATGTGCAAACTCCACACGGTCACCCGAGGCTGGAATCAAACCTGGGTCCCTGGCGCTGTGAGGCAGCAGTGCTAACCACTGCAAGACTGAATAAAATTGTACATTCGAGTAAATACAGTCCCATAAAAGTGATCAAAGAGGAAAGTGAGGAAATAAAATATTATCGATCAATAAAACTGGTTTCTGCAGTATTAGAGAAGGACTAAAATAGATTAGCGGCGTCTATTTAGTTAATATACCCCGTAGTTTCATAAGAAAGGGACACCATTAAGCCTGAAGTCATACCGTGTCTGTAAGTCTCAAGGGTAATGATGCATAATCAATGGCTGCAATAAGATAAAGTGTACTGAATTGATTAGTTAAATGATACTGTTTGGGAATGTTATCTGCGTTTTTGGGTTTGACCAAAGGTTAAAGAGATTTGCTTGAAATGAGAATCTATTTTTTGCTGTAACTAATAGGTCTTGGGATGCTTTTTGTTACATAGAGTCCACCTGATATGTGCCTCATGCACAGATCATCTTGTGAGTTTGTGCCACTGGCTGGCATGTCCTGTGCTCTGTAACAAACCCTTAAGTCTCTCCTCTGGGTTTTCAGGGGCAATTTCCTGAGGTGCATCAGACTGAACGGGACAAGTAGAAACACAGCAGCCTGGAGTTTGGGAAAGTGTGCTCCATAAACAGGAGGACGTTTGACAGGAGTAGGTTGGAAGGCATTCCTACTCATTTTCTAAAAATTATTCCAGGCGAGAATGGGACAGCAATGGTTCTGGAGAACGTTACCACAAATCGCCGGCTCTTGTTTAACTCCCTGGAGTTACCTATCCAAGATCGCTGAAGAGATTTCTCTTTTGAAAGACATATACCCCTGGTATTCCAGAAACCAGACCTGTTTCTAACAACAAGAGAGGATCCTCTTCTTTAAAAAAATCATGATGGGATATGGGCGCCACTGATTAGGCCAGGGTTTCTTCCCATCCTTAATTGAACTGAGTGGCTTGCTAGGCCATTTCACAGCATTTAAGAGTTAACCACATTACCACTGATCTGGAGTCATATGTAGGACAGAGCAGGCAAGGATGGCAGATTTAGCAGATCAAATGGTTTTTATGATGACAGACAATGGTTTTATGGTCATCACTAGATTTTATTTTTAAAAATTCAAATTCCACCACCTGCCATGGTGGGATTTGAACCCTTGGACTTTGAGTTACCAGTCCAGTGAAAATACACTATACCAATGCCTCCCTTTAATGTTAGCTTGTTGAGGGAATTTGTTAGCACCATCTGTTGGTTAAGTGGATTTTCTGACAGTCACAACATGTACAGCATGATGCAAGATGAGCGGCACAGTGGTTAGCACTGCTGCCTCACAGCACCAGGGATCTGGGTTCGATTCCCAGCTTGGGTCTGCGTGGAGTTTGCACCTTCTCCCCGTGGCTGTGTGGGCTTCCTCCGGATGTTCTGGTTTTCTCCCACAGTCCGAAAGACGTGCTGGTTAGGTGTATTGACCCTAACAGGTGTTGGAGTGTGGCAACTAGGGGAATTTCACAGTAACTTCATTGCAGCGTTAATGTAAGCCTTACTTGTGACTAATAAATCAACTTTAATGTACATCAGATGTTATGGATGCCCACTGGGATAATCAGAAAGGAGAAATTTAATATACTGGCCAGCCTGGGCATACAGGGCATCTGTGACCTCCTTGACACACTTGCGAGAAAGATATAGGGCAGATTGTAGCTTCACACAAAGCTGCAGTGTGCCAAGGCTCGGAAGAACCCGACCTACATTGTTTCTGTTGATTTTTCTAAGGCTTTCGACCAAGTGTTTTGTTCAGACACTTGTAGAAGCATCTGGAAGCTTTAGGAGCACATTGTCAAATTTTGGACTTTATTTTAAAACATAAAGGTGGATATTTTAAATGTATTTTAAGTATTTTATGAAGCATTGTTCACTTTAGCCAAAAGGCATGATGGTAAAAGCGAATAGTTCAGAGCCAAAGGTCTGGGATCCCTTTAGTTAGCAGAATTCATATCAGAATGTTTCTGGCGAGCTCAACAATCTATGCAAGTGTAGACGAAAGACTCACTGAACCTATCTCTCTGAAAAGAGCAGTATGGAGTAAAGCACTGCCTCAGAGTGCTGTTCCAAGCATTTTTGAAAAAGTGTCAAATCTTTGTCTGTCTCGGGAAAAAAAATCAAAGCATCATGAAGAGTCAGTGCATCCAAACATATCCCAGGCAATTTACTTTTTTGAGGAAAAGGACTTTGTTTTTAAATATTCTGGTTTACAATGTCAGGCTCCTCCCGCCACAGATACGAAGGAGATTGAAATGGGATTTTAACACAAAGGTCCAATTTTACTATTTGAGGTTGGTCACTCATCCAAAGCCAGCAGAATAGCATCGAGGCCAGCGGGCAGGAACTGTAATTAGCTGAGGAGCTAGACCTCTATCCAGATATCCAAGGTCTCCAAATGAAAGTCGCGTTTCGAGTGAGGGAAAGGGGGAAACTCAGAAATATCATTGTGGGGAGGGACAAGGCCTAAATGTCCAGCCTGGTCCTACTGTCAGGTTCCCTGGGTTAACGGGAAAGCCAGCAAGGGTAAAACGACACCAACTAGGACCAATGCAACCTCAGGTCCTAAGGAGAATCAGCCAGGCCCGCACAGTGACACAGTGGTTAGCACTGCTGCCTCACAGTGCCAGGGACCAGGGTTCAATTCCCATCTTGGGTCTCTGTCTGTGCTGAGTCTGCATGCTCTCCCCGTGTCTGCGTGGGTTTCCTCTGGGTGCTCTGGTTTCCTTCCACAGTCTGAAAGATGTGCTATGCTAAATTCTCCCTCAGTGTACCTGAACGGGTGCCGGAGTGTGGCAACTAGGGGATTTTCACAGTAACTTCATTGCAATGTTAATGTAAGCCTACTTGTGACACTAATAAATCATCTTTAAAACTCATTTTTACCCTTCCTACGTACAGATCCCCCAAGCTGGTGGGAATTAAAAGAACAAGTACATTAAAGGAACGCATCCTTGAAGGCAATCCCATTTGTCTATTAGTGCCTGTGTCCTCTGGCTGTTGTTAGGGGGATTATTGGTCATTTTATCCCTTGAGACTATTTCCTGAAACAAGGAAACCAAAAGTCAAACAAACCAAGCAACAAGAAGAAGAAGAAGAGAATGAATTTCGATACAAAGAACTTGCACTCACAAAGTGGTCCACATGCCAACAAAGTCTTTTGAAGTCTGGTCCCTGTTAAAATGATGTGTAGGTTAGGTGCATTGGCCAGGCTAAATTCTCTCTCAGTGTACCTGAACAGGTGCCAGAGTGTGGCAATTTTCACGGTAACTTCATTGCAGTGTTAATGTAAGCCTACTTGTGACACCAATAAATAACCTCTAAAAAAATTTAAATTTGATGCGAACACAATTGGTCTCTCTATTCTGTCTTGTAGGAAAGGACTGCTCCCACTCCATATGGTGATGCATTCAGGTAGCTACCAAGGATTTGTTTAGGTCAAACGGTACAAATAGTGCTGAAGACTGTAAGGCTGGCTTTATGTCTGCAATCTGGCTTCAAAATAGGGGCTATGGGTGCAGCCCATTCAAAGAACTGCACTGGTTTTATAACACCCAAGTCTTGCAATCTTTGCAAATCCACTTCCACTTTTTCATAGAAATCATAGAAACCCTACAGTGCAGAAATAGGCCATTCGGCCCATCGAGTCTGCACCGACCACAATCCCACCCAGGCCCTATCCCCATATCCCCACATATCTACCCGCTAATCCCTCTAACCTACGCATCCCGGGACACTAAGGGGCAATTTAGCATGGCCAATTAACCTAACCCGCACATCTTTGGACTGTGGGAGGAAACCGGAGCACCCGGAGGAAACCCACGCAGACACAGGAAGAATGTGCAAACTCCACACAGACAGTGACCCAAGCCGGGAATCGAACCCAGGTCCCTGGAGCTGTGAAGCAGCAGTGCTAACCACTGTGCTACCGTGCCGCCCCTACTTTTTGATAGAGTACATAAGGCATTGGGCGGGCTCGGAAGAATTTAGGTGTCGCCTCGGGGTTTAAGTGAATCTTGGCTTTTGCCCCTGTTATTTGGCCCAGATACTTCTGAGTATCTGCACGGGAGCTCTTGAAAACCTCTGTCCCTCACATTCAGTATCTCCAGCCAGTCCAATTTTATCTGGTACAATCAGTCTCGACTCATGAGACAAGGTCTGTGACCCTCAACCACTGGAATTGGTAACTGTGCTGCCTGGATCCTACAGGATTCTGGTACCATAACCATCCCTACAGTCTTCAGCATCTCTCCTGTTGATAAAATGGCCTCAGAACGACACAGCCTCAAGGGTTGCTGACCTTTCTGAAGGTATCTGAATGCTTGTTCACTTGTGACTGTGGCCACAGCTCCAGTGTCGACCTCCATTTTCAAAGGGTCTTCTGTTGACCATCAGATTATCTCAATAGGTGGTGCGTTATTGAGTTGGATCTGGCTTAATGTGTAAGTTTTGGATCCCTTGTTGGATCCCTCAGGTTTAAGGGTGTTACCTTAACTGTCATTCTTTTTATGTATTCTTCCCTATTGGCTTTGCTCTGCATCAAGCCTGCAAATAACCCTTTCTCTTGCAGCCAAAACATGCATAATTTTTGCACTGGCAAGTTTCCTGGGAATGCTTGCTCCCATATGGAGAACAAGCTTCCTTCCTCAGGCTCTTCCGCACCCTCACTCACGCTGTTCCTCATAGCAGCTGTTTCCCAACACAAACAGTTCACCTCACTGGGCACGCCTTGTAATTCATTCATCCTTGCTCAGTGCGTTTCAGTCACCGGGGCCAATTCTGTGGCTTTTTCCAAAGAGATTTTAGTCTTAAGCAGCAGTTTTTTTTGTACAGTGAGGCTGTTGACCCCACAAACCAAACGGTCCCTCAACATTTCCTCCAAAGCTGGACCGAATTCACAATGATGATTGAAGCGTCGGGGGTTAAAATGGTGTTTACCAGCCTCACTATTTGATGTAAAGAGTTTGGAGGGAGCATCAATGGATGTTAGGCTCCTCCCCAGACTGTAAGTTTGGGGGTCACAGACTGTGAGTAGTGTCAGCTTTTGTTTTTCCTCCAAAGTGATCTCGTTAGCCATGAAGAAATTATGCAACATTTCGATATATTGTCCCCAACTCTCAGCTTCTGAGTCAAATGGCTCTATCTTCCGATTAAATGCATCTTATGGGCATCTGTACCTTTCTCTTCTTGGCTTAAATGATTCCTCCCCCTCTAATTGTGCACTGTGATCTCCCGACGGCTGATGTAGCTTTTCCTCATCGCCAGTGTAAAAGATTGGAGGTGACTCAATGTAGTGCCAGCAATGTTTATTAAACTAAAGGTCCGACAGAACATATGCACACATCTATTCTCTTCTCCTCCCTGGCTCTAACTGAGGTCCTCCCAGACTTGCGCCCTCACTCCCGATTGACCCGGACTCCCGTGCCTCTACTCCATAGGGTCAGGCCCGACCACGTGGCCAAATAGGATCCCCCCCTTAAAGGGGCCACGCTCCCACAACAGGAAAATCACCCACCTCTCCTTTGAAATACTGCTGTGGAATCTGAGAGGGAAGACAAATCCAAATTTAACATCTGATCCTATGACAGCAGCTCTGACGATGCAGCACTCCCTCAGTGCCAATATTGCACTGTAGTGTCAGCTAAATTCTGTGCTCAGATCTCCAGAGCGGGACCTTTCAGATTCTGACTTGGGGGCACATCAAGAGTTCGTAGGATTTAGAAGATGTCTGGTAGTTAGTCATTCGCAGCAATCACAGAACAATACAGGCATCCCCTCCCGCCCCGCAGCCTGCAGTGAGAAACTCTTTGCTAACGTTCTTATTAACGAGGCAGGGAAAAGATCTTAATCTCACGGCACTGATATTAAAGGCAGCCTCTAAGGTTGAAGGCAGTGAGAAGCAAGTGCTATTCATATCATATGCCAAAAAAATTCATCGCAGTTAAACAAAAAAAAAAAATCTGTGGAAGCAGTGACTCTGCGGGAAATTGATGAAATTAGAGTCAGGGAAACTGTGCAGAAAAATTAACTGGGGAAGGCAGTGTCCTCCTTCTCGCAACTCAGAAGCAAAGTCACTGCTGTGCAAGCTGTTCAGAGAAATCTGTAGACCCAGGTGTCCGTTTTGTAACTTCTACTGATATAGTGGGGGGTGGGTAGGCAACAGCTTTTGCCATTGTGGCTAATGCGTTGAATGGTGGCCCAAGCAAGGGAAGTTGTTTTGAGTGCGATTTTCACCGCTTGCTATCCTTCATACATTCAGAAACTTGGACCAGGATTCTCCAGACCCGCCCCTTCTGCCTTGCCCTGCCACCGCAGCCAGCAAGAACTTGGCACTCATCCAAAACTCCATTCACCGCAATGGGGAGAGGGGGGGGGAAGGGGGGGTGAGGTCGGAGAGTTCTCGCTTGGTATTATTAAAAGAGGTTTGTGGTCTCTTTGGATCGGCCAAATGTTCCTCCGCACCACCATACACCTCTGCCCGTAGAATGACAAGGGCAGCAGATACCTGGGAACACCACCAACTGGAGGTTCCCTTCCAAGTCACTCACCATCCTGGCTTGGAAATAGATCACCGTTCCTCCATTGTCGCTGGGTCAAAATCCTGAATCCCTCCCTAACAGTATTGTGGGTGTACCTACACTGGAAGGTAGTGCAGGACACCTCTGTGGTCATTCTCTCTCCAACAGATATACCGCCTGGGATAATGTTGGGGGGATGGGCCCTCAGGAGAAAGCAGCAGCAGCCAGGTTCACGGCACTGTGGGCAGTTCTGCTGCTCAGAGTAGCAGGAGGTGAATGAATGGCAGGGCTATAGAGATACGGGATTCAATAGTTAGGGGCACAGACGCTTCTGTGGCCGCAAACATGAATCAAGAATGGTATGTTGCCTCTCTGTGCCATGGTCCAGAATGTCTTGGAGTGGCTGCAAGGCGCTCTGGGGAAGGAAGGTGAACAGCCAATGGTTGCAGTGCACATTGGTACCAATGACATGGGTAAACAACGGATGATGACCTGCAAGCAGAGTATAGGAAGTTAGGAGATAAATTAGGAAAGAGTGCAGAGAAGGTTTACAATTAATAATCAATCCAACTCAGTCTTAAAAATGGCTAATTTTCTGTAAGAAAATGTAAGAATGTTACCAGGGTAGAAAAGTATAGCTATGAGGAGAGATTGGATAGGTTGGGTTATTGTCCTTGGAACAAAGAAGGCTGAGGGGTGACTTGATCGAGGAGTACAAACTTATGAGGGGAAGAGATAGAGTGGACAGGATAAAATTGCTTCCCTTGGTAGAGAATTCTAGAACCAGGGGACATAGATTCAAGATAAGTGGCAGTAGGTGTAGAGGGGACATGAGGAAGAACTTGAGTGCAGAGGATGGGTGTCTGGAATTCACTGCCCGAGTTGGTGGTGGAGGCAGAAACCCTAAACTCTTTTAAAAAGTACCTGGATCTGCACTTTAAGTGCTGTAAGCTACAAGACTATGGGCTGTGTGCAGGAAGGTGGGATTGGAAAGGGTACTTACCTGTATGTCCTCGGGCTGGCATCGACAAGTTGGGCCAAATGGCTTCCTTCTGTGCTGTAACGTTTCTCTGGTTCTATGGACTGCAGCAGTTCAAGAAAGCAGCTCGCCACCACCTTCTCAAGGGCACCATGGGATGGGCAATAAATGTTGGCCGAGCCAGCAATGCCCACATCCCGTAAATGAAGAAACCAAAATATTCCCTGAGTGTCACCAACTGAGAGAAATGAAAGGTCAAAAGTGTGAGGGATGATTTTAAGTCACCCATCAGCAGAAAATGAGCCATTTTTAAGACTGAGTTGGATTGATTATTAGTTGACAAGAGAACCAAAGTGTATATGGGGTAGGAAGGAAAGTGGACTTGAGGCTGCAGTCAGATCAGTCATGATGTTACTGAATGGCGGAGCAGGCTCGAGGATTCGTATATTTGTGTGAAGTGTAACCTGGGTCCCCTCAGCACTGTTCCAAACAAATGATTAAACTGTATCGCTGAAATCTTCCTGTTCTTTATACTGGCGGGATCTTATGGTCCCACCGACAGCGCACCCCCACAGTGGGTTTCCCAGCGGCAAGTGTGTTTTGATTTAATTTGAATCATAGAATCATAGAAATCCTACAGTGCAGAAGGAGGCCATTTGGCCCATCGAGTCTGCACTGACCACAATCCCACCCAGGCCCCATTTCCGTAACCCCACATATTTGCCACGCTAATCCCTCTAATCTATGCATCTCGGGGCACTAAGGGGCCACTTATCATCAATCAACCTAACCCAACCCGCACATCTTTGGACTGTGGGAGGAAACCGGAGCACCCGGAGGAAATCCACGCAGACACGAGGAGAATGCGCAAACTCCACACAGACAGTGACCCGAGGCCAGAATCGAATCCCGGTCCCTGGAGCTGTGAGGCAGCAGTGCTAATTACTGTGCCACTGTTTATTATTGTCACATGTACTGAGATGCAGTATTGTTTCGCATGCTATCCATACAAATCGGACCACACACAGCTTGCAAAGAGTCGCCACGCTCCAGCGCCATGGCCGCCACTCTTCGACACTATGTGTGTTCAACGGGATGCTCTGTTGGCAATGTCAGGACCACAAGACACGTCACCAGCGAGTGGTGCATCACCACACAGCACGCCGCAGAGGAGAGGAAAATCCTGTCCAATGCTTTATTGTTCCTGGTAAATCCAGAATGGGAAAGAGCAGATAATGAAGATAAATAAAGAGACCAGAGAGAAAGGACATTAATGGCAGATCAATCAGTTGAGAAAGAAATGCTCTGAAGGACATGTTTAACTCTTGAGGTGTATATTATGTATGAATATAATAATGTGATTCAACTTGAAGAGTGTGAGAAGATTGGGAACTGCAGGAATCTCAGACACATGCTTTTCAAAGCTTTAGAATATTCAAGCTGGAGATGCCACACAGAGAGGATTTTGAGTGTTTCTTTCCATCAAGAAGCACCTCAGAGATAAAGGGATTAGTCCCATTAGACGATGTTACACTTTCAGATAAAGTAGTCCAACTGGAAGTATGTGATCAAAGGGAATAAAAATTGTTCGATGGAGATTTTCTGGGGACCACCAGTCAAACCAAAGATAAAGAGAACAGGTTACACAGAGATAAAGAAGTTATGTGCCTCACAAAGATGCACGGTGGCGCAGTGGTTAGCACTGCTGCCTCACAGCGCCAGAGACCTGGGTTCGATTCCCAGCTTGGGTCACTGTCTGTGCGGAATCTGCACATTCTCCCTGTGTCTGCGTGGGTTTCCTCCGGGTGCTCTGGTTTCCTCACACAGTCTAAAAGACGTGCTGGTTAGGTGCATTAGCCATGCTAAATTCTCCCTCAGTGTACCCGAACAGGCACCGGAGTGTGGCAACTTGGGGATTTTCACAGTAACTTTATTGTAGTGTTAACATAAGCCTACTTGTGATACGAATAAATAAACTTTAAATGTAATGGGTTGTAGGGATAGGACCTGTGTGGGATTGTGGACAGTGCAGACTCGATGGGCCGAATGGCCTCCTCCTGCACAGAGGGATTCTATGATGATGATTCTGAGGTCATGAATTAGCAGTAGCAAGTATAGCACACACTCAGATATAAATTGGAGTTAATAAACAGAATGAACGTGTTAAGAAGCCATGATGGGTGACTCACATCATGACCTGCGAATGTCAAGTGACCTAAGTAGCATACTGAAACTGGTAAGTGTAGCCCTGGGCAACAGTGCCACCACATGATTAAACTGACGTGATGTGGAACAAAGCAATACTTAGGTATGCAATTTTGTAAAGGTCAGCTTCAACACAATAATCACAGCACATTGACTGAGGTGTAACTCTCGTGAAACCTTTCATTGACAACAATAGAGAGTAGCTTTCAACTCAGTCTGATGGACAAATATCACAGAATCATAGAACCATACAGCACAGGAGAAGGAAATTCAGCCCATCATGCCTGTACTAGCTCTTTGGTGGAGCGATCCAATTTTTCCCAACCCCTCCTCCTGCTCTCTCCCAATTACCCTGTAGTTTTACCTTTCAATTGTGTATGAGATTCTCTTTTGAATCTTACTGTTGAATCTGTTTCTAGTCCCTTTTTCGACAATGAATTTCAGGTCACAACAACTCACTGTGTAAAAACATGTTTCCTCATCTCACCTCTGATGCGAAGTTGGGTGGAGTGATTGTAGATTGGTGTTGGTAAAATTGTAAAATGCTAGGGAGAAAGCATTGTATGGTCCCTTTAAAAGATGGTGCTTTTCCTGTGCTTAGAGAGTAAAAAAAATGCAAGTACACAGAGAGCCCAGACTGAAACATTTGTATCGAAAGGCCAAGCAGCAGTGTTACCAAGGCAACAGGCTTTTGAATTTTTTTTAATTCAGCCACTCAATTTGAATTAGGCACTTAGATACCAAGAACCTATTAAATTTAAATCTGATGGTTTTAACAATCCTATTGTGGGAAATATTGATATGTCATCACAGGTATAAAAGAAGGGGGCAGTAGGACAAAAAAGAGAGAGCAACTGCCACCTGCCACAGCACACAGCTCTCAGCTCAAAGCACCAACTTGGTAGCAAAGGTAACAAAGAAGAAAGAAGTTTCAGGTAGAAGAATCAACAGAGAAGACACAGAATATTCCGGAAGACACAAAACCTGGTTGTAATTTAGAGAGTGATTAAATTTATTTTTTTGTTAATGAGTGGGAATTGTATTTATTTGAATAGCATTCCATTAGAATCCTGTTTTATTTGGGAATAGTTAATAGTTAGAAGGGATTTATTCATTTTGTTAATAGTTTAGTAAACTTGTTCACTGTTAATTGGATAAATAAATTGTTACATGTTAATTTTAGAGCGAGTACCAGGGATTTATTTTGTATTTAACCACTAGAAGTTGCTGAAGCGCAGGTCAGACCACTTCACACACACATTTACCAGTTCTTGTAGCACTGGACACAGTGGAAACTCCTTATTTACTCTTTCAAACTCATTCATTCATGGGTGGCACAGTGGCACAGTGGTTAGCACTGCTGCCTCACAGCGCCAGGGACCCGGGTTCGATTCCTGGCTTGGGTCAGTCGGTGTGGAGTCTGCACGTTCTCCCCGTGTCTGCGTGGGTCTCCTCCGGGAGCTCCGATTTCCTCCCAAACTCCGAAAGGCATGTTGGTTAGGTGCATTGGCCACTCTAAATTCTCCCTCACAGGTGCCGGAGTGTGGTGACTAGGGGATTTTCACAGTAACTTCATGTTAATGTAAGCCTACTTGTGACACTAATAAATAAACATTAAACTTTTCTGCTCAAAGGAGACAAAACAAAATAGGAAGTGTGGATCAAAGCAGATTGGCCATGAATTAATGAATACAATGTATGTCCAAAATAGAAAAGCTCCACAGAGGCCGGAGGAGGAAAAGTAAAGAACTCAGAAACCTCCCAAAAGAGGCAACACAAGACACAGAGGGAGGACTAAGAATGGCCCTACCTGTAAACACGAAATGCAGTTGTCAGAAACTCTTTCAGAACTCTAACAGCTAGCAGGTTATCAGGGAAGAACTGAGACCCATTAGTGTGAAAGTGGAGATGAAACTGAGAATGAGCTAAAAATAGTCAACGTATTTAATAATTACTTCCTTGAAGTACTCACCACAGAAGACAGTAGTATCTTGACATACATCAAAGGAGGTTAATTACTAAGCTTAATGACTTTGATATCACTTGCACGGATGTCCCAGACAGGTTTCAAGAGCTCATAACAGTCCCCCAGGGTGCTAATGAATCTTGAGATGAAATATATAAAGCGCTGACAGTTGTCATAAGGGAAGTCAATGAATGAGAGGTAGGTCACACTGGATTAGAAGCAAGTCCCTGCGACTCGCTTTCAAGAAGAGTGGGAAAACATACTTGGGTAATTACAGATTCAGTAGCTCGGGGAGGAGCAGGTAAATCTCTTCAGCTGCTCGGAGAGGACCTTTTACTACTTTCTCCTTGTCTGAATCCAAAGGAGCCAGATCGCAAAAGAGACCCCTGATTCCTAAGTGTAAAAGACAGACAACATCCTGCAGCACATCCTCAAGGAGTATAAGTCCATAGAAATAGGAACAGGAGTAGGCCGTTCGGCCCCTCGAGCCTGCTCCACCATTCAATAGGATCATGGCTAGTCCGATGTTCTTCTTGTCCACTTTCCTTTCCTTTCTCTGAAACCCTTGATTCACTTACTGATCAAAACTCCGTCCATTTGTCCGTCCATCCTTCCCTCCTTCCGTCTATCCATCCATCCGTCCATCCCAGCCTTAAAGATATACAAGGACTCTACCCCCCAGAGCCCTCTACAGCAAAAAGCTCCAAAACCTCACAACCCTCTGAGTGAACAAATTCCTTCCCATCTAAGTCTTAAATTTCTGCCCCATTTTCTGAGACTATGCCTTCTGGTCCTAGACTCTCCCACGAGGGGAAACATCCTCTCAGCATTTACCCTTCAAGCCCCTTAAGAATCCAATAGGTCTCCATGAGATCTTCTCTTATTCTTCTAAATTCCAATTAGCCGTGTCCCAACCTGTTTAACCTTTCCTCATAAACCAATATTTATTCAGAAAAGATCTATCTTAGCAATACGAGTTTCTCGCTCAAGTCTGACAGGGCTGGGATTACACAGCACTGACCCACCAGCATGAGCGGGCACAGGTAATGATCCTGGTTCTACAATGGTACAATCAAGGCAGTCTGTCATTGCTGGATTCTCTTGGAACACATTGGATGTCTTACTCTAGCATGAGATCTGGCTGGAGGCAATGATCTTTTCTTAAAAGTATTTATATCACATAAGCAGCTAGGTACAAGAATACGGAACACCAGGACAGAGCTACTGCTTCTCTGTAAGATTCTTCTCCCTCATGTCTCTCTGACATCATTATGACATGGCTCCTCACTCACATGCTCAGTGGTTATGTTTAGAGTAGTGTTGGAGTGAACCCTTTACTCACAGATAGGTTTTTGTTGTTGACCTTTTGAATAAATATTGGTTTAGGCCCCACGGAGATGTGCTGCATAATGCTGTCAGTCTTTTACACATAGGAAAGAGAGACCTCTCTTGTGATCTGTCCCCTTTGGACGGGGGAAATTCAAACAAGTCCCCTTTCTGTGTGACCTTTCCAATGAGGGCAAAATGCTGGAGGGGATGAAAAGTGGCCCTTAACTGGGCCCTTATGTACTTCAACTTGCCATCTGGTGGGCAGCCAGGCTGCTGAGGTTCCCTTCATTGGCAAGATGCCATGGCAGATAATATTGTGGTTGCCTCCCCCCCCCCCCCCCCACCACCCACAACACCCTCCCCCACCGTATCACTCACCCACTCCATCTCCAAAAGCCTGGAAAAATACAATTGTAATGACCTACAAGGCCCAGGAGGTGGGCCCCCTGGAGTATGAGCTCCCTGATTGAGGTAATGATTGCCTGCCCAATCAGAGAGTCTCACCTGTGTATATAATGATGAGGGTCAGGGCTACTAACACTCTGGATTCTGACTGTACCTGAAGCACCCTTAGCGTGGAGATATGAGTGTAAATAAAGGGAGTCTGGTGAAGGAACATCAGCCTCCGAGGAATATTTCAACAGCCCAAAACTTGACTTCTTTTGATGCTCGCAAGGACTGCTGAAGAGTCTTGATAAAGATTAACATCATGGACACCTGTAAAATGGGTTGCACAAGTTTAGACAAAGGCCCAGAGCTTGGACAGAAACATCTGAGGTCATCCTAATGCTAAATTGGTCCACTCTGCATCTGTTTTAAGTCCGCAGAGCATATAAACAGGGACTTCATAATCAGCGGTGCCAGCTATTTATGAGGTCAGTTTAGCACTGAAAAGCACACAGTGCTACCAAAGGAGATCCGCTGTAAAGTCTTCTGGCATTAATGTATATTAGTATAAATTACTTTAACTTCTGCAGCTCTAAGCCCAGAAAAACTGGCAGAAGTTTGGGAGCTATGTTAATCCAGAGCAGAACACGATGCAAAAAATGAATAGCCAATTTTCCTTCTGCTTGTGTCTGTTTTTGTTGCCCCAGGCACTGGCGTGCGGGGGACAGAGCCACCCCAAGCAGATGCCAATCACAGTCCAGTTACAATTTAACCTGCATTAGACAGTTCAGCGACAGACAGTTTCAATATCTCATTAGCATTTCAAAAGAGGCTGGTGACATTGTTGAAACCAGAACACTTATTTAAGATTAATAAAGGCTCAGCTGACTCAGAAGGCACTGAACAAAATCTTTTCTAAGTGGCAAAAGGGAAGCATTAATAATCTTCCATTGAGTGAAAGAGGACATAGTTGCTTAGGCGTAAGAATGTGCAATTATCAGTCAGAAACCACGGTATGTCCATGTATACTGGTGCCCTTCATGAACAGATAGCTAATTTTCAAATCCTCTCTGAGGGCTGGAGGACAGTTGATGTGGTGCCATTATTCAAGAAGGGAAGTTGGGAAAAAAAACAGGTAATTACAGGCCAGTGAGTCTGGCATCAGTGGTTAGGGGAATTATTGGAAAAAATCCAAAGGGACAGTATTAATCTCCACATAGAGAGGCAAGGATTAATCAATGATAGTCAGCGAGGCCTTGTCAGGGGGAGATCATGTCTAACACATGTGATTGAATTTTTTGAGGAGGTGCCTAGGTGTGTAGATGAGGGCAATGCAGATGATGTAGTCTACATGGGCTTCAGTAAGGCTTTTGACAAGGTCCTGCATGGGGGACTGATCAAGAAGGTAAGAGCCCATGGGACCCAGGGCAATTTGGCAAATTGGATCCAAAATTTCCTTAGTGGCAGGAGGCAGAGGGAGATGGTCAAAAGTTGTTTCTGTGACTGGAAGCCTGATTCCATTGGTGTACTCCAGGAATTGGTGCTGGGTCCCTTCCTGTTTGTAGTATATATTAATGATCTAGTCATGAATATGGGGGGTATGATCAGTAAGTTTGCAGATGGTGCGAAAATTGGTGGTGTGGTAAATAGCGATGAGGAAAGCCTTAGATTACAGGACAATATAGACAGGGTGGTCAATTGGGCAGAACAGTAGCAAATGCAATTTAACCCTAAAAAATGCGAGGTGATACATTTTGGGAGGACTAATAAGGCAAGGGAATACACAATGAACAGTAAGGCGCTAGGAAGTACAGAGGACCAGAGAGACCTTGGGATGCATGCCCATAGATCCCTGAAGGCAGCAGGACAGGTAGATAAGGTGGTTAAGGAGGCATATAGGATACTTGCCTTTATTAGCCGAGGGATTTAATATAAGAGCAGGGAGGTTACGATGGAGCTGTATAAAACGCTGGTTAGGCCACAGCTAGAGCACTGTGTGCGGTTCTGGTCACCACACTATAGGAAGGATGTGATTGACTAGAAAGGGTGTAGAGGAGATTCACCAGGATGTTGCCTGGGCTGAAGCATTTCAGCTATGAAGAGGGGCTGGATAGGCTGGAGTTGTTTTCCTTAGAACAGAGAAGGCTGAGGGGGAACCTGATTGAGGGGTACAAAATTATGAGGGACATAGATGGGGTGGCTAGGAAAAAACCTTTCACCTAAATAGAGAGGTAAATAACCAAGGGGAATAGATTTAAGGTAAGAGGCAGGAGATTTAGAGGGGATTTGAGGAAAAACTTCTTTCACCCAGAGGGTGGTGGGAATTTGAAACTCACTGCCTGAAAGGGTGGTGGAGGTGGGAACCCTCACAACATTTAAGAAGTATTTAGGTGAGCATTTGAAATGCCATAGCATACAAGGCTACAGACTGGAAATGGGATTAGAATAGATAGGTGAGTGATGGCCATCACGGATGTGAAGGGCCCCTTTCTATGCTGTAAAACTCTGACTATGACTCGGTCACAAAATAATGCCCAGCACTAAATTGTCACTTTTTTGATATTTGACTTTCATTTTCTTTCTTTCCAAAAGGTCATCACTGCAGTCTGCCTGGCTGAAGAATCAGAAAGCCTAGACTATTAGCTTCTCTTTATGTATTTATACCACATCAAGGGGGAGGCGATGACCTGGTGGTATTATTGCTCAAGGAAATAAAACAGCCTAAATTAATCCAGAAACTCAGCTAATGTTCAGGGGATCCGGGTTCGAATCCCTTCACGACAGATGGCAGAACTTGAATGCAATAAAAAAAATCTGGAACTAAGAATCTACTGATGACCATGAAATCTTTGTCGATTTTCAGAGAAACCCATTTGGTCACTAATGTCCTTCAGGGAAGGAAATCTGCTGTTCTTACTTGGTCTGGCCTTCATGTGACTCCAGATCCACAGCAACTCAACTGCCTTCTGATATGACCAAGCAGGGGTGGCACAGTGGTTAGCACTGTTGCCTCACAGCTCCAGGGACCTGGGTTCGATTCCTGGCTTGGGTCACTGTGCGGAGTTGCCGCATTCTCCCTGTGACTGCGTGGGTTTCCTCCGGGTGCTCCAGTTTCCTCCCACAGTCTGAAAGATGTGCTGGTTAGGTGCATTGGCCATGCCAAATTCTCCCTCCCGAACAGGCGCCGGAGTGTGGCGACTACGGGATTTTCACAGTAGTTTCATTGCAGTGTTAATGTAAGCCTAATTGTGACACGAATACAAAAAACAACACTGCAAGCCACTGAGCTCAAGAGCAATTAAGGATGGGCAATAAATGCTGGCCAGCCAGTGACGCCCATGTGCCAAGAATGGATAAAAGAAACAAGCGCTCCATGGCATTATGAAAAAAAGGGAACCCATGACTTCCTGGACAGATAGTCCAGGATCTGGAATCCACAGTTTAATTCCAAAAGAGAAAATGCTGGAAAATGTCAGCAGGTCTGGCAGCATCTGTAAGGAGAGCTGATGTTTCGAGTGCAGATAACTCTCGTCTCTGGACTCGAAACATCAGCTCTTTTCTCTCCTTACAGGTGCTGCCCGTCCTGCTGAGATTTTCCAACATTTTCTCTTTTGGTTTCAGATTCCAGCATCCGCAGTAATTTCCTTTTATCCAGCATTTAATTGACAGGTTTCCCAGGAACTGGAGTTCATATCCAAGTGACACCAGAAGGGAAAAACAAACAGTAAAACGGGGAAATGAGAATTCTGGTCCGAACTGTTTTTGTCCTTGTCGGGTGAGGAATTGGGGTTTTGAATCTTCGACTTGAGTAGCTAAACCGTTCTTCCAGTCGGAGAGAGAAATTAGGAGCGAGGCAGGAAGCCTGCAGACTGCAGACTGGGTAACGAAGATGATGAGTTATTCTAACAGCAGGGAGAGTGAGTCGCGGTCAGCCTCTGACACAGAAACATATAATATCTCCAGATTAAATCTGGAGAGTTTCAATGAGTAACTCAAGGCCGTAATATATCTAGTAAAATCCACCCAGTCCGCTTCCATTGACTTAAGAAAAGCATTTGTTTAAACACCAGATCACAGGGAAATGGGTTTGGATTCGGTGCTGAAATGTCAGAGCCAGCCTTAGGTAGAAGGTCTTCAGCAGACTGGTTAGATATCATCCGGCCAAAATATAAAATACGTCTCCAACTGCAAGAGCTCAAAAATAGCTCCTTCATATTTTGAGAACTAATGCTCAAGGAAATAAAACAGCCTAAATCTTTGCTCTTCATATATAACGATTTCTTGTTTAATGTGAGAAGCTTATATGTTACTGGGTCAGAGGTTAATCAGCATCTGTTTCTCTTGTTGGAGAAAACAGTCGTCAGTGTTATTCAGCCTTACAGAACACAGGCTCACTATTCCATACACGCTCCTGAAATGCAGTAAACTCCAATTATTTTTGAATACTTATCCGGGGCTGGGTCCATCCCGTTCAAAACCTTTCCCTTTCTCCTTTATTTCTGGCTCGATTGCAGATATAATTCATTTATGAACTATTTTGTTCTACTCCCTACGGCGTGCTGTAATGGGGGAGCTTAATGTTAATCTGGCTCTTACCTGCAGCGATTGAAATGGAACATCTCAAGATGCGAGGATCAAGGAGCTTCAGAGATGGAACATTCCCTAAAAGATTAGGCTGAGATTTTAAGGATAAGGAGGTAACTCTGCCATTAGATTTCTTTTAAATGGCATAGAGAAATTGCAATGATTAATACAAGTGTAATAATGAAACAGTGCGATTCAACATTTTAACAGTCAGAGATCTATAAAATAAATTCTGTGCTCATTAGGTCCTGAAGGAATTGTCAGCGATGCAGAGGTTTAAGGAGGAAGCTCCAGTACTTAGGGAGCTTCGGAGCACAGCTCCCAGTGGTACAAGCAATGGAAATTGGGAATGCAGAAGAAGTTAGAATTGAGGGGTGCAGATAACTGAGGATTAGGGTGGCGCAGTGGTTAGCACTGCTGCCTCACAGCTCCAGGACCCGGGTTCAATTCCAGCCTTGGGTGACTGGCTGTGTGAAGTTTGCACGTTCTCCCCATGTCTGTGTGGGTTTCCTCTGGGTGCTTCAGTTTCCTCCCACACTCCAAAGATGTGCAGGTTGGATGGATTGGCCATGCTAAATTGCCACTTTGTGTCCCAAGATGTGTAGGTTAGATGGATTAGCCATGATATATATATATATATATATATATGTGGGGTTATGGGGGTAGGGCCAGGAGAGAGGGCCTGGATGGGATGTTCTGTCAGAGAGTCAGTGCAGACTTGATGGGCCGAATGGCCTCGTCTGCACTGTAGGGACTCTATAATTCTATGATTGTGGAACAGTAGGATGTTACAGAGGTAGAAAGGAGTGAGGTCAAGGAGTGATTTGAAAACAAGATTGAGAATTTTAAAATCAAGGCACACCGCGGCTGGCAGCCAATATATGTCAGCTAGCACAGAGGTGATGGGTTAACAGGCTTTGATGCAAGTTAGGAATAGAGAGTGGAACTTGGATAAGCTCAGGTTTACAGAGGTAGCAACTTTAAAGGAGCTACGCCCTTGCATCATTGAAATATCTCCCATTTTTTCAACAGTTATCCTTGAGTCTCTCCAAAAGAGTTTGTGCCAGGTGTATTTTGTGGGCTTTTGTCCAATGAGACTGAATTTCTACCGCCTGTAGATGGATCAGTTTGGGCTGCCTTAGGCACCTGGGGGGAATATCCCACCAGCATGCGTGATTAGCACATGTCTCCGCTAGTTTCTACATCTTAAAGACAGACTGCCCCTCCGAATAGGAGGTTACACTCTCTGCGCAGGTTGCCTGTGAAAGACTTGGTAAGAAGCAAAATTGCAGAAAATGGAGCAATGGGTAAGAGGGAGGGCAAGAGAGGTCTGCAGGAGGTGGAACGGAGAGAAACAACATTTTTGGAGGAAGTCCTCAAGGCACATCCACAAGGGACTGCCATTAAAGGAAAAATTAAACAGGTCGGGTCTGTACTCCTGGGAGTTCAGAAGAATGAGAGGTGATATGGTTGAAACGTATAAGATTTTTTAGGGGGTTAGACAGGGTAATAAATGCAAAATATTGCAGATGCTGGAAATCTGAAATAAAAACAGAAAACGCTGGAAGAACTCAGCAGGTCTGGCAGCATCTGTGGAGAGAAACAGAGTTAATGGGCCAAATTGAGCTGTCCCACCTGCCACAGGAATCATAGCGGGTGGAGGCGGACAGTGCAAAGGTCCGTTGACCTCGGGCGGGAATTTTCGGCCTTGGGGCGAGCGCAGCCGGAAAATCCCGCCCAATGTTTCAGGTCTAAATGACCCTTCTTCAGACTCTTCTGTTTCTTTTCACAGATGCTGCCAGACCTACTGAGGTTATCCAGCATTTTCTGTTTTTATATTAGATAGGGTAATGTTGGGGGAATGTTTCCACTCATGGGAGAGTGTCGGAGCAGAGGATACAGTCGCAGAATAAGGGGGTGCTGATTTAAGACAGATTTGAGGAAGAATTTTTTTTCTGAAAGAGTTTAGAATCTTTGGCCGAGTCCTTGAAGATTTTCAAGGCTGTGATCTATAGGGCAATTCAGGATTGTGGAGAGACGGCAGGAAAGTGGAGTTAGTGAGTGTTAGATTAGCCATGATCTGATTAAATAGCAGGGCAAGCCCAAAGGGCTGAATGGCCCACTCCTGTTCCTATTTCATATGGTCACCCTGAGAGGGGAATTGGAGCCAGTGACATGGAGGTCAATTGTTGTAAGGCCAGGAGTGGGACTGACTGGGTGAGTTAGGGTTAATCATGAGGACTCTTACTTTTGGTCATTGTCTAATGATCCCTGCTTGGAGAGCTGACGAACGTTAAGTGAAGGAAAGGTGAAACTCTGCTTTGATGACTTCCGCAGTTTCACAGCCTGTCAGTGCTCACATGTAATGAATAGTCACTCAAGTGAGGTACCGAAACTCCGCTGATATCCAAGGAGTTCAGCAAATTCAGTGCTTCCAGGCAACAAAGGAAACACATCAGCACTTTTTGAAGAAGTTCATATTTTGATCCAACCTTATTCAATAATTTAAGATCCGTAACAGTCTCTTACCCCCTAGGCCCTTGCTTTGAGAAAGGACTTGATTAGTTTCTATTCCTTTTGAGCAATAAGATGAATAAGTAACTATTTTTGCAGTTACTTTTCCTAACATTACAAGCTTCAGTCGGTGCATTCACCACTAACCCACTCATCCGACACCTCCACGATCAGACATCATGGTGGCCCCAAGCTCACAGAGGTTACAGCATTGTAGGAGGCTATTTGTCAATCGCTCATCACCGCTGCTCCCTCAACTCAGGCTATCTACTCTACTCCATCTCTCTGCATAATATCAAATCTAATGATCAAATCCACTCAAACAAGATGATACACTGAAACAGCCCAGATTGTTCCGCTCTGTCACTTCATCTTGTGATCAAGATGAAGATATTAAGTGACCAAACCAGAATTATTCTCTTGAACATTTCCAATCAGATCAGAGTCATAGGCAATGCCTCGCAAAATGGGTTTGTTGAAGTGAAATGCAACCAATGGCCTTCATTGTTGCAGTGCTTTTTTTTATTAATTCGTGGGACATTGGTGTCGCTGACTGGCCAGCATTTATTGTCCATCCCTAGTTGCCCTTTGTGATGACTTCAGCCAGGCTAATGAGGTTGGCTTGCTAGAGTGTGAACTACCTGATGAGTCCTAATTGATGGTTAAATCAGGAGCCTCGGGCTCCTTATTTAAAGCAGGTGTGTCAGACTCCCAGCCTGCATTCAGCAGGGAACAACTGGAGAGCTGGCTGTGTACAGATGTATGGTGTAAATAAAGTAACTTGGTAATGGGACTTTCACCTCCGTGAAGTTATTACACACTTGTTCAGAGGGAAGTTGAGAGTCAAACACATTGTTGTGGATCTGGAGTCACGTGCAGGCCAGGATGGTAGATTTCTTTCCTTAAAGGACATCAGTGAACCAGATGGGTTTTCCAACAATCGACAGTGGTTTCATTCATGGTCATCAGTAGATTCTTAATTCCAGAATTTTAAAAAATTGAATTCAAATTCCACCATCTGCAGTGGTGGGATTCGAACCCGGGTCCCCAGAACATTCGCTGAGTTTCTGGATTAATAGTCTAGTGATAATACCACTAGGCCATCACCTCTCCAGGTTTTACATGCCAAAGAAGGTGAATAACACCCATAGGGAATTGTAGCCTTCTACCTAAGCTATCAACAATAATAACTTACAAAGAACAATGAACAAAGAAAATTACAACACAGGAACAGACCCTTCAGCCCTCCAAGCCTGCACTGACCATGCTGCCCGACTTAACTAAAACCCCCTATCTTTCCGGGGACCATATCCCTGTATTCCCATCCTATTCATGTACTTGTCAAGACACCCCTTAAAAGTCACTACCGTATCCACTTCCACGACCTCCCCTGGCAACGAGTTCCAGGCACCCACTACTCTCTGCGTAAAAGCTCTGCCTCGTACATCTCCTTTACATTTATATTTACGTCTTTAACTTAATAAAGAATCCCCAGCTCTTTCTCAAGCAGCATTATCCGATAACATTTGACACTGGGCTAAGGAGCTAGAAGGGCAGATAGCCAAAAACTCTGCCAAGGAGGTAGGTTTGGAGTTGGAATTCCAGAGCTTGAAACCTAGACAGATGAAGATAAGGTGGTGGAGTGGAGGAAGAAACAGCTGAAGCTAATATATTGATTCGTATCCTCAAGGCATTCCAAAATGTTTTACAGCCCGTTAATTAATTTTGATATGCACCCACGTTATACAGGCAAACACAACAGCTCGTTTGTAAACATCATGATTCCATAAACAGCCATGCGATAAATAATAGCCTGAGCCTATCTTCCCACATCGGGAGTGCAGAGTCTGGACAATTTCCCAGCTCCATGAACCCCATCCTGGGAAAAAGTGCCTTGGAAATTTGGATTTTGAACCCAGTGCCCAGGGGAAAATGAGAATTGTGGCGGATCATACTTTGTTTTATAATGCTCATTCGAAATGCCTTAAGGGGATTACATTACATTAGACACGTTGTATAAATAGTTGTTGCATTTGGCTGCAGTTATAAGGGCTGTGTTGTGGAAACTCTTGCCTAAGGTCTATTTGAGTAAGTTCAGTTGGAAGGCAGCACCTCCAACAATGTCTTAGAAGTCTCAGAATCCTACAGTGCAGAAGGAGGCCATTCGACCCAGCGAGTCTGCACCAACCACATCCCACCCAGGCCCTATCCCCATAACCCCATGCATTTACCCTTACTAGCCCTCCTGACACTAAGGGGCAATTTAGCATGGCCAATCCACCTAACCCACACATCTTTGGACTGTGGGAGGAAACCGAAGCACGCGGAGGAAACCCACGCAGACACGGGGAGAACGTGCAGACACCGCACAGTGACCCAAGCCGGGAATCGAATCCGGGTCCCTGGCGCTGTGAGACAGCAGTGCTAACCACTGTGCCACCGTGCCGCTCATAAATGCCAGCACACCTTCAATCCTATACTGGCGTGAAAGGCTTTTATTGGCAGACAACCCTGGACTGAGGTCGGAGGCTGCCAGCTGAGGAAGTGGGTTGGGTGAAAGGCTGTCATCAGTACACTGGAACTTCGTCAAGGCTATGAAAACAAACAATTAAACTAAAAACAGCCCTCCAGCTAATACCCCTCATGTTCTCTTACCCCCTCTGACAACTCACATGCTCCCTCCATGACAACCTATGCCAGCCCATGCCCCCCCTATGCACATTCCACGGCAGCTCATAGACTCCATGCCAAACTATTCCCTTCTACCCATCTCCTATGACTTTCCATAGCCCACATGCCAACATGGTCCCAACTCATGTCAACCCATGCGCCCACCCACCACCTTTTTCCTTTACGCTTACCATGCCAACCCACCCAGTAATCATGATAGGAAACCTCAGGAGCCAAGCTGAGATTATTCACTATTAAAAAAGACACTCTCCTTGGGAACAATTTATTCACTACATTCAACTTCCTTTAATACCATGAAAACAAGCTCTCCTATATATACTCCCACTTTAAAGAGTTTATAGCCACTTGGAGCTGCCAATGAAACTGTGAACTGACAGGCAACCCAAAAATATACTTTATTCATAAAATTTATAAAGGTGTCTTTCGTAGCAGTTTGAATTTGATATTACATAAAATGTAATACAGGCCAGTTCTCTTCAATGCAATACATGAGATGCCTCACTATTCTCATCATTACAGGTTATATTTACAATGGACATTTACATTTCATGTGAGACATTCTCTTGTGCCTATGGGCTGAAGGGTTTTCCATGGTTTCCTGCCCCTCAGTATACTATGGCAGAAGGACCTTAGATAGTGGCTTTTCCCCATTGAGCCTTTGACTGCAACACTCTGTTATCAGCAGTTCTTTGCACTCTAAGACCTGCAAGTTTCAGACAGTCCAAAGAGCATCTTTCACCAAGCTGATGTCCCCCAATAGCAGTTGATGCTGATCGCAGTGAGCATCCCTGGGAACTACCTTAGAGCACTGAGTTCTGTGTTACAGAGCTGTGTTATGACCTTAACGAGGCCCATGAGGTGGGCCGCTTGGAGTTTGAGCTCCCTGATTGAGGTAATGATTGCTTGCCCAATCAGGGAGTCTCACCTGACTATACAATGAGGATGAGAAGGGTCAGGTTTACTGACACTCTGGATTCTGATTTTGTACTTGAAGCACTCTTCGGAGTGGAGATAAGCTTGTAAATAAAAGGAAGGAACACCAGCCCCTGAGGAGGTATTTCAAGCTGCTTAGCGTGTACCTTGACAATACTATTGTGACTCTTTACTGACCTACTTTTCAAAAGCACGTTTTAGAAGAAAGTGGATGTTGGTCTCTTCCTCAACATAGTAATCTCGAGGACAGTGTGAGACTCCAGATACGCAGAGATCACACCACCAGCCACGGTACAACCCGGTGTTTGTTTGACTGTTCTGGTGATGGGGTATTTGATCAAAAGGCTTTGATAGTCAGTGCAGGGAGTCACCTAACATGATCCACCATGTTTGTTTCCCACAAGGCCTCATAGACATTACTTGTGAAACACTGCCAGATGGACTTGTGGTCAAAGGAGCTTTTCTACATAATTGTTTTCCACGATAGACAGGTGACATGGCCCAGGTGAATGGAGTGTTCCAGAACAATGTGCTCAGACCCATCCTTCAAAACACCAGGATCAGATACAAGTTTAGCATGTTGTGGCATTTGGTGTATGTGAACCAAAGGTCTATGCACAGCATGATGCAGCCATATCCAAAGGTAGCCACCAGTATGAGAGCAACATTGGTACTCGTTCTCCCTTTTTACCTAAATCTAGGTGTTTAATCTTAAAATTAAAGTTTAATTCCAAACTATCACACTTTTGTTAATGCAGCACTCCCTCAAGAGTATACTGAAACATCAGTCTCTATTGTAAACTCAACACTTGGAGTTGGTCTTTATCATAGAATCATAAAATCTCCCTACAGTACAGAAGGAGGCCATTCAGCCCATCGAGTCTACACTGACCACTATCCCACCCAGGCCCCACTCCCACAACACTACTTATTATTTACCCTGCTAATCCCCCGACACTAGGGTCAATTTAGCATAGCCAATCAACCTAACCAGCACATCTTCGGACTGTGGAAGGAAACCGGAGCACCCGGAGGGAACCCACGCAGACACGGGGAGAATGTGCAAACTCCACACAGACAGTGATCCGAGGCCAGAATTGAACTCTGTTCCCAGGTGCCGTGAAGCAGCTGTGCTAACCACTGTGCCACCCTGCCGCCCCAGATTAATTCATAATCTGTAGACAAGTTAAATTGCTTATTAACAACTTTGCAAATTATCAAATTACAAGAAACAAAAACTAAAACCAAAATAATGGCATGGGAAGGGGACAATGCAAATATTGCTCTGAACAAATGCAACTTTTATGTTTAATTATACCATCACCTTCACGATAATTTCTTCAGTTTTGTGATGCATTTGGTGGATCTCCAATTTGAAGCGTTACTCATCTCCAAAGGGCTCCTTGTGGTGAAGGCTGCACAGGCATATTGCTTATTGAATGGTGTGCTAAATGATTAGTGTAATTGTTCATTGAATAGTTGTCTATAAAGAAGAAATAAAGAATTTTCATTAATATACCAGCTTTCCACCATCCCCCTGAACACTGATTTAATAAAAATGCAGTCATTGTTACGTAACAAAACATGGCAGCTCTTTTGCACTCAGCAGGTGAACAGCCAGTTAATATGTTTTGGGTATTGTTGGGTTGAAGGAAGAATACTTTACTTTCAGTTTATTTTTTGTTATTCATTCCTGTGTGTTTAGCAAGGCCAACATTAATTGTCCATCCGGAATTGTCCATGAGGAGCAGACAGTGAGTTGCCTTGAAAACCACTGCACTTAGGGAGATGGTGGCATAGTAGTAATGTCACTAGACTAGTAATCCAGGGGCCTAAGCTAATTCTTTGGGGGATACAGGTTCAAATCCCACCATGGCAACTGGTGGAATCTAAATTCAATAAATATATCTGGAATTGAAAACTACTCTCAGGAATAGCACCATGAAAGCTATCATTGATTGTCGTAACAACCCATCTGGTTTACAAATGTCCTTTAGGAAAGACAATCTGTCATCCTTACCTTGGTTAGCCTATATGTGACTCCAGATCCACTTCAGCAATGTGGTTGATTGTCAACTGCCAGCTCTCTGAGCAAGTGAGCTAACCACTCGGTTTGAGGGCAATTAGGGATGGGCAACAAATGTTGGCCTTGCCCACATCCCATGAAAGAATAAAGGAAAAAAAAGGTTCATGTGATGAAGGCAACCCATAGCCATGCTTGCACCAAGACTAGAAAATCCCGCTCTAAGTCAAGGGACCTTTGCATGATCCGCCCCCTCACCCGCTACGATTCCCGTGGCGGGCAGGATGGGAAAATTCCACTCATAATGTTCTTAGGGAGGCAGTTGCAAGATTTTAATCCAGTAATAGTAAGGGAAGCGATATAGTTCCAACTCAGGATGATGTATCACGAAGAGAGGAACTTGCTGGTGGCGATGTTCCCATGTGCCTTCTATCCTTGCCCTATGAGGGAGCAGAGAGTGGGAGTTCAGAAGGTGCTATCAAAGAAACCTCTCTGAGTTACTGCACTGATACTTGTAGATGACACTCACTGCATTCATGAGATACTGGTGGCAGAGGAAGTGGATACTTGAAGAGTAGCAAATGGAACTAAACATTATGATAACGTGCCACACCACAGATATGTGATCAAATTTAAAGCTCATAAAATAAAACAGCATGGATAGGAAATTACCTTATGATATGAAAGATAAAGAGTTGTGGTGATCAGTTGTTTTTCGGTCTGGAGGTGGTTGCATTGGAGTTTTCCAGAGATTGCTGTTTGGAACCCTTCTATCCCTGATATATATTAACGGCCTCACCTTTGATGTACACGGTATCATTTCGAAATTTGCAGATGACGCAAAACTTGAAAGTATTATAAAATATGGGGAGGATAATGTGGAAGTTCGAAAGGACAGATTGGTGCAATGGGCAGACAAGGAGCAGATAAAGATTAATGCAGAAAGTGTGAAGTGATTCATTTTAGTAAAAAGAACCCAGAGACACAATGCAAAGTAAAGGGAACAATTCTAAAAGAGGTGCAAGAGCCAAGTGATGTGTGTGCATAAATAACTGAAGGTGGCGGGACAGGTTAGGGGAGATGGCGGCATAGTTGCAATGTTGTTGGACAAGTAATCCAGAGGCCCAAGGCAGCACCATGGTTAGCACTGCTGCCTCACAGTGCCAGGGAACCGGGTTCGATTCCCAGCCTGGGTCACTGTCTGTGCGGAGTCCGCACGTTCTCCTGTGTCTGCGTGGGTTTCCTCCGGGTGCTCCGGTTTCCTCCCACAGTCCAAAAGACAGGCTGGTTAGGTGCATTGGCCATGTTAAATTCTCCCTCAGTGTACCCGAACAGGTGCCGGAGTGTGGCGACTAGGGGATTTTCACAGTAATTTCACTGCAGTGTTAGCCGACTTGTGACACTACTGAAATGAACATAAACATGAATATATTCTGGGGACAGGAGTTCAAATTCCAACATGGCAGCCTGTAGAATTTAAATTCATTTCATAAATCTGGAATACAAATCTAGTCTCAGTTCATGATGATGTGAAACTATCATCGATTATTGTAAAGGCCCTACTGGTTCACTAATGTCCTTTAGGGAAGGTAATCTGCTGTCCTTACCTGGTCAGACTTACATGTGACACTGGAACCACAGCAATGTGGTTTACTCTTAACTGCCCTCTGAAATGGCTGAGCAAGGGCCCTTCCAGCAACAAGTACATCCCATGAATGAACTAAGAAAATAAAGGCTAGAGAGCAGTTATAAGGGACATGGCATGCTGGGTTTTATCAGTCGGGGCATAGAGTAGAAAAGGAAGGAAGTTATGATGAACCTGTATAAAACACTTGTTTGCCCTCAACTTGAGTACTACATCCAATTCTGGGCACCAGACCTTAGGAAAGATGTAGCGTCATTAGAAATTTTGCAGGATGAGGAAGTTCAGTTACATAGATTGGCAAAGCTTGCAGAAAAGAAGATTGAGAGGAGAATTGATAGAGATATTTACAATCATGAGGGATCTGAATAGAGTACATGTGGAGAAATTGTTTCCATTGGTGGAATGATCAAGAACCAGGATGCACAGATTTAAGGTAATTGGCAAAAGAAGCAATGACAACATGAGGAAAACAACCCTTTGCACTTAGCGAATGATTAGGATCTGGAATCCACTGCCTGAGAATGTGACCAATGCAACGGAGGCTTCCAAAAGGAAATTGGATCGATACCTGAGAGGCAGACAAATTGCAGGGGTTTGTGGGAGTGGCACCAGGGGAATTGGTCCTTCACAGGGCCAACCCAGGTACAGCAGGCTGAATGGCCTCCTTCCACGCTGCAATCATTCTGTCATTCTGCGCAATGACCAGCAAACACCCCCATTTCTGAGCTTATGATGGAGGGAAGGTCATTGTTGCAGCAGTTGCAGAAGATTAGTACATGCCCTGAGGAATTCCTGCACCAATGTCCTGGGGTGAGATAATTGGCCTTTGATAACCACAGCCATATTTCTTTGTGCTCGGTATGTCTCCAGCCACTAGAGAGATTTTCCCTTGATTCCCATTGCCTTTGATTTGATTTTAGTATTGTCACATGTATCAGTATATAGTGAAAAGTATTGTTTCTTGCGCACTATACAGACAGAGCATACCGTTCATAGAGAAGGAAAGGAGAGAGTGCAGAATGTAGTGTTACAGTCATAGCTAGGGTGGAGAGAAAGATCAACTTAGTGCGAGGTAGGTCCATTCAAAAGTCTGACAGCAGCAGAGAAGAAGTTGTTCTTGAGTCGGTTGATACGTGATCTCAGAGTTTTGTATCTTTTTCCTGATGGAAGGTGGAAGAGAGAATGTCCGGGGTGCGGACCTTTGACCACAATTTTATAAGGGTTGCTTGATACCACATGTCAAAGACTCATCTGGCTCACTAATGTCCTTTAGGGAATCATCCTGCAGCAATGTCCTTACTTGGTCTGGCCTACATGTGACGATGTGGAGATGCCGGCGTTGGACTGGGGTAAGCACAGTAAGAAGTCTCACAACACCAGGTTAAAGTCCAACAGGTTTATTTGTGCTCCGAAAGCTTATGGTATTTGCTACCAAATAAACCTGTTGGACTTTAACCTGGTGTTGTGAGACTTCTTACTACATGTGACCCCAGAGCCACGCAATGTGGTTGACTCTCAACTGCCCTCTGAACATGGGCAGCTAGGGATGGGGCAATAAATGCTGGCCAACCAACAATGCCCATGTCTCATGAATGAATAAAAAAACAAACTTATAAAATTGATGTCTCAACCTTATGACTCAAGAGCATGAATAGTATTGCAATGTTGTCAAGGGCAGTCACTCTCATCTCATCTATAGACTCCAATTCTTTTATTCTTGATTCGATCAAAGTTTTGCTGAGGTCTGGGGTTCACTCATTC
This sequence comes from Mustelus asterias, assembly GCF_964213995.1. Taxonomy (NCBI): domain Eukaryota; kingdom Metazoa; phylum Chordata; class Chondrichthyes; order Carcharhiniformes; family Triakidae; genus Mustelus; species Mustelus asterias. The sequence continues at coordinate 38,929,319 of NC_135821.1, forward strand.
TGGGGGAATCCCAAACTGAGCATCAGTAAGCAGGTTATCAGTGTGTCAATTCATAGCACTATCAATTTTAGTTTATTTATTAGTGTCACAAGCAGGCTTACATTAACACTGCAATGAAGTCACTGTGAAAATCCCCTAGTCGCCGCATTCTGGCGCCTGTTCGGGTACACTGAGGGAGAATTTAGCACGGCCAATGCGCCTAACCAGCACGTCTTTCTTACTGTGGGAGGAAACCGGAGCACGCAGAGGAATCCCACGAAGACATGGGGAGAACGTGCAGACTCCGCACAGACAGTGACCCAAGCCAGGAATCGAACCTGGGTCCCGGTGCTGTGAGGCAGCAATGCTAACCACTGTGCCACCTGTTAAATCTTTCATCACATTGCTGATTACTGAGAGTAGACTGATGGGGTGGGTATATGGCCGGATTAGATTTTGAACTGCAAAATTAAGATATCATCTTCCGTTGAAATTGACTGATGGAATGTTTTCATTTCTGTATTCTAGGTATTAGCTTTGTCATTTTCATCCCTGAGATTGTAGATTCAACCTCCATGGTCAGGGCTTGAGTACACAAACTCGTTTGGCATTTCGGGTTAATACTAAGGAGCTGTTATATTATCAACGGTGCCCTTTCTCCTGATGAGACATTAAACTCGTGCACTTTCTGCCTCACCAGATGGATGTAAGAAATCCTGTGGCATATTTGCCAAGATGAACAGAGAGCTGTGAGAGCACAGAGAAACAAACCAATAAGACATGAATCAAAGGGCACCAGACAAATCATTAGCTCCCTCATCCCAATGTTTTCTCAAGGAGCTGCCTGGAAATTCACCATCCGCTTCTAGGAAAACAATATTGTTCCCTGGTGTATTCTCCATGGCATCACTTAACCAATCTGAGTCGACTTGCCAACCAATCAGTACCCTTTTCTCCTGCAGTGCAAAGTGTTGCTCCCTTTAAAATTTGACACTCCTACGCCTGTCCTGACGGCACGAATCAAAAGAATTGTCTATCTTATCAGCAATACCCAAATGACAGAGGGTTGTAGTTGCTTTGGGTAAGTTTTAGTGGGCAGAATGGATGCGACTGATCAAATGGCACAAAGAAGGCCCAAAATGTGTGTGTTTTGATCATTTAAATCAGTAACTGGCTCATGCTCCTGAGTCATGGTGTTGGGACATCATAGAATCCCTACAGTGCACAAAGAGGCCATTTGGCCCATCAAGTCTGCACCGACCACAATCCCACCCAGGCCCTATCCCCATATCCCTACATATTTACCCGCTAATCCCTCTAACCTACGCATCTTGGGACACTAAGGGGCAATTTAGCATGGCTAATCCACCTAACCCGCACATCTTTGGACTGTGGGAAGAAACCGGAGCACCCAGAGGAAACCCACGCAGAAACGGGAATCAAACCCAGGTCCCTGGAGCTGTGAAGCAGCAGTGCTAACCACTGTGCTACCGTGCCGCCCTTATAATTTTGTCAGGTTTTTTTTATTCATTCGTGGGACATGGGCATTGCTGGCTGGCCAGCATTTATTGCCAATCCCTAGTTGCCCTTGTTCAGAGGGCAGTTGAGAGTCAACCACATTGCTGTGGCTTTGAAGTCACATGTAGACCAGACTGGGTAAGGCTGGCAGATTTCCTTCCCTAAAGGATGTTAGTGAATCAGATGGGTTTATCGACAATCAACAATGGTCATCAGTAGATTCTTCGGCGGAGTTTTACTGGCATGTCCGCCTGAGGTTCGTATGATCCTGCCCGAGGCCAACGGAGAATGCCATTCTCCGAGCCTCACCCATCCCCGATATTGGAGTGGGCGTGCCAGTAAATTCCAGCCTTATGTCCAAATACTTACTATTGTATTCAAATTGCACCATCTGCCGTGGCGAGATTTGAACCTGGGTCCCCAGAACATTTGCTGAATTAATAGTCTAGCGAGAATACCACTCGGCCATCACCTTCCTGACATGCTTTAAAGCAACCTCCTAAAGGGGAGAGACACTCTAGCTGGAGGTAACTATCTGTGGACAATGGGAGGCACAGGAGAACCCGAAAGGGTCCGACCCTCCGACCCATTGATTACCCTGGTTTTTGGGCACTGACACAGAGGTTTTTGTGAAAGAGGTTGGGAGGAGGAAATCATAGAAAATTCACAGCACAAAACAAGACCATTCAGCCCTTCGTGTCTGCGCCAGTTGAAAAAAGCTAGCCAGCCATTCTAAGCATACCTTCCAGCACTTGGCCCATTACCCTGCAGGTTACAGCACTTCATCTAGAGGTTGCGTACCTTTTAAATGAGTTGAGGGTTGTGACTCAACACCAACCTAAGCAGTGAATTCCAAAATCCCACCACTTTCTGTGTGAAAAGAGATTTTCCTAATATCCCCTCTAAACCTTTTCCCAATCACCTTAAATCTGTGTCCCCTGGTAGTTGACCCCTCAGCTAGAGGAAAGAAGTCATCCCTGATAACTCTATCGAGGTCCCTCATGATTTGTTATACCTCAATCAAGTCACCCCTCAGCCTCCTCTGTTCAAAGGCAAACAACCCTAGCCTACCCAATCTTTCCTCATAGCTGCAATGGTGAGAGGAAGAGCTCCAGATGTGATAGCGGTTTTGGCAGAGCATGCCAGTTCTTAGTCTATTGGCGACAGACATGGCTGCAATGCAGGAAGAAGTTCAATGACCTCATAAGGATAGCTAAGGTAAGGCACCTAATTCATATCTAACTTTATGATGAGCACAGTGTTACCTGTTGTCTAGGCACTCAGCATCCTTCTCTCCCTCGATTACCAGCCGTTTTTTGTAATCACCCCACTTCCTTCCACTGATATTCCTGCACTCTGCATCTGTTGCTTGCTTAATCTTCTCACCCCTCTGCCACTCTCCTGTGGCAGAGTGAGCTGCCACACAATGGGGAGCAAGCAGACTCAGGAGGAAGAATGTGTTACCTCAGACATGTGCTGTCCTCAGTTGAAAAATGCATTATAGACATCATGAGTAAAGGGCATATCAGGGGCATGGTGTAGAGTGAGGCTGGAGGATATGCAATGCAAGGTTTTAAACCTCCTCTCCCACTTTCTCTTCTGCAACCCCACCTACCCTGTTTGACAAAATGTTGCTGCTTCCCAAAGCCACTCATCTGACACTGCTTAGCTGCCACATTAAATAGTCTCACAACACCAGGTTAAAGTCCAACAGATTTATTTGGAAGCACGAGCTTTTGGAGCGCTGCTCCTTCATCAGGTGGGTGAAGGAGCAACACTCCAAAAGCTCGTGATTCCAAATAAACCTGTTGGACTTTAACCTGCTATTGTGAGACTTACTGTGCCCACCCCAGTCCAACGCCGGCATCTCCACATCATGGCCACATTAAATGATAAGTCTGAGCCCTTTTCTTGCATTCGAGGTACATAAGATGCACACACCCCTCAGGAAGAAGAGGTGGGAGTGAAAGAGAACAGCCAGCACAAATGCAGCTAACACCAGGGCTCAGGAACATCACCAGCGAGGATAGAATGACCCAGGACGCAGCTTGATGAAGGGAGAGCTCACATTCTAGCTCAGCTTCACAGGATATGGATGAAGCCATCATGGAGCCACCATAAAGAAGAAGGCTGATCACAACCTATGTGGACTTTCTAAGCATGCTGGGCTGTCTGCCAGAGAGCGTACACACAATGCCTGAGAACATGGAGGAGTCTGGCTCCAACAGTGTGCTGCCTTTACAAATTGTCTTCATATTGTGCAGTCAACCATGGAGACGGTAATTAGCTCACTGAGCCATGCAGGCAGCCCCACAATGACGAACCCCGGAGTAACAGCTCATTTAGCTTTAATAGCTCAGCCTACTGCCATTTAGACGCTGGATTCCAGCTTCTCCTCTGTCGAGCAAAGTCTGAAGGAAAGCATTCATTGGGACTTTCAGAGCGTCCCCACACGCCTGCACTCAGTTCTGGCATTGAACAGTGGGAGGGTTAATTTTCCAGTTCCTTAGAGTGACAATAATTCTATAGGGGAGACATCTGCTGTTCCCTTTCAGGATAACAGTGTGCCTGCTCCCCTGAAAGCCTATCAATCAATGTCCTCTTCAATGTGGGACTGAAACCCAGTCCAAGCATTTTGCAACCAGCTCCACAATAACCGCAGCAGTTTGTAAGTGTCCAATGTAGCAATCTCAAGTACCCTCAAAAGAAATGTAGCAGACTTCTGCCTCACTAGCTGTAGCCACTGGGGAACCACCTCAATTAGAACATCTACCAGAGCATACAAAAAAGGGATGAGAGCTTTGTACAAAGGTGATTTGTGGTTGGGTATTACTCATGTCAAATGAAGCCTTGAGTCAATTGAAGTGGTGAAATTAAGTATTTTGTTTTGATATAACTTCTGGTCTTGATAATCTTATTGATGTAAGAAGAAGCACAGACATTGCAGTTTCAGTACATTGATATGGTAATGCCAGGAGTGGGTCAAATGGAAAGGGTTGGTGCATTGGGCAAAGGAGGAAATGATGAAGCGAATCTCTCAGCCTCTATTTTCTCAGGAGGCTAAGGAAATTCTGCATGTCCACTACGACTCTCACGAACTTTACAGATGCACCACTGAATGTATCCTTTCTGGATGTATCACAGCTTAGTATAGCGCCTGCTCTGTCTAAGGCTGCAAGAAATTACAGAGGGTCGTGAATGAAGCCCAGTCCATTACGCAAACCAACCTCCTATCCCTTGACTCCGTCTACACTTCCCGCTGACTCGGAAAAGCAGCCAGCATAATCAAGAACCCAACACACCCCGGACATTCTCTATTCCACTTTCTTCCATCAGGAAAAAGGTACAGAAGTCTGAGGTCAAATACCAACCAACTCAAGAACAGCTTCTTCCCTACTGCAATCAGACTTTTGAATGGACCTACCTTGCATTAAGTTGATCTTCCTCTACACCCTAGCTATGACTGTAACACTACATTCTGCACCCTCTCCTTTCCTTCTCTATGTACGGTATGCTTTGTCTGTATCGCGCGTGAGAAACAATACTTTTCACAGTATACTAATACATGTGACAATAAATCAAATCAAATCAAATGCCTAATAGTGAGTGAATCTGTGGAACTCTTTACTGCAGAGGGTTGCAGAGGCTAAGTCGTTAAATATGTTCAAGACTGAGATAGACTGATTTTTAAACGGGAATCAAAAGTTATGGGGATAAGGTGGGACATGGAGCTGGGGATTATATCAGATCAGTCATGATTTCATTGAGTGGCAGAGCAGACTCGATGGGCCGAATGGCATACTTCTGCTCCAATGTCTTATGGTGTTGTGATGATGAACTCTGAGGCTCGCTCTGGGCTGTATTGAAGGATCCATGTTCAGCTGTCCAAAGAGCAGAACTGGTGTTATATGTTTCCTGTTCAATGTGAACACTTGATGATGCAAGGTTCTCAGTATATTGGAACGGGGCACCTGTGCCTGGGTTCCTGACAGGAGTCATGAGCCAGTTAATGAAGGAATAGTTCAAGTCCCCAGCAGCCGGCTTGCTGCCTGATGGTCTGTGTGAAACATATGTTGCGGACTGACGCAGTATGAAAGCATCACAATCACTGTTAGGAAACCAGACACTGACTCCATGACTCACCACTGTCTGTGGTCACAGACAACTTACACATTGAGCAAAGGGCAGCCTTTCCCGTTCAGAAACAGGGCTACGTCCGGATGAGGAGCACACAAGGGCCTGTGTGTGCTGTCAATGATGGTCTGCACATGGGAAATCCAGCCAATCCCAGCACTCTTTCTTCCTGCTCATCAGTCTCTGTAGGGAAAGCAGATCACTGGCTGTCACCAATCCATCAGGAGCTCAGTTGGAAGTATAGTCTATCTGAGCAGGTTATGAGCTCAAGCCCTCGCTGCAGGGGAGCTGAACACAAAGTCAAGGCTGACACTGTGCAGTACTGAGGGAGTGCTGCCTGATGCCCTTCCAATGCAAGATTGAATGAGGTCATGCCTGCTCTCTCTCAGGTGGGTGTCAAGGATCCCAGAGCACTATTGGAAGAGCAGGGAAACCCTCCCTCATGTCTTGACCCAATCTTCATGCCTCTGCCAACATCACGAAATGATCTGATCATCGTCATGTTGCTGTTTGTAAGGAACTTGCTATGTTCACTTTGGCTGCTGCATTGCCTACATTGTAGCCAGGCAGTGCCTCAATAGTCAGACACTTGTCACCCACCATAAGACTCTAAAACAATGAGATAGAGATTTAATTTAATGAGGGTGAGGATTCCTTTCAATACTGCCCCTTCAAGCAGCTTACTGACTGTTCCCAGCGTGATTGGCTGGACAACTCAAGACATGAATTCTGGGAAACATTGAAATAATGCCTGTCTTTGTTGCATGTGGCCGCTCGGGGGGCCTATTGAGAACCTTTTCCAATATAACATTGTGCGTATTTCCAGATCTTTCCCTTCAACTCAGTGGTGCCCATTTTGCCACTGAAAACGGGTGGGGCACAGTGCGACTTCTACCGCTTGATGGTTATTTTGGCTCATTTGAACTAACTCATAGCAACCAATCCAAAGTTCTATAGCATTTACAAGATCAACCCCCAATAGGATTAACAAAAACTACAAAGTGAACAAATTTTTTTTTCATTCATTTTTGGGACATGGGTATCACTGGCTACCCAGCATACATTGTTCAGAGGGCAGTTGAGAGCTAACTGCATTGCTGTGGCTCGGGAGTCACCTGTAGACCAGACCAGGTACGGATGGCAGATTTCCTTCTCTAAAGGACATTAGTGAACCAGGTGGGTTGTTCCAGCAATGGTCTTATGGTCATCAGTAGGTTCTTAATTCCAGAAACTTTTTATTTGAATTCAAATTTCACCATCTGCTGTGACGGGATTTGAACCCGGGTTCCCAGAACATTAGTTGAGTTTCTGGATTAATAGTCCAGCGATAACACCAATAGGCCATTGCCCGCCTGTGCCGCCACTCCCCCCACCCCCCCACCTAATTAAAACACCAAGGATAATGCAGATGGCAGCATATATCAAACAGTAAGACCATAAGTATGTGTTATGAACTGACTGAATTAATTGAGAAGGTTATATTGGTAGTTCAAGTTTGCTGCAGTAATTCAACACCACACGTTACTATCTCAGTGTCTAAGATTGACAAAAGGTCAGCGAGGTTACTTCAGATTAGGTTCTGTGTATAATTGACAATTGGACAGCTCTGAATCGCAAGTCTACTTAAAGAACGAACTTGTATTTAAACAGCTTGTCTCTTTCATGACCTCAAGCTGTTCCACTGTGTTTTACAACCAATGAAGTACTTTGCAAGTGTAGTTACTGTTGGAATGTACTTCAACTCATTGTTGATAACCTTAACAGCTTTCACAATTATTCCAGGAGTTTATACAACCTTGACCTTCCGAGTCCCTCGAAATGCTTCTTCTTTGCCTCCGGGACTTCCATGAAATGAGTCTCTGTTTGTCTTTGTAGTCTTTCTTCCTTCTTCTGAAGTCTCGATCTCTCTCTCAGCAGAATTAAGCTTCCATCTGTTCTCAGGAACTTAAACATTACATTCAAATGATGCACAGAATCATTTGCTTCTCTCAACTGCAATAGCCTCGCTCAATATCAGCAGCTTTCTACATGTCGGTTTTTGTGCACTCTTCCATTTTGTTGGACTTTTGTGTTAAAGACACCACTTTTTATCAGCTTTGATGGAAGGTCATCGCTGTTCCTTTCTGCACGGGTGCTACCTGATCCACTGAGGGCGTCACAGTGGCACAGTAGTTAGCACTGCTGCCTCACAGCACCAGAGACCCGGGTTCAATTCCCGGCTTGGGTCACTGTCTGTGTGGAGTTTGCACATTCTCCCTGTGTCTGTGTGGGTTTCCTCCGGGTGCTCTGGTTTCCTCCCACAGACCAAAGATGTGTTGGTTAGGTTGATTGGCCATGCTAAATTGCACCTGAGTGTAATCCCCCTGAAGAGGATTAGCAGGGTAAATACGTGGGGTTATAGGGATAGGTCCTGGGTGAGATTGTTATCGTTGCAGGCTTGATGGGCTGAATGGCCACTTTCTGCACTGTAGGGATTCTATGATTTTATTTTTTAATTTCGAATTTGCACCTTGCGCAATATTTCACTGTGGTTTTCTTATCTTTTATAACTTGGGTTCTCATAATCAAGTTTAGCTTATTTGAGTGATAGCTTATTCCAAGAATTCCTTTTTTTGCTGCCAAACACCTTCAACAAACACATAGCAGGAACTCACAACAAGCACATTCTAATGATCTCATTAAAGTTAAATGCACTAAAACCATCCAACTGGGGATGAGGTCATTCTCAGGTACACTTGTATTGCCAACATAGCCCTTCATTCGAACTCCCTCAATGTCAACAAAATGAAGGAGATAGTTATCGACTTCAGGAAGAGTAGTGGAGGACATGCCCATGTTTACATCAATGGGAATGAAGTAGAAATGGTTGAGAGCTTCAGGTTTTTATGTGTCTAGATCACCAACAACCTGTCCTGGTCCCCCCATGCCGATGCTATAGTTAAGAAAGCCCACCAATCTCTCTACTTTCTCAGGAGACTAAGGAAATTTGGCATGTCCGCTACAACCCTCACCAACGTTTACAGATGCACCATAGAAAGCATTCTTTCTGGTTGCATCACAGCTTGGTATCGCTCCTGCTCTGTCCAAGATCGCAATAAACTACAAAGGGACATGAACGAAGCCCAGTCCATTACTCAAACCAGCCTCTCATCCATTGACTCTGTCTACACTTCCCAGTGCCTTGGAAAAGCAGCCAGCATAATTAAGGACCCCACGTTGCCCGGACATACTCTCTTCCACCTTCTTCCATTGGGAAAAAGATACAAAAGTCTGAGGTCACATACCAACCGACTCAAGGACAGCTTCTTCCCTGCTGCCATCAGACTTTTGAATGGATCTACCTCACATTAAGCTGATCTTTCTCTACACCCTAGCTATGACTGTAATACTACATTCTGCACCCTCTCCTTTCCTTCTCTATGTACGGTATGCTTTGTCTGTATAGCGTGCGAGAAACAATACTTTTCACTGTATACTAATACATGTGACAATAATAAATCAAATCAAATCAAATCAAATGCCGAATAGGGAAGCATGAGTCAACAGTTTGCGATAGCTGTCATTCTGTACAGAACAATTTTGAACACCATGGGAGAGACACCCTTGAAACAAACAGTTCTTCTTAACAGGGATACACCAAGGAAATTTACTATTATCGGCTTTCGGACTGCAGTCCTAAATCAGACTAGCAAGACCTCCACCTGCAGTACATCAAAGTGAAAGCAGGATCCTTCACTCACTCTCTGGACCTACTTGCTGACTCCACCTGAAAACTCCAACTCATAAACTGTGGTAGACATCGCAGCCGCTGATATCAACTTTAAGTTGCAATCTTCACTTTGAAAAGAAAGCATTCAAGCAATGTGTCCACAAAGATATCTCACAGAGACTGATTTGAGATTTCATCCTGAGGCTTTTTTTAACATGTATCTGCTTTTAATCTTTGTATTTGCATGTTAGTTAATAACTTTATCACGTTTACCCTTGCAACTTTCAGCAGTAGTGTTTGTAATAAACTAAACTTTATCTTGTTTAAGATTAAAGCTTCTCAACAGGGTTATCTTTAAATTGAACCACTTATAAATTAAAAGGGGCCATGCGTGCGCAGGCGCACACACACACACACACACACACACACACACACACACACACACAGGCACACACACACACACACACAGGCACACACCCACACACACACACAGGCACACACACATACACACACACAAGCACACACGTACAGGCACACACACACACACACACACAGGCACACACGGAAACACAGACACACACAAACACAGAAGCACGCACACATACACAGACACACGCACACGCAGATACACAAACACACACACAGATACACATACACACACACAGACATGCACACAGACATGCACACAGACACACACAGGCAGGTACAGACACAGAAACATACACACGCAGACACACACAGAGACATACAAACAGATTTACAGGCACGTGTGTGTGCGCACATTCAGACACACACACGCATAGATAGACTAGTTGTGCCAAATTGTTTCATTCTGTCCTGTACACTCTATGTGTACAGGACAGATCAGCCATGATCTTATTGAATGGCGGGGCAGGCTCGAGGGGCTAGATGGCCTACTCCTGCTCCTATTTCTTATGTTCTTATGTTCTTATGTAATTTATTGCATATCTACATTATTTAGGACACCCTGAAATGAAAAAGGCACGGTATAATTTTTGCTCTATTTCTTTACTGGTAATGTGAAAGATAACAATGTTGGTGAATGAGATAATCTTCTATTTTTGGCTTTGTGCAATAATGTAAAACATATGGTAGTGAGGTAGCAGCCTGACTTTTATCTCTACTGCTGGTGCTCCATCTTCAAAAGAATATCCCTCATCTCTGAATTGTGGGTTATGAATTCAAATTGACCAATAAGATTAAAGTTTAATTTTTCTGCTGGCTGTAAAGTCCCCGGTTGAACTTAGTTGAATTCAGCCCAGTTTTAGGAGGGATGACTCCACAATATAAAGCGTCGATTATTTCACACAGGTTGGCAGTGAATTAACAATCTCACTGCAGGACCATAAAGATGGCTGATATGGCCATTAATTATGTGACACTTTCCCATTTAGCCTCGCTCTTAGTGGCCTGGGGTTAAGCAGTGACGGAGCCTTTGCTCTGCGGTGTGCCATTCCAAACTAGCAGTGCTTACTATTGACCCTGTGTATGAAATGAGGTACAATGGGGGAGGCGATGGCCTTGTGGTATTATCGCTGGACTATTAATCCAAAAGCTCAGCTAATGTTCTGAGTGACCCTGATTCAAATTCCTGCCACGGCAGATTTGAATTCAATGAAAAATATCTGGAATTAAGAATCTATTTATGACCACTGTTGATTGTTGGAAAAATGCATCTGGTTCACTCATAAATCCATAAAACATAGGAGCAGAATTAGGCCACTCGGCCCATTGAGTCTGCTCCGCCATTCAATCATGGCTGATTTTTTTTTCATCCCCATTCTCCTGCTTTTTTCCCATAACCCCTGATCCTCTTATCAATCACTCAGGTCCTTGAGGGAAGGAAATCTGCAGTCCTTACCCGGTCTGGCCTACATGTGACTCCAGAGCCACAGCAATGTGGTTGACTCTCAACCGCCCTCCGAAATGATCTAGCAAGTCACTCAATTTCAAAGACAAGGAGGAATGGGCAATAAATGCTGGCCAGGCAGCGATGCCCATGTCCCAATAATGAATTTTTAAAAAACTTCCCTATCTCTAGCATCACCTATCCTATGGCCGTCAAAATTTCTCCTAAAAGAATCAACGAAAATTAACAGGAACCTCAAGAGAATTCAACACAGACATCTCTCTTGATTTTCTGTAGCAAAATTTGTTGATATTCACTTCAGAAGTGAAAGCTATTAAATTGTGTTGATCATAACAAATCCTCACATATATTCTGTCAAAAAATTGGGCAAATGTAATAATGCATGTAACAGTAATAAAGTACAAAGCATACAGGGTGTCAATTTGGAAAATAGGTTTTCTCTATCATATTAATATCCATTAAAAATGCACTGTAAGAATATTTAAAATATTAAATTAGAATGCAAATTAAGCAGAGAAAGCACAAGAGGAAGTACTACACAGAGATGTGTTGGAATGGAAGGCTGAAGGTTTGAACCTATGATTAGCATGTCCAACTTTTCAATTTTGGTTAACTCTCAATGGAAAAGTTGCACACTGGCGAGAGACACTGCTGTCAAATTCATGATATGGCCACAACTTTCATGCAAGTTAAAAGTCTCACAACACTAGGTTAAAGTCTAACAGGTTTATTTGGAATCGTGAGCTTCCGGAGCGTTGCTCCTTCCTCAGGTGGTGTCTAGTTATGTCTCCATGGAGGATGTTTCCAACTGTTCCGTTTCACAGTAAAAACCTAGTTCAACATCCTGACAACTGTTAATGCATTACAGAGCACACCTGTTTCTCTCGATCTCTCAAATCCTTGTGGATCATCTCATCCTGTTTTGTTTTCCTTCCCATGTCTATAGAGAGTTGAGCGCACAGTTTATGAACACAGTATTCAGTTCCTTTTGTGCTTTGCATCTTGGAGATACGCAGAGATGAGATGCACAAGGTTGAACAGAAGGACACAAAGGCTGGAATTTTACCGCCCTGCCCCCAGGGGAATCGGAGCGAGCGAGGGGTGGACAATGAAAAGGTCCGTTGACCTCGGGCAGGATTTTACGGTTTTGGGATGTGCGAGGCCACAAAATCCCACCCAAAGAATCTTTGAGATATGAAATTGGTTGATGACAGCATTAAGATCGATGAATTTGAGATTGTGGTCCTTACAGATTGCTTTCTAGACTCTAATCACGTCAAGGGGTATGGAGAGGGAGTGGGAGTATGACGCTGAGATAGAGGATCAGTCATGATCATATTGAATGATGGAGCAGGATCAAGGGGCTGAAGAACCTTCTCCTAATTTCTATGTTACTGTCACCTCAGTAAAACCGATGATCAACACTGTGGTCGCACATTGGAAACAGAAATTGATCTTCATAATCAATGCCCTTGAGATATCCTGGTCTGGTCAAACAACTCGCTTTGTGTTGCCGTGTAACAGAAGTGTTGGAAACAAGCAACCACTTGATCTGCTTTTGTCCAGACAGAGAGGATTCCAGTTTGTCACAATTTGGCCATTTGATGTAACGCCAATTTCAAATTGTGGTCTTCTAAACGTACTCACCTGTAATAGTAAGCTTTCGCTTTATCTTGTCTATTCTGCTTTTCATTCTGATGTTATTGTTGGATAGCTTAAGAATGGTCAGTGGCATGTGGAAGTTGTGACCAGTCATAAGGCCGGTGTCTTTCCAGTCAGAGTTTGGCATCGATCAATATGTGAGAAGTAGGACACGAATAGATTGTTCAAAAAAAGTTTTCCTCCAACTGCCGGACTGTCCTTGATCGCTCTGTGAATCATTCAATGGTGGATTGTATCGCAATGTCAGATGGTGGTAGCTTTCTCGGAAGTCCATGAACTGACTGGAAACCAACTGCAGTCCATTGTCTGTAATGACAGTCCCTGGCAAACTCCATTTTGTAAACATCATGCCTAGAATGTCACTGACCTATTTGTTGTTAGCGAGTTTGTTGAGCGTTTTCTGGTCACTTGCTATGTAGGTCATGAACAACAAGCAAAGAAAAATTGATTCCTTGGGGCTGCCTGCATTTCTCCAAAAATATCTATTTGGAGTTGTTTCCATGGTTTTGTTGGCCATGGGGTCGGTTGTGGAGGTACACAAGATGGTTAACTTACTTCCACTGATTGTACACAATTTTAAATTAACTCTTAGATGCGGCGATCAATTGTTGACCTCCAGCCTGCTTCACAGAATCATTGCTTCATTCTAACAGGCGGATTTCCTTCAAAAAAGGGTACAATATGTGTTGCAGCATTTCCTGGATAAATGGTCCAGCTCTGCATTCAATATAGTTGCCATCAAACAATGTGAGCTCATTTTCTACTGTTATACAAGACTAATTCTTCATCTATTTTGTCAGGCTACTGGGTTTTTACATATTGGGTTACTTTCTGCAGTATGCTGCCTGTCTTTGATTCTACCTTCAACTCCTCTGGTGTAACAAGAATCACAGTTGAATACAAAATCAGCACAATCACATATTTCATAGAAATCATAGAAACCCTACAGTGCAGAAGGAGGCCATTTGGCCCATCGAGTCTGCACTGACAACAATCCCACTTAGGCCCTATCCCCGTAACCTCACATATTTATCCCACTAATCCATCAAACCTGCGCATCCCAGGACACTAAGGGGCAATTTAGCATGGCCATGCACCTAACCCGCTCATCTTTAGATTGTGGGAGAAAACCAGAGCACCCGGAGGAAACCCACGCAGACACGGGGAGAACGTGCAAACTCCACATAGACAGAATCAAACCCAGCTCTCTGGAGCTGTGAGGCAGCAGTGCTGACCATTGTGCCACCGTGCCGCCCAAGTTGTTTCACTATTGCTGTTTGTGATTGTAGTAGAGTGTAGCACGCTAGCTAATTGATTGTGTGAACCTGTGCAGTACCCAACCTCGAAGTTATACTCATGAAGAGAATCTGACCATCTGTAGAGGTGTAGTGGGCGATGACCTGACCCAGATGTGGCTAACAATGTAGTCAATGCTTGTTGATTGGTGCAGAGAGTGAACTTCCTGCCACAGAGATACGTGTCAATGTTCACATGGATAGAGATGCAGGCTAGTGCTTCCCACTCTCCAGCAGAGTCTTTGAGTTTGGTTTCTGACAATGAGAATGACACATCTGCCATCGGTCGTTTATGTCATTGAATATACTGTGAAAGTACAGCTCTGATCTCATTTCCTGGTGCATGTTGTGACAGACGTTTCTGCATGTGCGAGGACTTGTGAGATGCGATCTTCACCTTTAATATATCCAGTACTGTTTACTGTGCAGTTGTCAGTTACCATTGTGCAACTTTATGCAGAAGCTTCCAAAGAGGTTTCATGATCTCTGCGTAGTTAGGAATGAATTTGAAACAAATAGAGGAGGCAGTGGCAGAGTGGTATCGTCACTGGATTAGTAATCAAAAGATCCAGGGTAATCCTCTGGGGACCTAGGTTCGAATCTCACCACGGCAGATGGTGAAATTTGAATTCAATAAAAAAAACTCTGGAATTAAGAATCTACTGATGACCATTGTCGATTGTCGTAAAAACCCATCTGGTTCACTAATGTCCTTTAGGGAAGGAAATCTGCCGTCCTTACCTGGTCTGGCCTACGTGTGACTCCGGATCCACAGCAATGTGATTGACTCTCAGCTGGAATGGCTGAACAAGACATCAGTTCAAGGGCAATTACGGATGGGCAACAAATGTTGACCCAGCCAGCGACACCCACATCCCACTGAAGGACAATAAAAAAAGTTGTTGGTAGTATTGGGGAACGATACTAACTCTTTCATGCTGGGCTGGGTTGGAAGGGCATGAATAGCTTTGATATTGTTGTTTGTAGGTTATATCCAGCTGCAGTCACTCTGTATCCGAGAAAGTCCATCTCAGATGCCGCGAATGTGCATTTGTCCTTGCTGACCATCAAACTATGTTGTATGTGTGGAGTGAGCACTGCTGGCTGTGCTCTCCTTTGTCCCTTCCATGGATAAGTAGGTTCAGTGTCCCTTCAACATCTGACAATGCTGAATAAATGGCCTTTCTGGAATGTGCCAGGTGCTGACAGAGTCCATTGGTCTATCTATGGTGCTAAAACAAACCATCGTGATTCTGAAAAGCTGTGAGACATTGGTTTGGCTCTTTTTCACAGAATTATAGAATCCCAACAGTGTAGGAGGCCATTCGGCCCATTGAGCTTACACTGACCACAATCCCACCCAAGCCGTATTCCTGTAACCCCACATGTTTACCCTGCTAATCCCCCTGCCACTACGGTCAATTTAGCATGGCAAATCAACCTAACTCACACATAGAACCATAGAATTAAAGAATCCTACAGTGCAGAAAGAGGCCATTCGGCCCATCGAGTCTGCACCAACCACAATCTCACCCAGGCCCTATCCACATATCCCTACATATTTACCCACTAATCCCTCTAATTTATGCATCCCGGGACACTAAGGGGCAATTTAGCATGGCCAATCAACCTAACCCGCACATCTTTGGACTGTGGGAGGAAACCGGAGCACCCGGAGGAAACCCACGCAGACACGAGGAGAATGTGCAAACTCCACACAGACAGTGACCTGAGCCAGGAATCGAACCCAGGTCCCTGGAGCTGTGAAGCAGCAGTGCTAACCACTGTGCTATTGTGCCGCCCATAGAGGCACAGTGGTTAGCACTGCTGCCTCACAGTGCCAGGGTACCTGAAGACAGTTCCATCACATTTTGAGCTTCGTGAAGATTGTGGCATCATGAAATGATGCAGAAAGTTCTTGGATGTTTGGAAGTTGGTAAGTGTTTGGAATGATTGTTTTGCTGCGTCCTTAAGATTGACACATTTGCCAATTTTGTGTTGTGCGAGGTCCAATGTCCACTGGGATGAGTTAAGTTACTCAAAGATACCATCTGCTTCAATCGTTTCAGCTCCTGTGACATTTCAGCATGGATAGAAAATGATAAGCAGGTCATTGCTAGGTCATGGAACTAGTGGAATTGACATCTTGATGTGAAGAGCATGAGAGTGCTCCTTAATCCCACCAAACCTGGTAAATAAGGATGGATACTGTATATAGCTAGTGTCATTGATCACATCAATGTGTGCCTTGGTGGGGTCTACAAATTTGAATCCAAGCCTATTGAAAACGTTTACCCTCATGTAGTCGAGAATGTTAACCTGTCTAAGTTGATGTTTTTGTCGCGCATTGGGTCTGTGATTTTCCTCAAACCAAATAATAGTCATCGTAAGCTTAAAGGATGTCTATCACGGAAGTGAGACAAAATCACAAAAATTAACAGTGGGTCAGTTTGTCACTCAGTATAGATACGATTGCAACAATACTGGTGAGGACTGACACTGAGATGCCTGCAATCTCTATTGTGCAATCCTTAAGTATACCTGGTGCTTCACTGTCTGTGATGATATGTACAATCCCTGCAGAGACTGACAACTTTTTAAAAGGTATATTTGAATTTCCAGTGGCCAACTGAAAGGCTCACACAACACGATTTCAAATTTTAAGACTTTTACTGTAATAAATGAATTCAAATCAACATTGACTAAACACTATTTTTGTCGGCAAACTCTAGAATACAGAAAGGTTTCCTCCATTTAACTGATAAAAAGACCAAAAAATCCCAATCGCAATTGTAACTTACTCTTCAATAAATTGGTCACTAAGTAGTTTCTTGGTTTTTTGTCAAAGCTGAGATGAAGGGTCATCTAGACTCGAAACATTGGCTCTATTCTCTCTCCACAGATGCTGTCAGACTTGCTGAGATTTTCCAACATTTTCTGTTTTTGTTTCCAATTCCATATATTTTGCTTTTATTTTTGTTTATTTGTTAGTCTGCCAAATGTACTTGGGAAAGCCAACTGCTGTGACTCTGCCACATATGGTTTTATGAGTTCATCATTTCCCTGCTGAAATGTACACTGTTTGACTATCAGACTTCTTTCTTCCAAAGTATTTTGCAAGAGCACTTAACATCACATCAAATACAGACATGTGTGCTGCGATCTGCTCAAATACACACTGGCCTTTTGCCCAGAGGCAATGAGCAATAATTGTCTCCTTGCTGTTTGCTACTACCTGCAGACCATCTATTCCCATTTCAACCAAAATCCATCGATCCCATGGTATGAGTGGATGTCCTGGTGAAGAACACAAAGATGCTGGAACCAGTAAGCTTGAACTATCCTCCATCTTTGTTACCAGACATTGGCTGGAAATCTACCACCCCGCCATAGAATCGGAGCAGGTGAGGGTCCGACAACAGACATCTCCATTGACCTCGGGCGGGAATTTCCAGGCTGTAAAATCCCGCCCATTGTGCTTTGTGCCTTGGAGATAAACATAAATGGCATGCATTATGCTCTGTGGGCGCCCAGCTTTTAAAATACCTGCCTTCGCCTGAGTGTGGCGGCATGGTGGCACAGTGGTTAGCACTGCTGCCTCACAGCGCCAGGGACATGGGTTCAATTGCAGCTTCAGGTAACTGTGTGGAATTTGCATGTTCTCCCCGTATCTGCGTGGGTTTCCCCCAGGTGCTGCGGTTTCCTCCCATATTCCAAAGATGTGCAGGTTAGGTTGATTGGCCATGATAAATTGCCCCTTAGTGTCAGGGGCATTTTTAGGATAAATACGTGAGGTTACAGGGATAGGGCCTGGGTGGGATTGTTGTCGGAGCTGGCTTGATGGGCCGAATGGCCTCCTTCTGTACTGTAGGGATTCTATGATTCGAACTTACAGCTTGTTTCAGTTTCCCTAACCATACCCATAGTCTTGATTCACAGCAGACAGCACAGTCAACAGTCAACAGACACACACAATCAAATACCGAACAGTAAACTCGACTGTCCCTGTTCCATCATCTTTAAACTCAGCCTCACCTTGATCCAGACTTCAACCAAACTGGTTGTGTGTTTCTTGGAATTTAATTTTAAACAGGATTAAAATATTATGGAAAAGAATCGAGGAACGAATCAGAGCCTCTAAACGTTTTGTACGCAAGCAGATTTCACCATTGATTAAATTACTTCTGAATGATTTCACTGTTATTTAACTTGTGGCTGCAGTTGCTGTACTGAAATTCGGAATAATGGATGAAAATTAAATGGTATTTAAGTACTATTTATATTCCCAGTAATTCGTTTTAAACTCAAGATAATTGCTTCCCTCTCCCCCCTTCTAAACAGTAAATATCTCCAGTCCTAGTAATAAAAATGAAGTTAATTCAGATGTATGTATAAGATAATCTGTTCAAAAGAGGCAGCTCTCTTTCTGCACGGCACAATAAAAGGTTCTGAGCAACTGGATTGTGTAAAAATGGCGTTGGTTTCACACTCTCACTGAATCATATCCAGAATTATTTTATGCAATTGGTTTCTCACCTTCTCGATCATTGTGAGTCCTTGGGTTGATCATAAACTGTAAGATTCCCTGTGGGTCACAAACCTATTGAAGGAAAACTCTCCATTCGTGTGCATGAGCATACCACAAATGTAGAGAATGATGGAAATACTCCGAAGCATCTGCAGAGAGAGAAATAGAATTAATGGCCATTATTTTACAGGGTCGCTGGGGACACGGTGGGAGGTGGAAAAATGGCGTGGGATGGCCTCAGTTGGCGTGCCATGTCATTTTGCCAGTGGAGGGAAAGGTGGCAGGTAACCTGCCCACCTGAGGCCCAATTAAGACACTTAAGAGGTCAATGAAGGGCCTCTTCTTGCCACTGTTGGCATTTTATCAGAAGCAGTGTTTATAATCCTGATAGTCAGTGGTGAAGAAAGAAATCAGAGCTACTCTTTATTTGGAATGGATTTACTCACAGGGTGAAACATTGCAGGCACATATCCCCTCGTATGACCCAGTCCCTATATCAGTAAGTCTCTATTTATATGTACTCAAGTCATCATTCAATCAGTGGTTAGCACTGCTGCCTCACAGCGCCAGGGACCCGCGTTCGATTCCTGGCTTGGGTCACTGTCTGTGTGGAGTCTGCATGTTCTCCCCATGTCTGCGTGGGTTTCCTCTGGGTGCTCCGGTTTCCTCCCACAGCTCAAAAGATGTGCTGGTTAGGTGCATTGGCCATGCTAAATTCTCCATCCGTGTACTCGGACAGGCACCGGAGTGTGGCGACTAGGGGATTTTCACAGTAACTTAATTGCAGCGTTAATGTAAGCCTACTTATGACACTAATAAATAAACTTTAAAGCAATCAATGTCCTTCACTTGTATATACTTAACCTCAACTAATACATTTAACACGGGGGTCTTCGGCCACATGAGGAGACTGCCTGGTAAATCCTGATGATCTTCCAGTGAGTTCTGGGGTTGGGAGGGGGGGGGGGACACCATTATGGGCACTCTTTAACCAAAAATGGAATACATGGGGGACAGTGACCACACTGTGTCATAAAGAACTGCCTGTGTTCAACAACCCATCTCCTCATTGCTGGGTCCTGTCTGACTGGGCCTGGGTCATGGATGTCCCCTTATCTTTGACTTCACCCCATGAGCTGAAACTTCCAAGGACTGCCTGACTGGGCCCCCAGCTTCACAGTTTGTGAGGGACCATATCTATCACTGTGTCCTCGTCCTCCAGGTTCAGCCCAGGAGTGACCATCGCTCCAGGCGATTCTACTGATGCTGCGGGATTGCTGGTCCTCTGCTTGAGCTGGCAGCTCATGGGGGCAGCTTCTTCCCAGCTGGTGGATGCCTGTCTCCTCCAAAATAATCCCAACCCACATTTCAGGTTAGAGGTGAACATTTCCTGTTTTTAGTTCTGATTCCCAGCATCAACAGTATTTTGATTTTGCACCTCAGTAAACATTAGGATGGAATACCTGGGAAAAAACATTTGCCGGAATTTTACCACCTCGCCTGCCTGACGCTCGTAAGATCCCACCTGAGGCCAATGGAGAATGCCATTCTGAGAGCCTTGTAAAAGTGCCAGTAAAATTCTGGCAATTGAGTCTGGTAGGTTGTTCTGAGGCAGATATTTGAATGAATAGAACAACATCCCTGGGACTATGTTGGTGACTCAGTGTCTGCAGTGATCACCACATGTGACAGGATCCCATATTCATC
This sequence comes from Mustelus asterias, assembly GCF_964213995.1. Taxonomy (NCBI): domain Eukaryota; kingdom Metazoa; phylum Chordata; class Chondrichthyes; order Carcharhiniformes; family Triakidae; genus Mustelus; species Mustelus asterias. Next base: position 38,949,742 of record NC_135821.1, read on the forward strand.
CCATCTTTGTGATGAGCTAGCTGAGTTTAGTGTTGAAGGGACATGGATGCTGTAGCTGTCCTGGTCTTGAGTGACGAAGGTGAAATATTCTTCTTCTGATAACGATCCACTGAGCCTTACTGGATAGAATGGGGTTCTTGTGTTGGAACAGTGTCAGCTAAGAGTGTGATGCACCATTGATTGGTTTGATTGATTCGCTCCCCACTATCCCATCTTCCATTAACTCCAGCCTGTACGACACTCTAGAGCTCAATTTGAATCCTCCACAAAGTCCTGTTTGCCCATCACTTCCCAGCACCTTGCCATCCATCCCACCTGACTTATCCTGGTTGTATGCCCTTTCTTTCAACTTCAAACGTCTTCAATTTCACTGGAAACCTCACCACATCCATTTCCCCATCACCTCCCCAACCCCAATGTTGCCCCTGAACTCTTTGTTACTCCAAAAATCATTATGGAATGCATTCCCCACCGCCAACAACGCCCTTCACCCCAACAATGGGGGACCATGCCTCCAGCTATTCAAGTCTCACTTCCCAGCATATCCTCCCAAAGACCCTTCAATTCTCCACTTTCCTCTCTCACAGAATCACAGAATACTGCAGTGAAGAAGAGGCCATTTGGCCCATCGAGTCTGCACTGATGTATGAAAGGCCCTGACCTGCCCACCTAATCCCACTTGCCAGCACTTGGCCCATAGCCTTGAATGTTATGGCGTGCCAAATACTCTTCCAGGTCCTTTTTAAATGGTGTGAGGCAACCTGCCTCCACAATCCTCCCAGGCAGCGCATTCCAGACCATCACCAGCCTCTGAGTAAAAATGTTTTTCCTCAAATCCCCTCTAAACCTCCCACCCCTCACTTTTAACTTGTGTCCCGTTGTAAATGACTCCTCAACTAAGGGGGACAGCTGCTCCCTATCCATCCTGTCCATGCCCCTCATAATCTTGAACACCTCTCTCCTCTCAGATTCTCAGTAAAATCCAACCCTTTTCATCAAACCTTTGGTCAGCCCCCCCACCCCCCCCCCCCCCCCCCCCCTCCCCTGTTATTCCCTTCTTTGGCTCAGTGTCCATACTCTTCATTGTGCCTTGATTAAATGCTTTGAGATGTGCTACAATGCGAATTGGTATTGTCTGACTGGAATCTCAGTGAATAGGTAACTCTCGCTCCAGTTATACTGACTGGGAGACACACCAGATCAAAGTAGGTCTTTGCACTTTAATCAGCATTTGCTTGCGGGTGGATGGATTGTGAACTGCTGACTTTTGGCATTTGAATTGAAACCGCGGTCACCTAACAGCTGGCTTGAATGTCAAATAGCTTGCTTTCAGGGACGATCACTTCGATACTGATGATAGATGACAAGCACACTTTTACTTTGCACTTCAAAGGCCTGGCCCAATTAATTTTTTAAGTATCGGCCATTGCCACAAACGAGGAGACCACGTGCAGTTCAAAACTTAGACCTTTGAAGAGTTTCTTCTGCAGATCTTATTGCCTGATTTGATTAGATTCATTATTGTCACATGTATTAGTATACAAGTGAAAAGTGTTGCTATAGAGACAAAGCATACTGTACATAGTAAGGAAAGGAGAGTGTGCTATAATCATAGCTAGGGTCTAGAGAAAGATTAGCTTAATATGAAGTAGGTCCACTCAAAAGTCTGATGGCAGCAGGGAAGAAGCTGTTCTTGAGTCGGTTGGTACGTGATCTCAGATTTATGTATCTTTTTCCCGATGGAAGAAGGTGGAAGAGAGAATGTACGGGGTGCGTGGGGTCCTTGATTATACTGGCTGCTTTTCCGAGGCAGTGGGAAGTGTAGACAGAGTCAATGGGTGGGAGGCTGGTTTGATGGACTTAGCTTCGTTCATGACCCTTTGTAGTTTTTGTGGTCTTGGACAGGGCAGGAGCCATACCAAGCTGTGATACAACCAGAAAGAATGCTTTCTATGCTGCATCTGTAAAAGTTGGTGTGAGTCGTAGCGGACATGCCAAATTTCCTTAGTCTCCTGAGAAAGTCGAGGCATTGATGGGCTTTCTTAACTATAGCATCGGCATGGAGGGACTGGGAAAGGTTGTTGGTGATTTGGACACCTAAAAACCTGACGCTCTCAACCACTTCCACTTCATCCCTGTTGATGTAGACAGCGGCATGTCCTCCACTGCACTTCCTGAATGACAGTACCCATGACGACCTCAAATTCCCTGACCATTTGTAGATGTTTTTAAGAACTGTGGCTTCACTACCAGTCTTGGTGATAGTTATAGACATGCTTGGGAAATTTGAGCAGTAGAGATTGTACACCCTGGAGCTCAGGTTCTCTAAGGGGGGTCTTCATTTGTATAGAAAAAGAACTCGGGGTGAAATTGGTCTATATTGACAGCACAAAACAGACTTGAAGTGAACTGTTAATTTAATTTTCACTGTGGACAATCATACTTCCATTGAAGTTCACAGAACGAGAGTTCAAATTCTTTATCAAGACTCATCTTTTAGCCTCACTGTCACTCTTATCTGCCTTAAATTTAAAAACCTTACGACATTTTCCAAGTCAATGGGAAATTGGAACTGAGGCAGTGAAACCATCTGCCACTATGAAACTCTTCCACACTATTGATCAATTTAATCCTTTGCAAAAAGCAAATCACTGTGGATCTGAGTCGAAAACAGAAAATCATGGAAAATCTCAGCCGGTCTGGTAGCATCTGTGGAGAGAGAATAGACCAACGTTTCAAGTCTAGATGACCCTTCATCCCAGGTACCTAAAGATCATCGAGAGCATTATGAGATTGGATGTTCTTCAGGATTCCTGGACACGCAGGATTTAGTTCTCGAAACTGCTCATTTATGCCACCATTTTTTATAACGATGACCAACTTGTATCCCTGATGTTGTTACGGTTCTTACAAGTGTTCAAACTCAGACACACACTGGAACCCTCAACTTCCCAGAACAAGGTGGAATAGCCTTAAAATCATGGAATCATAGAACCATAAAATCCCTACAGTGCAGAAAGAGGCCCAGCGAGTATGCACTGACAACAATTCCACCCAGGCCCTATCCCCGTAACCTCATGTATTTACCCTGCTAATCTTTCTGTCATTAAGGGGCAATTAAGCATGACCAATCCACCTAAGCCGCACACCTTTGGACTGTGGGAGGAAATCAGAGCACCCGGAGGAAACCCATGCAGACACAGGGAGAACGTGCAAACTCCACACAGACAGTGGCCCAAGGCCAGAATTGAACCTGGGTCCCTGGCGCTGTGAGGCAGCAGTGCTAACCACTGTGTCACCATGACTTGTAAAAATAGCCCATGCTATTTAGGGGTGATATCAGAACACAGTTCTTCACACAAATGATCGCAGGAATCTGGACCGCCCATCCTCAAAGACCGGTTGAGGTTGGAGGGTCAGTAAAAAACAAAACTGGGAATGGTCGATTTCTGTTAGACAAGGATATTAAAGCTTATAGAACCAAGGTGGGCCAATGGACATAAAGCTTTGATCAGCCATGATCTTATTGAATGGAAATACAGGACCAAGGCTCTGAATAGTCTACTCCTATTCTTAAGTTCCTTTAAAATCAGTGTATAAGTAAAATGGGAGGCAATGGAATAGCTTGTTACATCCTGTCTGAAACACATCTGGGACCCTAGGTTAGTGGGAATCAGCGCACTTGGGTAAGGAAGGAAAAATTGGAAAGAGAAGGGCAAAATAGCATCCCAATTACACCCAGTGACTGTAAATCAAGGTAGGTGGGATTCTTTGTAAATGTTTCTTGTTGAGACAGTAAAATAAAAATGAGTTGAAGCGAATAGCTTATTGGTGCAGGTGCATTTTTAAGAAGAGAATTTGATCCTCCTCAGTTTAAACACTCAGTGTGATGATGAGAGAGACTGTACAACACAGTGCGCATATTTTAGATTACTGCAACTGTGAACAATTCTTGTACTAGATTCCTGTCAAAGTTGATTTGCTTAACTGTGGGCTAGATCTTGATTTTGTGCGATAGTATAAAATGGTTGACAGTGAATTGGAAGCCATTTCACATATCCCCAAATTTTAATTCCCCTGAAGTCGACGGGCAGAGCTGTACAATGGGTGGGTCGGCTGGCTGTTGCCTACTTACACATTGCGCAATGTTGGGATCTACCCGAGGAATGATGATTCTATAGCTTGTGCCATGTCAGTGAGTGATGCAGCAAACCAGCATGGATGTCCCCCTATCTTTGACTTCACCTCATGAGCTGAAACTTCCAAGGTGAGGCGATGGCCTATTGGTATTATTCCTAGACTATTAACCCAGAAACTCAGCTAATGTTCTGAGGACCTGGGTTCGAATCCCACCATGGCAGATGGTGGAATTTGAATTCAATAAAGAGTATCTGGAATTCAGACTCTTCAATGGGGGAGGCGATGACCTCATGGTATTATCACTGGGCCTTTAATCCAAACATTCAGCTAATGTTCTGGAGTCCTTGGCTCAAATCCCACCATGGCAGATTAGAATTCAATAAAAAATATCTGGAATTAAGAATCTATTGGTGACCGTGAAACCATTGTCGATTGTCAGAAAAATCCATCTGGTTCATTAATATCCTTTAGGGAAGGAAATCTGCTATCCTTGCCTGGTCTGGCCTACATGTGACTCCAAAGCCACAGCAATGTGGTTGACTCTCAACTGCCCTCAGGCAACCAGGAATGGGCAATAAATGCAGGCCAGCCAGCGATGCCCATGAATGAAAAAAAGTGCTGTCATTTGCATGTGCACACCCTCAGAACACACATTCAAACAAATCAAACTCAAAGCCCAGAACTGATACGCTCAGTGCTTTCAACCAAAGTCACAAATTATAATTAGTGCAGACATTGGTAAATAGAGGAACTGACTGCTTCATTTGGGTTATATTGCACCGTACCCCAGTCCACGTATTTGACAGTTATTCAGACAGAATCTTTTAGTATCAATGTTTGCACATCTGGTTATGAAAGATTAAAAACTATCCCTCACTTTTGTCACACTTCTTGGTCAAAAAGGATTTTTTTAAAATTCGGAACAGCAGCTCCCCCTATCGGCTGAGAGAGCAAATGCGCTACATGGTTTTGATTGCAGCCATGCAGACCTGGAATGTGGGGGGTTCAATTCTCGTTAAGGGTAGTATTGGAACCACCAGTGTTTTGTCACTGCTCCACTGTTGCGCCATCTTTTGTGCTCAACCTCTAGAATATGGGGCTTAAAGACACAACTTTCTGACTCAGGAAACAAACAATGCTCCCGCTCAGCTAAGAGTGACAATTGATAAATCAGTGCAGGGTTCAGTTGTGAAGACCCTCTGTAATAAGTTCATGGAGGCAGAAGTCCCTTCAGCAGAATCCCTTTATTTACAATTCCAACAGCAGTACACAGAGTGCTCAGTCAGCAGTCTACCTTCGGGAGTGCCAGAGGAACTGACACTCTCGGTTATATACAAGGAAAAGAACATAGAACATAGAACATTACAGCGCAGTACAGGCCCTTCGGCCCTCAATGTTGCGCCAACCAGTGAAACCAATCTAAAGCCTCTCTAATCTACACTATTCCAATATCATCCATATGTTTATCCAATAACCATTTGAATGCTCTTAATGTTGACGAGTCCACTGCTGCAGGCAGGGCATTCCACGCCCTTACTACTCTCTGAGTAAAGAACTTACCTCTAACATCTGTCCTATATTTATCATCCCTCAATTTAAAGCTATGTCCCCTCGTGTTAGCCATCACCATCCGAGGAAAAAGGCTCTCACTATCCACCCTATCTAATGCTCTGACCATCTTGTATGCCTCTATTAAGGCACCTCTTAACCTTCTTCTCTCTAACGAAAACAACCTCAAGCCTCTCAGCCTTTCCTCATACGATTTTCCCACCACACCAGGCAACATCCTGGTAAATCTCCTCTGCACCCTTTCCAACACTTCCACATCCTTCCTATAATGCGGCGACCAGAACTGTACGCAATACTCCAAGTGCGGCCGCACCAGAGTTTTGTACAGTTGCAGCATGACCTCCTGGCTCCGAAACCCAATCCCTCTACCAATAAAAGCTAACACACCGTACGCCTTCTTAACAACCCTATCAACCTGGGTGCCAACTTTCAGGGATCTATGCACATGGACACCCAGATCCCTCTGTTCATCCACACTACCAAGTATCTTACCATTAGCCCAGTACTCTGTATTCCTGTTACTCCTTCCAAAGTGAATCACCTCACACTTTTCCGCATTAAACTCCATTTGCCACCTCTCAGCCCAGCTCTGCAGCTTATCTATGTCCCTCTGTAACCTGCCACTTCCCTCCACACTGTCTACAACTCCACCGAATTTAGTGTCATCCGCAAATTTACTAACCCATCCTTCTATGCCCTCATCCAGGTCATTAATAAAAATGACAAACAGCAGTGGCCCTAAAACAGATCCTTGCGGTACACCACTAGTAACTGAACTCCAGGATGAACATTTCCCATCAACCACCACCCTCTGCCTTCTTACAGCTAGCCAATTCCTGATCCAAACCACTAAATCACCCTCAATCCCATGTGTCCGTATTTTCTGCAAAAGCTTACCATGGGGAACCTTATCAAACGCTTTGCTGAAATCCATATACACCACATCAACTGCTCTACCCTCATCCACCTCTTTGGTCACCTTCTCAAATAACTCAATAAGGTTTGTGAGGCACGACCTACCCTTCACAAAACCATGCTGACTATCCCTAATCAAATTATTCCTTTCCAGGTGATTATAAATCCTACCTCTTATAATCCTTTCCAATACTTTGCCCACAACAGAAGTAAGGCTCACCGGTCTATAATTACCAGGGTTGTCCCTACTCCCCTTTTTGAACAAGGGGACAACATTTGCTATCCTCCAGTCTTCTGGCACTGTTCCAGTAGACAACGACGACCCAAAGATCAGAGCCAAAGGCTCTGCAATCTCCCCTCTCGCCTCCCAGAGAATCCTAGGATAAATCCCATCCGGCCCAGGGGACTCCATAATTGGCCCATCAATTGGCCCCCTAATCAGGGAGTTGGCATTTCAATAGGCCAACTTCAATGGCCTGATTAAAGTCATTACACCCTCACAATCAAATAACGTCATCATCATCACTGCCTGAACTAAAAAGCAAAAAAGAAAACACCTTGACCCACTGCCTATGAACCTATATTCTCGTGTGAGAACATTTATGGGGATCATTTCTTACTTTTGCATGGGATGTTGGCTAGGCCAACATTTATTGTCCATCCCTGATTGTCCTTTAAAAAATGGCAGTGAGCTATCTTGTTGAACCACTGCAGTCCATGTAGTGCAGGTACACCCACAGTGCTGTTAGGGAGATATTATGTATGGGGTCCAATATGGACTAATAAAAGGCGATGAGGTAGGTGGAAGTAAACTAACTGGAACTGTTTACTAACATTGTATCTCTAGCGCAGTCAGCACAAGACTGGTTTGGCAAGCTCCACCCAGGGTAGAGTTTGTCCTCTGGGTCACCTGACCCATTCTCTGAAAGCGACATGCCCCAACACACATAACATACATAATAGGGTTTTGACCCAGCGACAGTGGAGGAACAGTGACATATTTCCAAGTCAGGATGGTGTGTGGCTTGGACGAGAATTTGTAGATGGTGCTGTCCCCATGCATATACTGCCCTATGTCCTTCTAGGTGGTGGAGGCTGTGGGTTTGAAAGATGTGGTCAAAGAAACCTTGTTGAGTTGTTGAGCGCAACTTGCCGGTAAAACAAAACTCAGTAATGTTAAAACATATTTGAGAATTTACATGGTTAAAAATAATTTGTTTTTCGATGTGTGGGGTTCTCCCTAGATGTGAAAGTATTGATGATAATTATGGTTAATAATGGTTAGATAGATCCTTCAATCCCAAGTAGTTTGTCTTAATGAGAGCTTTGTGTCCTGTCATTCCTTATATCCTATTAAAGGGAATCATTTGTAGAATTGTTTTGCGATGGTTACTGCTTCTCTGTGATTTCGAAATGGTTAGTGTGGTGTAATATTCTATACGATTCAGGTGATTCTCATATGATTGTCATTCAGGCTTCAGTATGGGCGGCACGGTGGCACGGTGGTTAGCACTGCTGCCTCACTGTGCCAGGGACCCAGTTTCAATTCCCAGCTTGGGTCACTGTCTGTGCGGAGTCTGCACGTTCTCCCCCTGTCTGCGTGGGTTTCCTCCGGGTGCTCCAGTTTCCTCCCACAGTCTAAGAGACGTGCTGGTTAGGTGCATTGGCCATGCTAAATTCTCCCTCAGTGTTCCCGAACAGGCACCGGAGTGTGGCGACAAGGGGATTTTCACAGTAGCTTCATTGTAGTGTTAATGTAAGCCTACTTGTGACAATAATAAATAAACTTTTAAAAAAGCTATAGAGGCCCAGCCACACACATTGCTGGTCAGCTGCCCTTCCAAAATGGACGGAAAGTGGAAATGAGCACTGGAGGATGTTCTGGCAGCTCAGAGGACATCCACCTGCACTACGAGAAGACTTTACGGCATGCGGGTAAGTTGTGTGTGCAGACAGATAGAGCCTTATGGTAGGAGACAAGGAGAGCTTAAAGCAGCAGGGGAGGTGATGGCCTAGTGGCATTATCGCTTGACTATTAATTCAGAACCTCAGCTAATGTTCTGGGGACCCAGGTTCGAATCCTGCCACAGCAGATAGTGGAATTTGAATTCACTAATATCTGGAGTTAAGAATCTTGTGATGATTATGAAACTATTGTTGATTGTCATAAAAACCCATCTGGTTCACTAATGTCCTTTAGGGAAGAAAATCTGCCATTCTTACCTGGTCTGGCTTAGTGTGACTCCTGAGCCACAGCAATGTGCTTGACTCTTAATTGCCCTCCAAGGGCAACTAGGGATGGGTAATAAATGCTGGCCAGCCAGCGACGCCCATGTCCCACAAATGAGTTTTTAAAAAAGTGAGTCAAATGGCCCTTATGTGATCCAGAAGAGCAAAAGAACCAAAGGCAGTATAGGGCAAAATATGCCCCGAGTAGTTAGGGTCTTGAATGCATTGCCTGAGAGTGTGATGGAGGTAGATTCAATCATAGCTTTCAAAAGGGGATTGGACAATTATCTGAAGAGGGAACAATTGCAGGGTTATGGGGAAAGGGCAGGGGATTCAAACTATCCGAGTAGCTCTTGGAGCTAAGACAGGCCAGGGGACCTCCTTCTCTGCACTAACCATTCTACGGATTTTTCGGTCTTGCAGAAGTGACCGGAGCTTTTGCTGGTCTGTCAAATTTTCCGTTCCATGATTCCCGTGGTGGGCGGGACTGGTAAATCTAGGCCTATTCCTGCCTCACTCACTGAGAATATTTGCACTTATTTTGGAAGGAACTGACTTCTCTCTGATCAGGTTTCACTCAGTGAGATGCTACCCAGGAGTGGGTTAATGTGCTGTCAGGACCCTGGTGACATCAAAGGAGCCTGAGTCTGAGTGACACCACACCCACAGCCAACATTGGAGGGGGTGAAACTGGAAACTGTCTGGAATGGAGTCGGAAATGGACCTGTCCACTTTTACCTGCTCGCAGAGAGTTACATCCAGCCAATATATAAGAGGTGTGTGAAGCGATACAAGGCAAATGGAGATATATAGGATGTGAGGGTGGGTATCCAAATATATATAAAATATATGGTTGCTTGGTGGAGCTGTACGTGATGTCTGGGGTGCGTGGCAGCTCTATGAAGACACAGCAAGAGTTACTGGCACTGGCTGTTAGCTGCTGGATTATGTATTGAGCTTCAGAGCGGTGTTAACTTGCACAGTGCTGCCCTCATTATATATGTATATCAAGCTTTGGTAACATCATCGTCTGAGTGATGGAGTGAAAGGGTTAATAATCACACAAGTTTAAAAATCAAGCTGCAAGCTGTATCTCAATCACACAGGAAAAAATGTGAAAACCACAGGTCTTGACTAAAGCAGGCCCAGATAAAAGCCAAGGAATAATGGAAAGGGAGGTTATAGCCAGAGATATAGCTATCATTGCTTGATGATATAAGATGCACAGGCTATAATTGGACACTATACCCTTATGCATGCATGATGTAACCTTAATCAATAACTGTGAATGGATAGAGATAACTCCTATACTTTTACTGGCATCTGCTAACTAGTTGTAATCAAATTTGAAACTATAATTGCTTGTGCATTTCTGAATTCTGCACTTTGGCTGGTCTTGAAGATTTGGTCAGAGTCTTGTTGCTGCAGTAATGAATCATCTTAAACCACTCTGTGACTTTGTCTGGCTACTTGAGGGGAACAACAGTTTTAACTACAACAAGAAAAACATCATGACAGCCTTGTAACATGGAGTATAAAAATGAAAATGTTTGGTGGTGAATAAAAGGAAAATTTTAGTTGAAAACTCCTCAATTTCTGTTTGGAGCTGAATGTGTGCTTTTGTTTCTGAAACTTGGAAGTACAGAACCATACATGACCTTCTTCCTCTGTCACAGAGTAGCACATGAGGATCATTCTACTGTGTTCTAATCTAATTAATTCCTTCTGAGCCCCTCAGACATATACTGGGGTTCCTGTCCGTTCAACCATGATCTGGCGTCAGTCAAGGGTTCATTGTTTATCATACTTGGAATCTCAGCTCTTCCACCATAAAGAGATGTTGCCTCCTAGGAAAAGAGCAGAGCCTGTTTTCCAGAACTTTCTGGTGTAAGTTACCTCTGCATGACCTTGCCTACACGACACTCTTGGCTGGGGTACCAGCTGTATGGCGGAGATTCGAAACAGAGCAAAAGGGGAAAGCACAATTGATTTGTCTTCCAAAATCTATCTGAACAAATGACAGTGCAACGCCACTGTTCAGGGTTTGACAGAAAGTTGTGGGTTCGAGTCCCACACAACATCCAGACTGACACTCAAGTACTGAGGGGATGCAATGTTTTGATTTGATTTGATTTATTATTGTCACATGTATTAACATACTGTGAAAAGTATTGGTTCTTGCACGCTATACAGACAAAACTTACCGTTCACAAAGAAGGAAACGAGAGAGTTCAGAATGTAGTGTTACAGTCATAGCTAGGGTGTAGAAAAAGATCAACTTAACGCAAGGTAAGTCCATTCAAAAGTCTGACAGCAGCAGAGAAGAAGCTGTTCTTGAGTCGGTTGGTACCTGACCTCAGACTTTTGTATCTTTTTCCCAACGGAAGAAGGTGAAAGACAGAATGTCTGGGGTGCATGGGGTCCTTAATTATGCTGGCTGCTTTGCTGAGGTAGCGGGAAGTGTAGACAAAGTCAATGGATAGGAGGCTGGTTTGGGTGATGGATTGGGCTTCATTCACAACCTTTTGTAGTTCCACTACAAAATGCTGTCGGAGGTGCCGACATTCAGGTGAGATGTTAAACTGAGGCCAGTCTGCCCTCTAAAGAGGTTGTAAAAGATGGAGTTCTACAGGGGATAGTTGCAGAGAGAGTGATTGTAGTGTTTATGATTTTCCAAATTTCTCTGGACTCTAGAATGATTCCAGTAGATTGCAAGTTAGCAAATGTAACAACACTATTCAAGGAAGGAAAGAGAGCCGAAACGGAGTGATATAGACCAGTGAGCCTGATATCGGTCATTGGCAAAACATGGAATATCGTTGTATTGAAGATGGTACAACAAAGCTTCACTGGATTGGTTTCTGGGATGAGAGGGTTGTCTTATGATGAGAGGCTGATTAAATTGGGTCTATGTTCTTTGGAGTTTTTTTTGTTATGAGACGTGATCTCATTGAAGCATACAATATTCTGATGAGGGTCAATGGGTAATCACTTACATTTAAGAAGCAACATTAAGACACAGCATTTAAGAAACATTCAGATGAGCACTTGAAATGCCATAGTGTACAAGGTGACCGACTGAGTGCTGAAAAATAGGATTAGAATAGATAGGTGCTTGAGGGCCAGCACCGGCGCAATAGGCCAAAGGGTCTCTTTCTGCACTGTTAAAGTCTATGACTCCATGAACATGGATAGGATTTTCCAGCCCCGCTGAAGGGGATCCCCCACAGCAAGTTCCCCGACGGCGCGGCTCGCAAGCAATGCAAATGGCCACTGACTTTGGCAAGACAGGAAGATCCCATTGGTGGCCAATGGCAGCTGCCACTGCAGGCTGAAAAATCCCCTGGGTGGCTCTGGAAAATCCCAGCCTATGATTCCCTTAGCCGGGGAATTTAGAACATGGAAGCACAGGGTGGGACTTTCCGGCCGCACTCACTCCAAGACTGAGAAATCTTGCCCGAGATCAATGGACCTTTACATGGTCCGTGTCCCACCCGCTACGATTCCCGTGGCGGATGGGATGGGAAAATTCCTCCCACTGTCTCAGGAATAGGAGTTAATCATTTAGGGACTGAGATGAAAAGAAAGTTCTTCACAGATTGTGAGTAGAAGCTCCATTGTTGAGTATATTTTAGGCTGGAATATATAGATTTTTCATCTCTTAGGGAATCAGGGGATATGGGGAGCGGGAGGGAAAGTGAAATTGAGGCAGGATATCAGCCATGATTGTATTGAATGGGGGAGCAGGCTCGAGGGGCTGAATGGTCTACTTCAGCTCTTAACTTTTTTATAACATGTTGGAACGTCCTGAGGTTGTGAAAGGTGGTATATCGAAAGAGAAAACTTCCTTCGACATATATCGACCCACTACTTGACTTACACACTGAATTAAAGGTTAATAGATGTTTGTGAGCGCAAATCACACAAGATCTATCACAACTGATCTATAAGTGATTACTTCCTGCAGAACAGAACAGCACAATATCTAAAAATGAGTTACCCTAGTTTACTCACACGGCACAAACTATGTTGATGCTCTTGAGACACTAAAGATGCCGTTGGAAATGAATTGGAGCCTCACGCCACATTCTGTCTACTGAATGCCCATGAACAAGAGTAGGAAGAGCAGCGAGATACAGTGAGTCATAGAATCATCAAATCATTACAGTGCAGAAGGAGGCCATTCAGCCCATTGAGCCTACACCGCCAACAACAACCATTAGGGTGGGATTTTACGGCTTCGCTCGGGCAAGATCACAAAATCCCACCTGAGACCTACGGAGATTTCCATCCTGGGTTTCGACTTTAGAGTTAGAGCTTTTATTTTTATGCTGAAATGTGTGATTGATTCCAGCAATCTGCTACTCACAGGCCTTAAATCCATCAAATCTATTCTGTTGTTGAAAAAGCCTCTTTACAAGTATTTCAGGTTAGAAACTGAATCAAATTAATACCTTCTTTTAGAATGTGTTTTACCAGTTTGCAGACAACTGTTATTCCATACACAATCATAGCTGTAAGGACAACTTCCAGAATTAATTAGAAATACAGGCTCGGTGCCCAGGCATGATACTGTAAGTCAGACAGGTTAAATAGCGTCTTTCCTCATTGCTATTTTGTTATGCTTTTAGAGAGGGCGCCATACATAACATTGGTCTGTTCACAGATCTCCCACTCACCTGACGAAGGAGCAGCGCTCCGAAAGCGAGTGGCGTATGCTACCAAATAAACCTGTTGGACTTTAACCTGGTGTTGTGAGACTGTAACAGTATTGGACAGTGATATTTTATTTGAATGAGATTTGGATACAATCTCATCCATAAGCTGACGTGCACTAGTGGAGCTGAACTGTCTTGGTGATGTTCCTAAGAACACAAATCGGGTTTCTCCTGTATAAACAACAGTGTGTTTAACTACACTGGAAGAGTAATTCGCCGAGAACAACTTTTTTTTAACCATTCCCACTTAGATCATAGATCATAGAAACCCTACAGTGCAGAAAGAGGCCATTTGGCCCATCGAGTCTGCACCGATCACAATCCCACCCAGGCCCTACATATTTTACCCGCTAACCCCTCTAACCTACGCATCTCAGGACACTAAGGGTCAATTTTAGCATGGCCAATCAACCTAACCCGCACATCTTTGGACTGTGGGAGGAAACCGGAGCACCCGGAGGAAACCCACGCAGACACGAGGAGAACGTGCAAACTCCACACAGACAGTGACCCAAGCCGGGAATTGAACCTAGGTCCCTGGAGCTGTGAAGCAGCAGTGCTAACCACTGTGCTACCGTGCTGCCCACTTGCGAGGTAAGCTGTTCCATACATCTCTTGTGAGTGTCAGATGTGACCAACGCAATAGTTATGTAACCCAGGTGATCTTAAACTGGGAATGCAAGCATGCAGAAATATGAACTAGGAGCAGGAGTGGGCCACCCGGCCCCTCAAGCCTGCTCCGTAGGCTGATCTGATTGTTACCTCAATGCCACCTTCCCGCCTCCCACTGATAACCTTTCACCCCCTTGTTAGTCAAGAATCTGCCTTAAAAATATTCAAAGACTCTGCTTCCACTGCCTCTTGAGGAAGAAATTTCCAGAGACTCATGACCCTCCGAGATAAAACATTTCTCCTCATCTCTGTGTTAAATGCGCGATCTCTTATTTTAAACAGTGACCCCCTGGTTGTAGATTCCCCCAAAAGAGGAACCATCCTTTCCAAATCCAGCCTATCAAGACTCCTTTTTAATTCATTTGTGGGACATGGGCGTAGCTGGACGGCTGGCATTTATTGCCCATCCCTAGTTGCCCTTGGAGGGCAGTTGAGAGTCAACCATATTGCTGTGGCTCTCGATTCACATGTAGGTCAGACCAGGTAAGGACAGCAGATTTCCTCCCCTAAAGGACATTAGTGAACCAGATGTGATTTTTCGACAATCGACAATGGTTTCATTGTCATCAGTAGATATTTAATTCCAGATATTTTTTATTGAATTTAAATTCCCCCATCATGTAACACTACATCCTACACCATCGTGATGGGATTCTAACTCAGGTCCCCAAAACATTAATTGAGTTCTGCAACGTAGAAGGGAGGTTGGAAGAAGGGGAGAGCAGTAGTGATAGGGGACTTGATTGTCAGAGGTACAGACAGGAGGTTCTGTGGCCGTGACAGAGACTCCCGGATGGTTTGTTGCCTCCCGGGTGCCAGCGTCAGGGATGTCTCTGATGTCAGGGTAGTAATCTCAGGATTGCTACCTGTGCCACGTGCCAGTGAGGGTAAGAGTAGGATGCTCGGGCGGATGAACACGTGGCTGAGGAACTGGTGTAGGGGGCAGGGTTTCAGATTTCTAGATCATTGGGACCTCTTCTGGGGCAGGTTGGACCTGTACAAGAGAGACGGGTTACACCTGAACTACAAGGGGACCAATATACTTGCAGGGAGGTTTGCTAGTGTTATTGGGGAGGGTTTAAACTAGATTTGCAGAGGGATGGGAACCAGAGTGCCAGAGCAGATAGTGGAGCAGGGGAGAAAATAAATGATGTTAATAGTTCATGCAAAATCACAAATAGAAGGGTTGTGTGTGGTGGTAATAATCTTCTGAGGTGTGTCTATTTCAATGCCAGGAGTATTGTGGGGAAGGCAGACGAGCTGAGGGCGTGGATCGACACATGGAAATATGATATTATAGCCATTAGTGAAACTTGGCTACAGGAGGGGCAGGACTGGCAGCTCAATGTTCCAGGGTTCCGATGTTTCAGACGTGATAGAGGCAGAGGGATGAAGGGTGGGAGAGTGGCATTGCTAGTCAGGGAAAATGTTACAGCAGTGCTTAGGCAGGACAGATTAGAGGGCTTGTCTACCGAGGCCATATGGGTGGAGCTGAGAAACAGGAAAGGTATGACCACATTAATGGGGTTGTACTATCGACCACCCAATAGCCAGCGAGAATTGGAGGAGCAAATCTGCAGAGAGATAGCAGACAACTGCAGGAAACATAAAGTTATGATAGTAGGGGATTTTAATTTTCCACATATAGATTGGGACTCCCATACTGTTAAAGGTCTAGACGGGTTAGAGTTTGTAAAATGTGTTCAGGAAAATTTTCTAAATCAATATATAGAGGTACCAACTAGACAGGATGCAATATTAGATCTCCTATTAGGAAACGAGTTAGGACAAGTGACGGAAGTGTGTGTAGGGGAACACTTTAGTTCCAGTGATCATAACGCCATTAGGTTCAACTTGATCACGGATAAAGATAGATCTGGTCCTCGGGTTGAGGTTCTAAACTGGAAAAAGGCCAAATTTGAAGTAATGAGAAAGGATCTAAAAAGCGTGGATTGGGACAGGCTGTTCTCTGGCTAGGATGTGAATGGTAAGTGGGAAGCCTTCAAAGGAGAAATTTTGAGAGTGCAGAGTTTGTATGTTCCTGTCAGGATTAAAGGCAACGTGAATAAGAATAAGGAACCTTGGTTCTCGAGGGATATTGGAACTCTGATCAAGAAGAAGAGAGAGATGTATGACATGTATAGGCAACAGGGAGCAAATAAGATGCTTGAGGAGTATAAAAAGTGCAAGAAACGACTTAAGAAAGAAATCAGGAGGGCTAAAAGAAGACATGAGGTTGCTTTGGCAGACAAGGTGAAGGATAATCCTAAGAGCTTCTACAGGTATATTAAGAGCAAAAGGATAGTAAGGGATAAAATTGGTCCTCTTGAAGATCAGAGTGGTCGGCTATGTATGGAACCAAAAGAAATGGGGGAGATATTAAATGGGTTTTTTGCATCTGTATTTACTAAGGAAACTGGCATGGAGTCTATGGAAATAAGGCAAACAAGTAGGGAGGTCATGGAACCTATACAGATTAAAGGGGAGGAGGTGCTTTCTGTCTTGAGGCAAATCAGAGTAGATAAATCCCCAGAACCGGACAGGGTATTCCCTCGGACCTTGAAGGAGACTAGTGTTGAAATTGCAGGGGCCCTGGTGGATATATTTAAAATTTTGTTATCCACGGGTGAGGTGCCGGATGATTGGAGGATAGCTCATGTTGTTCCGTTGTTTAAAAAAGGCTCAAAAAGTAATGCGGGAAATTATAGGCCGGTAAGTTTGACTTCAGTAGTAGGTAAATTATTGGAAGGAGTACTAAGAGATAGGATCTACAAATATTTGGAAAGACAGGGACTTATTAGGGAGAGTCAACATGGCTTTGTGCGTGGTAGGTCATGTTTAACCAATCTATTTGAGTTTTTCGAGGAGGTTACCCGGAAAGTGGATGAAGGGAAGGCAGTGGATGTTGTCTACATGGACTTCAGTAAGGCCTTTGACAAGGTCCCGCATGGGAGGTTAGTCAGGAAGGTTCAGTCGCTAGGTATGCACGGAGAGGTAGTAAATTGGATTAGACATTGGATCAATGGAAGAAGCCAGAGAGTGGTTGTGGAGGATTGCTTCTCTGAGTGGAGGCTTGTGACTAGTGGTGTGCCGCAGGGATCAGTGCTGGGTCCATTGTTGTTTGTCATCTATATCAATGATCTGGATGATAATGTGGTAAATTGGATCAGCAAGTTTGCTGATGATACAAAGATTGGAGGTGTAGTGGACAGTGAGGAAGGTTTTCAAAGCTTGCAGAGGGATTTGGACCAACTAGAAAAATGGGCTGAAAAATGGCAGATGGAGTTTAATGCAGACAAGTGTGAGGTATTACACTTTGGAAGGACAGACCAAGGTAGAACATACAAGGTAAATGGTAGGACACTGAAGAGTGCAGTTGAACAGAGGGATCTGGGAATACAGATACATAATTCCCTAAAAGTGGCGTCACAGGTAGATAGGGTCGTACAGAGTGCATTTGGTACATTGGCCTTTATAAATCAAAGTATTGAGTATAGGAGTTGAAACGTTATGGTGAGGTTGTATAAGACATTGGTGAGGCTGAATTTAGAGTATTGTGTGCAGTTTTTGTCACCTAATTACAGGAAGGATGTAAATAAGGTTGAAAAAGTGCAGAGAAAGTTCACAAGGATGTTGCCAGGACTTGAGAAACTAAGTTACAGAGAGAGATTGAATAAGTTAGGACTTTATTCCCTGAAGCGTAGAAGAATGAGGGGAGATTTGATAGAGGTGTATAAGATTTTGATGGGTATAGATAGAGTGAATGCAAGCAGGCTTTTTCCACTGAGGCTAGGGGAGAAAATAATTAGAGGACATGTGTTAAGGGTGAGGGGGGAAAAGTTTAAAGGGAATATTAGGGGGGGCTTCTTCACACAGAGAGTGGTGGGAGTTTGGAATGAGCTGCCAGATGAGGTGGTGAATGCGGGCTCACTTTTAACATTTAAGAAAAACTTGGACAGGTACATGGATGAGAGGGGTGTGGAGGGATATGGTCCAAGTGCAGGTCAGTGGGACTAGGCACAAAAATGGTTGGGCATAGGCAAGAAGGGCCAAAAGGCCTGTTTCTGTGCTGTAATGTTCTATGGTTGTATGGTTCTATGAGTTTCTGGATTATTGATCCAGCAATAATCCCACTAGGCCATCACCTCCTCCTCCCCCTCCTCGAGGTCTTGCATTTCAATCAAATCTTATTCTTCTAAATTCTAGCTCACAAGCTGACCCCGGGGGTTCACGAAATATGGCGGAAGCCTGTCAATTGGGCCCGTCTGTGGATGACTACTTAGGGGCAAGGATCAAAGTTCAGGTCTCATCTTGCTAGCAGATAGACACTTCCAGCTGCTGCTTAAAAATGGATCTTGGTTGAAAGCCCCGCACAGGATGATATGTAAAATGCTAACAGAGCCTGCAGCCTCTTGCATTGCTGCACAACCAGTCAGGGAGATGCACCAAATGCCAAACTAGCTTCGGAATCTCCTCTGGCCAGTCTCCCAGTACTCTATGGAGTCACTGCTGTTTCAATGTAACCAATGGCAACACACTGTGATGGTCAGTTGGCCAGCTGACCTGGTGGACAATGTAACCAATGGCAACATGCTGTGGTGATCAGTTGACCAGCTGACCTGGTGGATAATGTAACCAATGGCAACATGCTGTGGTGATCAGTTGACCCGGTGGAAATAGGAAACAAAAACAAAATGCTGGAAAATCTCAGCAGGTCTGACAGCATCTGTGGAGAGAGAATAGAGCCAGCATTTCGAGTCAAGATGACCCTTCGTCAGAGCTGATTATTATAGAAGTAGGAAGCAGATGGGGATTGGTGAAGTATTTGTGGCCCAGGGCAAGTGGTTGTGCAATGAAGGAACTTCATGCAATCTTGACTTTGTGGAGGTTGGTTTTGTTTGTTTATTGTTGCTTGCTGTTCTGGCGGATTCTCACTGCCAGATAATCAATTGCTTCACCAGACTTTGTGAATCAAGTTCAATTGTTAATTATTTCAGATTTCTATGAGCGTTTTGTGGCATCGTTTTCAGGAATTCCATTTATTTTTCCTTGAAAAAAGCAGAAAGATTGTTTTCTGCACAGAATGTCACTCTCAAATAACATGCCAAGGATAGACAGACTCTGCAGTGAGAACCACAACAATCATCTCATTGATAACTGTAAGGAAACACCAGTTTTCTTAAAAAACATTTTTAAACACTCTGTCTGGTAGCAGTCTCATGTTGTGATTATTATATAATATTTTGATTTGCACAGTTGCTCCATGGTTACTAAGGCATTTGTAGAAAGGGATTCTTCAATCAAAGCTACTTTAGTGCGCAACTGACACAATGCACAACACCACTATTATCGATTATACTGATTATTGTGGCAAATTAGCAGAGGTATAATTGACCCAGGATCTGCCTCAGACATTTTTCTGCCTCCACCTATGCCAAGAACACTTGCCTGTTGTCTGGAAATCACGAAGGAGGTGGTCGCAAAAATCTTCCACCTCTTGATACAGATCTTCAGCCTGTGCTGGCATTGCCAGTGGTTGTGAAGGTGAAAGCCCTCCATTTCCTCATAGAATCATAGAATCCCTGCAGTGCAGAAGGAGGCTATTTGGCCCATCTAACTTGCACCGACCACAATCCCACCCAGGCTCTATCCCCGTAACTCCACATATTTACCCTGTTAATCCCCCTGACACCAGGGACAATTTAGCATGGCCAATCAACCTAACCCGCGCATCTTTGGACTGTGGGAGGAAACTGGAGCACCCGGAGGAAACCCACACAGACATGGGGAGAACGTGCAAACTCCACACAGACAGTGACCCGAGGCCGGAATCGAACCCGCATCCCTGGCACTGTGAGGCAGCGGTGCTAACCACTGTGCCGCCCTCATGTTGTCAGTGTTCTTTAAGGCTGGAAGAGGTGCCAGAGCTAAAATCTCCCAGTTCACCATCCGTGATTCCATCAGGGAAGCTCTTTACTTCTGAAGAGAGGATCCACCATCTTCGCTCAGACAGTCAGGGTGGGATTTTCCGGCTGCGCTCGCCCCAAAACCGGAAAATCCCACCTGAGGTCAACGGGCCTTTGCATGGTCCGTCCCCGCCTGCCCGCTAGGATTCCCGTGGTGGGCAGGATGGGAAAATTCCCTCCTCAGACTGGGCAAGTGGTTTACCGGAATAGGTGCAGGTATTAGCTGCACACTTGTGATTTTGCAGGCACTGCACCTTAATGGTGACATACCCAGAAACCACGAAGGTTATCACGCTTGCAGTGAGTGGTAATAGTGTGGGATGACAGGAACAGCAGGGACAATTCAACGCACTGTGCACCTACTACTTGTGCAGCAATGGAAACTGAGACTTTCTATGTGGTGAAAAGTTGAAGGTCCAGAGGTTCAAGGTGCAGGGGCGGCACGTTGGCACTGTGGTTAGCACTGCTGCCTCACAGCGCCAGAGACCCGGGTTCAATTCTGACCTCGGGTGACTGTGTGAAGTTTGTACGTTCTCCCCATGTCTGCGTGGGTTTCCTCCGGGTGCTCCGGTTTCCTCCCACAGTCCAAAGGTGTGCGGGTTAGGTGGATTGGCCATGCTAAATTGCCCCTTAGTGTCAGGAGGACTAGCTATATACTAGCTTTCACCATATTAATTAACACCTTAAATAATGGGGCAGAAGTCATTTATCCGAGTTTACCACTGACATTAAGGCATTGTAAGCAGTGTGAATGGAAGGATTAAATCACAAAGAGATAAAATAATTAAGTGATAGGGCAAAGATGTTTGAAATGGATTTGAATATCGGCAAATGCGAGCTCTCCCACTTTGAACCTAGAATGGATAAAACAGGGTACTTTCTAGATGGTGAAAAGTTGGAGGTCCAGAGGTTTGAGGTGCAAGGGTGGCACAGTGACGCAGTAGCTAGCACTGCTGCCTCACAGCACCAGGGGCCCGGGTTCAATTCTGACCTCAGGTAACTGTCTTTGCGGAGTTTGCACATTCTCCCCGTGTCTGCGTGGGTTTCCTCCGGGTGCTCCGGTTTCCTCCCACAGTCCAAAGAAGTACGGGTTAGGTGGATTGGCCATGCTAAATTGCCCCTTCGTGTCAGGGAGACTAGCAGGGTAAATACATAGGATTACAATGATCTGGCTTGGGATTGTTGGCAACGCAGGCCCTAATGGTCACCTTCTGCACCATAGAGATTCTGTGATGCTGAGGTATGAAAATTATTCAAAATACATTTGGGATGCTGGCTTATTTCTCATGGGGACAAGAAAATAACAGGGATAGAAGTCATGCTTCAGCTGGTTAGATCACACCTGGAATATTATGAGCTGTTCAGGGCACCACACTGTAGAGGGGGAATACATTGACCATGGAAGGAGTGCAGCAGAGAATTACCAGAATAATACCTGGATTCCAGTGATTAAATTATGAGTGAGATTACACAAACACGGGCTGTGTTCCCTTGAATTTTCCCTGGGATGCTCTGATTAAAGTATTCAAGATTTTATGGAGGACAGGCACCATGGATAGAGAGACATTATTTTTACTGGTAGAGGATTTCAGAATCAAGGGTAAAAGCAGATTACTGCGGATCTGAAACCAAAAGAGAAAATGCTGGGAAATCAGCTTTGACAAAGGGTCATCTGGACTTGAAACATCAGCTCTTTTCTCTCCTTACAGATGCTGCCAGACCTGCTGAGATTTTCCAGCATTTTCTCTTTTAGTTTCAGAATCAAGGGTGTTCGGGTTTGGAAATGTAACCAGCCTGATTGACACCTCAGACTTTCTGTAGTCATGTGACCATGCCATGGTCTGCCGCTGGGGGCAGACATCTTGAGATCAGTTCAATAAAAGCCCTGTAGGTCACCCTACTGAAGACAGCTGACTTTATATTTGCAACATGGTGTTAGAGAGTGGTAAAAAATATAGATTTTTGAAACCTACAAAAGCAGCAGCAAAGGCACTGAGAACCCAGGAACACAAAGGTTTAAAATCTGCAAACAACTGCTGTAAAGAACAAAGGAAAACAGACAAAGGCGGTAGAGACAAAAGAAAAGCTCACGCAGAGTGCAAGTGAAGTTACTGGCTGCAGAAGAGAGGATGAAAGAAAAGCACACAAAGGTTGTAAGTGAAGTTACTAGTTGCAGATAATAGAATACAGACAAAGACTGTAAGTTAATAACTAAAAATAACTGCAGCATATTTTCCACTCTCGTTTCCAGTTACATTGGATGGTGATGTGTGGCCAATGTGGCAGTTTTTGCACTTACAGTGGCAAAACAATGAGATTCCAACAGACTTAATTAAAATGTCTGAAAATATGAGTAGCCACACTCCTAATGCTGCTGAGGACGGAATGCTATTAAGCGTATACCACCCTAAATCTAATGAATTAGCAAAGAGAATAGATGGCAGAGACTTTGAAAGCCTTAAATGCACAATTTGAATCCTGAGTGAATGTTACATATGAACATTATGTATTCAACACTAGAGTTCAGAATGAAAACGAGAACAATGAAGAGTACATCATAGCGATAACACAGCCAGCAGAATCATTATTAAAGATAGTTTGGTCTTCATGAGAGACACCTCAGTGAGAGCAAGTCTGCTGAAAGATGAGAAACTGACACTAAAGGAAGCGATAGAGGTGTGTCGATATGCAGAAGCTGTGAAATGTTAACTAGAGCATACATAGGTAGAGCTGATCAGGAGATGATTGTGCTGAGAGACAAGTCATAAGAACTGAACAATTGCAGACAGAGGCCAGGATGCAAATGCTTCAGAGGACAACATGCACAGGGAAAGAAGGACTGCCCAGCATGTTACCTCATCCTGCGGAGAGGTAACACTTGGACAATTCTTTCTACCTGATCTGGTTACAGTCTGCTGTGCTTGGTGACTCACCACATCAATTCTCACCTCTAACCTACCTTCTAAGGGTCAACTCTTCCCACTGTCTGAGTTGCTGATGCCAGTGTCAGAATGATTGTTTCTTCTTCGTCAATCTCTTGCACCTCTCGAAGTTCAGCATCCCTCTCCACGGTCTGGCCAGGCGGAAGTTGGTCTGCATTTGAAATTGTAAAGCCACCAGAGCAACATTGGAGTGAGGGAAAATGGGTAGGACACCAAGAGGTGCATGGTAACACCATCTGAATATTGCAAATCAGAACAGATTGCGGGATGGAATTGAAGCTGGATCCGATAGCAACATACCGTCACCGTTGATGGCTTCGGCCTCAGTCACGGCCATATCAATGATCTCAAGCATCAACTTCCCCATGGGAGTGAGGGTAGGCATCTGTACCTATCCCACACCTGTTAGGTATTGCTGCCACCAGCTATGTACCACCCTGACCTGCAGGAAGAGAGGGATGTGTGTCAGTCAGGATGGCGTATAGTGTTTGATTGACATGCCTATCACAGTTGAGCAGCTGGTGAGATTTGAGTAAGAGACTAGGGTTTTATGGCCTTGCTCAGCACGAAACTGTAAAATCCCACCTGAGGTCAACGGACCTTCTTATTATCCACCTCTCGTCCACTCCGATTCCCGTGACAGGTCGGGCAGTAAAATTCCAGTCAAGGGCTGCAATTTTCTGGTGTAATAATGGCAAAACCCGCTGCAGGGGCTGGGCCTGGCCAGCCATTGCCTTTCATTGGGATTGGTGACCCGGACAGTGGGCAATACCAGGAAATGCCGCCCTGGTGGTATTGCTGAATGTGTGAGGGTGAAGTGAAGATATGGATGTGAACTTTCAGGTATGGTTGACAGAGATTGTTGATGGATTGATAATCAGAGTGTAGTAAATGGAGCAATGTGTGAGTTTAGGGGTTTATTTGAAAGGTTATGGCAATTATGAAGCTTCATTCACTGATCCTGTCCATTCATGTAGAATCAATAAAACCTTTTGCAGCAGCTTGGTATGGCTCCTGCTCTGCCCAAGACTGCAAGAAACTACAAAAGGTTGTGAATGTAGCCCAATCCATCATGCAAACCAGCCTCCCATCCATTGACTCTGTCTACAATTCCCGCTGCCTTGGCAAAGCAGCCAGCATAATTAAGGGCCCCACACATCCCCGACATACTTTCTTCCATCTCCTTCACATACCAGCCGACTCAAGAACAGCTTCTTCCCTGCTGCCATCAGACTTTTGAATGGACCTATCTCACATTAAGTTGATTTTTCTCTGCACCCTAGCTATGACTGTAGCACTGCATTCTGCACTCTTTCCTTCTCTATGAACGGTATGCTTTGTCTGTATAGCGCACAAGAAACAATACTTTTCACTGTGTATACTAATGTGACAATAATTAATCAAATCAAACTTCACCCAGGGTTAGACTGCTGGCATTGACTTCAATGGCTATCTGTTCCCAGTGCCCTCACAGTCTGACTGGAGGACCTCTTGGTCCCAAATGGGTAGGGGATGTCCCTCTTGCACAAAGTTTCCAGCACTGCAGCAGACAGCTTTGGTACATGCCCTCTTGCCTGTTGTGCTACTGTTAAAAGTGCTACCTGCTACTCAACTCCTCTTTTCCCACTTCCCGTCCCCACTGCAGCCAGAATACTTCTGGCAATTAAGAGGTTCAGACTGGTTTTAAATAGTGCAGGCTCTTCAAGTGCTGCTAGCCTCACACGGGTTTGGGCCCACGCTGAGGTGCCCAGTCGTGGATCACATGCTGGGCTACATGCTGTCACCGTTATAATTAGCAGGCATTTTGTTTGCAGGCTGCCTGTATAACTTTGAAGGGCCAATGGGTAATCGCACATCTCCCCACACAATTTTGGGGACTAACCAATTTTGCCCTCACTCTGCTCTGTAAGTTTCTCGCACATCCACTTTGGTACCAAAAATGGGAAGGCAGATTGTTATCTGAATGGCCATAAATTAGGAGAGAGCTGAGTGCCCTTGTACATCAGTCGCTGTAGGTAAGCGTGCAGGTGCAGCTGATGGTAAAGAAGGCAAATGGTATGTTGGCCTTCATAGCGAGAGGATTCAAATTCAGGAGTAGGGATGTCATGATGCAATTATACAGGGCCTTGGTGTGGCCATATCTGAAATATTGTGTGCAGTTTTGGTCTCCTTATCTGAGAAAAGATGTTCTTGCTCAGGTGGGAGCACAGAGGAGGTTTACCAGACTGATTTTTGGGATGGCAAGACTGACATATGAGGAGAGAGTCCCTTAGGATTGGATTCACAGGAGTTCAGAAGAACGAGGGGGATCTCATCGAAACTTATAAGGAATCTGTCAGATTTTCTGCAGTTTGTTGTAGCCAGATTATTTGTTGAACCTGGATATAGATCTAGAAAAATCTCTGAAAGTAAGTCCAATTCTTTTTTAATGTGTATTATTCTGAAATCTTTCCAGTTACGTTAAGCTTTCTATTTCATAGAACTGTCCTACACCCGAGATGTAAGTGACTGGCTTTAAGTTTGAGACGTATTCCTGTGACAACTCAACATTGTTTTGCTATTTTGAAAGCTGGCTAGATGTTGCACAAGGTGTGGCAATTATTGTAGATATCTGTGCCTCAGTCATCTGTAGGATTCCTTTGAGACTGGTACCAACTCCTACTACTGACCCTGCCAAAGTTCATGAGGTCAAGGGACAGTCTATTCATTTTCCTATAATGAGTAAGTACTATGATGTTGAGGTGGTGGGGGGGTCTTTACAGCAGGGCCTGAAAATCAGATGTACATGCTCAGACCATGGCGGGGTTGTTGAGGTAACCTCACTCCCACCAGCCCAGATATAGCTGTTGCTAATAGAATATCTACAGTACTGAAGGAGGCCATTCGGCCCATCGAGCATGCACCAACAACGATCCCACCCTATCCCCCATATTTACTCTGCTAATCCCCCCGAAACTAGGGTCAATTTAGTGTGGCCAATCAACCTAACCCGCACATCTTTGGACTGTGGGAGAAAACTGGAGCACCCGGACGAAACGCAGGCACATGGAAAATGTGCAAACTCTACACAGTCACCCAAGCCAGGAATCGAACCCAGGTCCCTGGTGCTTTGAGGCAGCAGTGCTAACCACTGTGCCACCATGCCGCCCCCAATAGACCACTAACAGAGGAGGCTGTTTGAAGAATTTTGTCCATGATCTCATTTAAGAGCAGACTCAATAAGCCGAATGGCCTACTTCAGTTCTCTTTTTTTTAATATATATTCATTCATGGGACATGTGCGTCGCTGGCTGGCCAGCATTTATTGCCCATCCCTAGTTGCCCTTGAGAAGGTGGTGGTAGCTGCCTTCTTGAATCGCTGCAATCTATGTTCTGTGGGTTGACCCACAATGCCGTTAGGGAGGGAATTCCAGGATTTTGACCCAGCGACTGTGAAGGAATGGCAATATATTTACAAATCAGGATGGTGAGTGACTTGGAGGGGAACTTGCAGGTGGTGGTGTTCCCATGTATCTGCTGCCCTTGTCCTTCTAGATGGAAGTGATCGTGGGTTTGAAAGGTGCTGTCTAAGGATCTTTGGTGAATTGTTGCAGAGCATCTTGTAGATAGTACACACTGCTGCTACTGAGTGTCAATGGTGAAGGGAGTGGATGTTTGTGGATGTGGTGCCAATCAAGTGGACTGCATTGTCCTGGACAGTGTCGAGCTTCTTGAGTGTTGTTGGAGCTGCACCCATCCAGGCAAGTGGAGAGTATTCCATCACACTCCTGACTTGTACCTTGTAGATGGTAGATAGGCTCTGGGAAGTCAGGAGGTGAGTTACTCGCCGCAGTATTCCTAGCCTCTGACCTGCTCTTGTCGTCACTGTGTTTATGTGGTGAGTCCAGTTGGGTTTCCGGTCAATGGTAACCCCAAGGATGTTGACAGTGGGGGATTCAGTGATGGTTACACCATTGAATGTCAAGGGGCGATGGTTAGAGTTTCTCTTATTGGTGATGGTCATTGCCTGGCATTTGTGTGGGCACGAATGTTACTTGCCACTTGTCAGCCCAAGCCTGGATATTGTCCAGATCTTATTGCATTTGGACATAGACTGCTTCAGTATCTGAGGAGTTGCGAATGGTGCTGAACATTGTGCAATCATCGGTGAACATCCCCACTTCTGACTTTATGATGGAGGGAAGGTCATTGATGAAGCAGCTGAAGATTGTTGGGCCTAGGACACTACCCTGAGGGACTCCTGCAGAGATGTCCTGGAGCTGAGATGACTCACCCTCCACAACCACAACCATCTTCCTATGTACCAGGTATGACCCCAACCAGCGGAGAGTTTGCCCCCGATACCCATTGATTCCAGTTTCGCTAGGGCTCCTTGATGCCACACTCAGTCGAATGCGGCTTTGATGTCAAGGGCTGTCACTCTCACCTTATGGAATTCAGCTCTTTTGTCCATGTTTGAACCAAGGCTGGTTCTTACTGAATCTTACGTCTTGTGGTCTTATAATCCCAGTTTGTGGAGGGACTACTACTGCATTAGTCAGTATACCTGGACAGGGATAATTGTGCCAGCCCCACATGACTGGGAATAGCCATGCTGGCCAGACACTGGGTCACTGTGAAGGCTCGAGGGAAGAACATTCAACATTTGAAACTCGCAGCTCTTTGCCTTCTTACTGTGACGGCTGTGTGAGGGATGGACAGATGAGGTTGTGTTCACTCAAAGCCACCCTTCGTGTGCAAGGCTGCTCTGGAGTTGACAATGGATTGTCAGAGCTTTGTTATTGTTAAGCAGTATGGAGGAAAGGAGTGACATTTAAGGACAAAGAACAAAAAAAAGTACAGCACAGGATCAGGCCCTTCGGCCCTCCAAGCCTGTGCCAATCATGATGTCATAACTAAACTACAAAAAAGACCTTCTGCCCTTACTCAGTTTCTATCCCTCTATTCCCCCCCTGTTCATGTACCCATCCAGATGCTTCTTAAATGTTGCTAAAGTGTCTGCTTCCACCACCTCCTCTGGCATCGCGTTCCAGGCACCCACCATTCTGTGTGAAGATTCCCCCGCACATCTCCCTTAAACTTTCTCCCCCTCACCTTGAACCTGTGCCCCCTTGTAATTGACACTTCCACCTTGGGGGAAAAAGCCTCTGACTATCCACCCTGTCTGTGCCTCTCTCATAATTTTGTTGACCTCTATCAGGTCTCCCCTCAGCCTCTGTCTTTCCAGTAAAAACAATCCTAATTTATTCAACCTCTCCTCATAGTCAATGCCCTCAAGACCAGGCAACATCCTGGTGAACCTTCTTTGCGCTCTCTCCAAAGCTGCACTTGGAAATAGACCTGGGCTTTGGAAGAACTAGTGTGGGGGTTCTAAACTTTTGTCGATGGTGTTGTCAAACTATTGTGAATTCAGCAGCGTGAGGGGTCCTCTGGGAAGTCATCACTAAATGGTGAGGTAATGGTAAACTCCCAGGTGACACTTAGAGGGGGAAGACTGACCAATGATTGAACCTGAGAGTCTCCACAGCTCAGGTGAGGGGCAGGCTTGAGTAGTCAGGACATTCATGAATAACCTCAGCCGGAATGGGAATTGAACCCCCGCTGTTGGCATCACTCTGCGTCACTAACCAGCTGTCCATCCAACTGAGTTGACCTGAGATTTGAAATCCATGAGGGTTGGATGTAGATTTTGGCACATTGGACAATTCCCGGTACATGGGAGGAGGAGGCCCAGCCACGAACCGGCGGCAGGGGTTGGGAGGAGGCATCGCTGTGCCAGGCAATTCTGGTTTCTGACTTTTTAAGGGACCTCAGTAAGACAAGGACTGGACTTCCCTCTATGGAATGGTATGATTATCCTCCCAACACTGCTATAATCCTGACCCATTTTCCTGGATGGGGTGGGGATGTACTGCCCATAGGCCTGTAGGCAATGGGCTTCCAGCAGTATTCTCACTGACAAGGGAAAGCCACCGAGGAACATTGCAGATGCTGTCAAGGCAACCTGAAGGTCGAGAGACGTGAGAGGAGAGGAATAACCCTGACATCATGGTCATAAATTATGAAAGGATCTGATAGGGTAGATAGGGTCTGATGGAGAAATCCAGCACGAGGGGGCATGGCTTTAAATTGAGGGGGGGTAGTTATAGAACCGATGTCAGGGGTAGGTTCTTTACCCAGAGGGTGGCGAGGGATTGGAATGCCCTGCCAGCATCAGTAGTAAATGCGCCTAGTTTGGGGGCGTTTAAGAGATCCGTAGATAGGTTCATGGACGAAAAGAAATTGGTTTAGGTTGGAGGGTCATTTTTTTTTTTTTTTTAACTGGTCGGTGCAACATCGTGGGCCGAAGGGCCTGTTCTGCGCTGTAATGTTCTATGTTCTATGTTCTAAGTGAAAACATTTCCACTTGGGGGCAAGGCCAAGAGTACAAGATATAAGCCGGAATTTTCCAGCCCCCCCATCACCATGTTTTCCAATGGTGGAGGCAGCTCATCATCGGTCACTGGTAGGATCTTCCAGTCCCGCCGATGTCTATGCGGTTTTGCGTGGCTTGCCTGTCCACTGTTGTGGGAGAGGGGGGGAGCAGTCACCTTCATCTGGACTGGAAGGTCCCACTGGCGGGAAGCCCATAGTCACTAATTAAACCACAAAGAATTCAGGAGAACCTTATTTACCCAGTGAGTGGTCAGAATGTGCAATTTACTCCACAGAGAAATAGCACATATGGATTTAAGGGGTAGTGAGATCAACACACAACGGGAGAAAGAGTGAGATATTTTTGAGGTTAGATAAAGAAGGGTGAGAGGAGGTTCATGTGGAGAATAATCACAGTCACAGACCTGTTGGGCCGTATGGCCTGTTCCTGTGTTTCATGTAATATTCTGTAACATTAGGGGCCATGTCTTACTGAAGTAAGTGCCTTGGGATCATATGAGAGGCACGTCTTCCTCCATTTTCTATATTGGCGAGGTACTGTGGGTATCAGCGCTGAGCCCAAAAATCTCCCCCTGTCTGGAACGTTCCCTTAGGTTTCCAGAGTTATCGATGTTAGTTCCCTCGGATAAAATGGATATTACTTGTCTTAGAAAGAAAAAAACAAGATATTAAATAGATTGGGGTTAAAGTGCATACAGCAATATCAACAGGTATGTTACTGGTGTCGTTTTGAAGGTGTATTTTTCCCTCATTGTAAGACACAAGGGGGAATGAAAGTATAGTGGGATTTTACTGGACTATGTAATCCTGGGGGCCTAGACTAATGCTTTGGCAATATGAGTTAAACACTAGAGGAACATAATTCAATTAATTAATCTGGATTCATCTCATTGATTGTGGAACTACTGAACTAACTGAACTGGTTCACTAATGTCCTTCAGAAGAGGACATTTTCCATCCTTACTTACTTTGGCCTACATATGAGTTCAGAAATCAATATAATTGGCTCTTAAATGCCCTCAGAAATGGCCCAGCGAGCCTCGCAGTTGCAGGTGGCTCAAGGACCTTTAGGAATGAACAATACATACTGGCCTTGCTGTTGGCACTCACCACCCCCCCTCACTCTACCAGCCCCCTCCTCAGAACAAATAATAGAGTAAAACAGTTAGACACTATGAGGAATCCTCCACCAGTCAACTGGACCTTGAACTTGAGACTATTCCACAGCCATTACTAATGCAGTGCAGCAATTCACCAAAGATCCTTAGACAGCACCTTCCAAACCCACGGACATTTCCATCTAGAAGGAGGAGGGCAGAAGATACATGGGAATGCCACCACCTGTAAGTTCCCCTCCAAGCCACTCACCATCCTGACTTGGAAATATGTTGTAAGAAGTTTAACAACACCAGGTTAAAGTCCAACAGGTTTATTTGGTAGCAAAAGCCACACAAGCTTTCGAGGCTCTGAGCCCCTTCTTCAGGTGAGTGGGAATTCTGTTCACAAACAGAACTTATAAGACACAGACTCAATTTACATGAATAATGGTTGGAATGCGAATACTTAGTATTCGCATTCCAACCATTATTCATGTAAATTGAGTCTGTGTCTTATAAGTTCTGTTTGTGAACAGAATTCCCACTCACCTGAAGAAGGGGCTCAGAGCCTCGAAAGCTTGTGTGGCTTTTGCTACCAAATAAACCTGTTGGACTTTAACCTGGTGTTGTTAAACTTCTTACTGTGTTTACCCCAGTCCAACGCCGGCATCTCCACATCTTGGAAATATGTTGCCATTCCTTTGCAGTCGCTGAGTCAAAACCCTGGAATTCCCTCCCTAATGACATTGTGGGTCAACCCACAACATGTGGATCGCAGCAATTCAAGAAGGCAGCTCACCACCACCTTCTCAAAGTCAAACTAGTGATGGGTAATAAATGCTGGCCAGCCAGGGACGTCCATGTCCCACGAATGAATTAAAAAAAGAGCAAATAATAGAGTAAAACAGGTGAACGCTATGAGGAATCCTCCACTGGTCAACTGGACCTTGAACTTGAGACTCTTGCACAGCTACCAGTAATTGTCCAAA
Source organism: Mustelus asterias (assembly GCF_964213995.1). Lineage (NCBI taxonomy): Eukaryota > Metazoa > Chordata > Chondrichthyes > Carcharhiniformes > Triakidae > Mustelus > Mustelus asterias. Next base: position 38,981,414 of record NC_135821.1, read on the forward strand.
TGGCAGGATGGTTCGGGGCAATGATGTGACTTCAGTTTGTTCTTGTGTCCTCAGCTCTATGTTGAACCTATGTACACTGCTTTTTACATTCTAGCCGAGAACTGACAATACAGCACAGTGCGGTAGAGGTTACACTGCCTGTCTCTGTTCTTTCCTGCACAGTTAATCTATGGGAGAATGAGACACCATGCAAAGCAGTTAATTCCGAGTGTTTTTACATCAAGCTTTGGAATTGAGCTGTTCCAGTGTTTGCCTTATAAATATCTCACTGAACCACAGTAACACGATCCATCGAATAAATATTAAATCCAGCCTGTTGTTGTACCCCTTAAGGGTTGCTAAGTGAGATGCCATATATTACAGTCTGTGAGCTGTGTCATATTAGAGTGCTACCATTTTAAAGGTCATCTTTCAGGCACAAGGTAGCTTTTCCCACACTTGATTGATCACACAAATAACTATGATGAAAGGTCAAGTGACAAGGTTTTCCATTTCTTTCTGCAAATTTATGTGAGGACTGAGATGCAAAGTGCTACCATGTTGAAATCTTAATTATTTGCATCTGTAATGTGGCTAGCTGTTGGTCACAACAGCAACGGGTTAATAATAATTCATTATGTGTTTGAGGCTTATTAATATTCACGAGATCCAACCCAGCGCCATCAGCGGATGCCATAGCTAATTAGATTGCCACCAGCTTTAATATTGAGCATCTCAGCCAGAAGACGCAAGGGAAAATATTGAAAGAAGAGCAGAAATGTTATTGGAAATAGTGGGTGGGATTTTCCAGCCCCGTCCATCCTGGGTTCCGACGGGCACGGTGGTTAGCACTGCTGTCTCACAGCGCCAGGGACCAGAGTTCAATTCCAGCCTTGGGTGACCGTCTGTGTGGAGTTTGCACATTCTCCCCGTGTCTGCGTGGGTTTCCTCCCGGGTGCTCCAGTTTCCTCCCACAGTTCAAAGATGTGCAGGTTATGCGGATTGCCTGTCGTAGATCGTCCCTTGGTGTCCAAAGATGTGTAGGTTATGTGGATTAGCCATGGTAAATATGCAGGGTTATGGAGATTGGATGGAAGGTTGGGCCTGGGTAAGGTGCTCTTTCGGAGAGTTGGTGCAGAAGCAATGGGCCGAATGGCCTCTTTCTGCATTGTAGGGATTCCAGGGAAACTCCTGTCCATGATCAATGGACTTTTCGCTTCTCCATCTCACCCGTGACAATTCCCACAATGGCCAGGACCTGAAGATTTAGGGCAATGTTTATCAGAATCTGTGATGGAAAAGGACAGTGTCATGCAAGGCTTTTTAGAAAAAAAATCATTCATAGGGCATGTGAGTCACTGGCTGGCCAGCATTTATTGCCCATCCTTTGTTGCCTTTGAGAAGATGGTAGTGAGCTGCCTTTTTGAATCACTGTTGTCCACGTGCTGTAGGTTGACCCACAATGCCGTTAGGGACTTTAGGATGCAAACAGCTCGATCAATAGTGCTGATGCCAAGCCCCCACACATTTTACACCCTTGCCACCCTCAGTGCTTCCTCCAAGTACTGTTCAACATGGAGGAGTACTGATTCATCAGCTGAAGGATGTCAATACATGGTAACCAGTAAGGGGTTTCCTTGCCCATGTTTAACTTGAAGACTTCATGGGGTTCAGAGTCAATGTTAAGGACTCCAAGGGCTACTCCCTCCCGACTGTAAACCACTGTGCTGCCAGCTCTGCTGAGTCTGTCCTGCTGGTGGGACAGGACATATCCGGGGATGGTAATGGTGATGTCTGGGGTGTTATCTGTAAGGTATGATTCCATGAGAATGACTATGTCAGGCTGTTGCTTGACTAGTCTATGAGACATCTCTCTCAATTTTGGCACTAGCCCCCAGGTGTTAGTTAAGAGGACTTTGCAGGGTCAACAGGGCTGTTTGTTTTGCCATTGTCTTTTCCGGTGCCTAGGTCGATGCCCGGTGTTCTGCCGGTTTAATTTCTTTGCTGAGACTTTGTAGAGATTGATACAATTGAGTGGTTTGCTAGGCCATTTCAGAGGGCAGTTGAGAGTCAGCCACATTGCTGTGGCTCTGGAGTCACATGTAGGCCAGACCAGCTAAGGACGGCAGATTTCCTTCCCTAAAGGACATTAGTGAACCAGATGGGTTTTTCCAACAATCGACAATGGGCTTCATGGTCATCAGTAGATTCGTAACTCCAGATATATTTTATTGAAATCAAATTCCACCGGTTGCTGTGGCGGGATTCGAACCTGGGTCCCCACAACATTACCTGAACTTTTGGACTAATAGTCTAATGATAATAGGCCATCGGTCCCCTACTCCGAATTTAAGGTATGAACCTTAGTCACTGTTTTCATTGAACAGAGAAGTTGGTTTAAAAAGGTCAGTGCCCACAAAATGGTCACTGAACATCAGCTGGCTCTGCTGTGCAGATTCCGTGACTCAGTCAAGGAACTGAATCATTTGCTGGAATTTTCCAGGCTCCTCCAAACCCCAGCCCTGCTGCGGGTTCTCCTGTGGTGGGGTTGACGAGCCATTGAAATCTTCATTTACATCCGTGGGACAGGTAGATCCCACTGTGAAGGGCTGGAAAATTCCGGACACTGTGTCACCAGGACAAAATGTGTGTTCCAGCCTAAAAGCTGTTTGTTACACATATTGTGGAAAAACCATTGGAAAATCTTCCTGAATTGAATGGGTCTTTTGTGGAAAAATTAACTGTTTTGACCCATCGAAGCGGATCTCTTAATCAATGGGACAGTAATCTAGGAACAACAAAGCAAGACATAGGCCACTGTCCAAGAACACCATCGTATTTGATGATGGAACCAGAGTTATGAGGAGTCACATAGTGGAACAGCCATATTTGTCCTTATGAATCTTGAAAATAACAAACACAGCCTGCAGAAAGAGAGCGAGAGATAGAAAACATTGCAACACCTGGAGGATAAAGCTTATTTATTAGTGTCACAAGTAGGATTACATTCACACTGCGATGAAGTTACTGTGAAAATCCCCGAGTCGCCACACTCCAGCACCTGTTCAGGTACAGTGAGGGAGAATTTGGCATGGCCAATGCACCTAACCAGTGGGAGGAAACAAGAGCATCCAGAGGAAACCCATGCAGACACGGGGACGAACGGCAAACTCCACTCAAACAGTGACCCAAGCCGGGAATCGAACCCAAGTCCTTGGTGCTCTGAGACAGCAGTGCTAACCACTGTGTCACCCTGCTGCCAATAAACCCCCACTTGGCCTGTGCTTTCCCCAGCCTGCAAAACAGACTAGTGTTTACCTGGATATGAACCCACACAAGGACTGACTGTTCACCAGCTGAGGAAATGGCCAGAAACCAACCTCATCCCTTCCAGAAGATTCTTTTAAAGCTCTTCATCCCTGACTGTTGGAAATGCCTTAACCCACTCTTCGATTAATGAACAAGCCCGGAACCGTGATTTCCAGATTAGATCAGACAAGTTACTGTATGAACATTCCATTTTTTTTTGTTCTATAACCTGTAACAGTGCTCTATCTTTTACCCCATCACTGTTTTTTCTTGAGTTTGTTTGTGTGAGTGAACTGTCTCACGGAGTAGTGTTCATATTTGGGTTACTTAATTTAAAGAAAACAAACAAATCATCTTTAAAACCAATTCCTGAAAGCCTGCTGCTGTGCAATGTCGAGACTGCGCACTCGGGATGAAAACAAATTCATAAACTGTTCCCAATTCTTGTAAATCCACTGATCACAGGCAGTTTCAAAAGGAGATGGGAGTTGTCGCTTTCAAGTTGCCCGTGACAATACATTCCCATTTATGATCTGGACTTTTTACTGACACAGCAGAAATTGAGAGCAGAAATGGTCTTCTTGGCTGTTGAACCCTGAGGTTTGTTATGCATCATGACTCCCCAAGGGAACATGTGTCCAAACCGTTATGCAGTTGGCTCATTACATCCTGAAAAATATTTAAGTTGAGACTAAGTCCCGAGAATGTTTGGCACTTGCGTTAAACGGGAATTGCAAGGTGCGATGACCTTTGACTGGGAAATAGTATAGCGAGGAAAATGTTGTAAGTACTTTAAAATGCCTGTAGAATCTAATTGTAAATGTATGAAAAAAATCCTTAAGACTGTTATGGTGGCCACGAAGGAAACGGGGGATCATCAATAGATATCCCCTTGGTTTCATCGCCGAATGGGAAACGAGCAGGAGGGGTTTAAAACCAGCTGCCTCAACCCAGACCAGTGTTCTGTATTTATTTATTAGTGTCACAAGTAGGCTTACATTAACACTGCAACGAAGTTACTGTGGAAACCCCCTAGTCGCCACACTCGGGCACCTGTTCGGATACACTGAGGGGGAATTTAGCATGGCCAATTTACCACGGTCCCCGGAAGGGTAGGGGGTTTTAGTTGAGTCGGGCAGCATGGTCAGTGCAGGCTTGGAGGGCCAAAGGGCCTGTTCCTGTGCGGTAATTTTCTTTGTTCTTTGTTGTTCAATGCAACTAACCAGCACGTCTTTCAGACTGTGGGAGGAAACTGGAGCACCTGGAAGAAAGACACGCAGTCACGGGGAGAACGTGCAGACTCCGCACAGACAGCCACCCAAGCCGGGAATTGAACCCGGGTCCCTGGCGCTGTGAGGCAGCAGTGCTAACCGTAGGTCTCCGGGCTCGGACTTGTGTGCCGTAAGCCACTGATGCAGCCCTTCTCTGCTTTGTAAATAAAGGGTTACATTGTTGGAAGACTGGTCTTGGCGAGGTTATTGCAAAGACTTGGGGCGGGATTCTTCAGCTGTTCACGCCAGCAGGATTCTCTGGTCCCGCTGTAGTGAACGGAGATTTGGCTGAGCGCCAAATTCTCCAACCTCTCTGGCAGCAGCGGTGGGTGTGAATGGGTGGACAATTCCAGCCTTAGTATCAACTGTAAAAGACGTCAAATGTAATTTTTCTTGGATGATAGGAAATACATGTCCATGTGATTTGGAGACTCTCAACCTGAAAGTGCTTTCAATAGTAAAGGAGTTAAGATACAAAAATCATGTGTTCAAACACAGAAAAGACAGACAAAAAAGTTACTGTCGTAAAGAACAGAGGAGAGCTCGAGGCAGAAGATGATCAGCGCACAGATGCAGACACAAAGAGAAAGCAGACAAAGACAGAAAGAGGAACACAGAACTTCTCAGAGATGAAGTTGGCAAAGCTCTTGTTGAAAAGGTCAGTTTTCCGCTTAGCAGTAAGAAGAAAAATAGAATTCTAGAAGCTCTTGGGGAGCTAATGTACGAGCTATAAGGGACTAAATACTAAAAACACTGTCAACAGCTCAGGCATGTGAAAGAGCTGAGAGTTTGTATCAGAGGAGCAGATCAGGAACTGAGTATTGTTTTGTCAGTTGAAAAGGAACTCTGGAAAGCTGCACCCAAGACCCAAGTGGGAGAGGGTTTGTGGATGTGTGTCTTGCTGGGGTTAACTGTATATGGGGACTTCGAATAGAATACAGTCGCCAGGGAAAGTGATGCCAGGGCTAAGTCCAATGTATAGGAAAGAGAAAGATCCAATGCATTGGTCGAGTTGGAGAACTTTGGAACTGCATGTTGTACTGTGTGTGAGGGGAACAATGCTGGGACTTGTATAAGACATATCTTTGTTGTATCAACTATTTAAAGTGAAATTCACCACTTTATTTGCAGTTAATTCACATTTAATTTATGTTGATTCTGATTCATGTTAAAGTAAGAGTTATAAAAAAGCGAAATCTTGTTGGTAATTCCTTCATTTCATAGAATCCTACAGTGCAGAAGGAGGCTATTCGGCCCATCGAGTCTGCACCGACTACAATCCTACTCAGCCCCTATCCATGTATTTACCCTGCTAACCCCCCTGACACTAAGGGGCAATTTAGCATGGCCAATCAACCTGACTTGCACATCTTTGGACTGTGGGAGGAAACTGGAGCACCCGGAGGAAACCCATGCAGACACGGGAAGAAAATGCAAACTCCACACAGTGACCCAAGCCGGGAATCGAACCTGGATCCCTGGTGCTGTGAGGCAGCAGTGCTAACCACTGTGCCACCATTCAGTACATCTAAATTTCTGTTTATGGTTTTCCCCACAGGGATCATAACGAAGTGAGGAACTTTCCCTTGTGTTGGATCTTTTGCTGTTAACATGACCCAATTCCTTTTGGATTTGCTGCCAGTACCAGCTGTGTGTTTTTCCACCTATTTTAGTCCATCGTAGCTTCTCAGCTGTTTAACTGTTTCGCTACAAAAGAGCATGCGTCCAACAGCTACAAATCATTTTGTTACCTCCAGACTCGTATACGACAAAGTTATTCTGGCCAGCCTCCTGTCTTTCAAACTCCATCAACCTGAGCTCATCTAGAACTCTGCTAACTGTATCCACACTGAGCCTTGTGTGCACTGACTTACATTGTTCACTAACAGCTCCATTATATTTTTTAACATTCTCAACCTTGTGTGCAAGTTCCTCCATGATCTTGCTGCTCTTCCAATGTGTAATATTTGTCAATTCTAAACCTTTCGGGAACTCTGTATTCATCCAACTCCGGCCGGAATCGCCTATTGGCAGCCATGCTTTCAGCCATCTAGGCCTCAGGCTCTGAGTTTCCTCGCTAAATCATACCATGTCCCTCTAAAACTTCATGATGCTCCTTAAGTCACGCTCCTTCAACCAAACCTTTGTCCGCCAGTATTACCAACCTTCGTTTGCTTCGTTTGGAGGACAAGCGTCAACAATCATAGAATCCTACAGTGCGGAAGGAGGCCATTCGGCCTATTGACCCTGGACTGACCACAATCCCACCCAGGCCCTATTCTCATAATTCCACATATTTACCCTGCTAATCCCCCTGACACTAGGGTCAATTTAGCATGGCCAACCCACATAACCTGCACATCTTTGGACGGTGGGAGGAAACCGGAGCACCCGGAGGAAACCCACGCAGACATGGGGAGAACGTGCAAACTCCACACAGGCAATCACCCGAGGCTGGAATTGAACCCGGGTCCCTGGCGCTATGAGGCAGCAGTGCTAATCACTGTGCCACCATACCACTCTTCTGGATAACTTGGATGGAGCTCTCAGCAGCAGCATGGTGTTACATCTGGCAGGCTGTTGTTGGGGTAGGGGGGGAGAGGCTGGTGTGGGTAGTGATAGATCAGGGTGATGGACCACAGCGAGGAAAACTGACAATCCTGTCCTGGAGAAGGCCAATTCCTGTCGGATTTCTGGTCAGGACTTTGCACGTTCTCCCAGTGTCTGCGTGGGTTTCCTCCGGGTGCTCCCGTTTCCTCCCACAGTCCAAAGATGTGCGGGTTAGGTCGATTGGCCATGCTAAATTACTCAGGGGGACCAACTGGGGTAAATGCATGGGGTTATGTGGATAGGGCTTGGGTGGGATTGTGGCCGGTGCAGACTCAATGGGCCAAATGGCCTCCTTCTGCATTGTAGCATTCTATGATTCTACAACAACAGCTACACTCCAAAAACTGTAGATCAGACTATCCCATCTGTGTCCCTGGGGGAGGAGTTTGAGGAAAATCTAGAAGGGTGAAATGTAGACATTTAAAATGCTGAAAATGAAGAGTGTAAGATTCCATAGATGTAAAGCTGTGGAAACACATTTTAGCAGGAAGGTGAAAGAAGACATTTCTTGACATTTGAAGATGAAAAAGCAGTAAAATTCACTGCTTTAGAATTCAGACATTGCCCTTTTTAGAGCATTAAATTAAAGTAATTTGTTACAAGCTGATTGAATGAAAGATGAAGCACCTGCTGACACTAGGGGTGGGATCCCCGTACAATCATCTGCCACATTTACCACTTCCACTGCCAGGTCATTGCGATAAGCCAGTCTTCTCAATCTGTTGACGTAAAACTGAGCACCAATGAGATATGCGCAGATCCTTACCCTGCTGAATTATACTGCAGAGCCCAGGCATTTTGCCAGCAACACAAGACTGTTCGCAGAGGCTGAGATTGGGAAAGGTACAGTCTTATTCACTTGGTATATGATAGAGAAATGATTGCCAAAAGTGGCCCCCTTTAAACAACTTTCAGAAAGATAAAACCTATACGAAAAAAGTTTTCCAACATTTTATTTCATTTGCCTGGAGAATGTTCACGAATAGCTCTTGATAATCGCTAGGCATAACAGTGATTATTGTCATTCTAAAGCGATTATTCACCTGCTCTGCAAGTAAAGGTTATTTTGAAAATTGCAGGAAAGAAATGGTCAATGATAAAGTAAAGGTTAAAAAACACCAGTTCTGCCGAGTAGCAGTAATAAGTGGAAGGTTTATGACTGCTATAGTGATTTCATTCAGATCCGGTGCTTAACGGAGTCTCAAGTCAGGATCACAAAGAACATCCTGAACAAGCTCATCTCTTGTCAACCACAACCAAACATGTTGTACTCCAGTGAAAAGTATGTGAACATTGAAAATAGGAACAGGGGTAGGTTGTTCGGCCCTTCGAGCCCGCTCTGTAATTCATTATGATCATGGCTGTTCTCACCCAACTCAATAGCCTGATCCCCCCCCTTCCCCCCATATCCTTTGATCCCTTTCACCCCAAGAGCTATATCAACTCCTTCTTGAGAACATACAATGGTTTGGCCTCAAATTATTTCTGTGATAACAAGTTCCACAGACTCACCAATCCCTGGGTGAAGACATTCCTCCACATCTCACTGCTAAAAGATATACCCTGTATCCCTAGACTCTGACCCCTGGTTCTGGAACATCCTTCCTGCATCTACTCTATCTAGCCCTATTAGAATTTTATAAGTTTCTGAGATCCCACCTCATCTAAACTCCAGTGAATATAATCCTAACCGACTCGATCGCTCCTCATGCATCTGTCCCGTCATCCCAGGAATCGGTCTGGTAAATCTTCTCTGCACTCCCTCTAGAGCAAGAACATCTTTCCTCAGATAAGAAGACCAAAACTGTGTGCAATATTTATGATGCGGCTTCAGCAAGGCCATGTATAATTGCATCAAGATATCCCTGCTCCTGCACTTGAATCCTATCACTATGAAGACCAACATACCATTTGCCTTCTTTACCATCTACTGCACCTGCGTGCTTACCTTCAGCGACTGTTGTGTGAGGACACCCAGATCTTGTTGCACATTCCCCCCAACCCCTTTAATTAATAGCCATTCAGACAATAATCTAACCACACAATTATTAATATCCTGCATCTGCCATGCATTTGCCCATTCATTTGCCAATTCACACTGAAGCATCCTCTGTGTCCTCCTCACAACTCACACTCTCACCCAGCTTTGTGTTAACTGCGAATTTGGATATATCACATTTAGTTCCCTCTTCTAAATCATTAATATATATTGTGAATAGCTGGGGTACTAACACCAATCCCTGCGGTACCCCCCTAGTCACTGCCTGCCATGTGGAAAATGACCCAATTGTTCCGACTCTCTGGGCCCTGTTTTACCATTTTAATTCTAAGTGCTGGGCGGACTTGAAACTGGGAGTGTTTCAGATCTGACTTTTAGACCTGTTCTCAAGCTCCCCCATACGCACTCTGCCTGAAAAAATAGCAGCGATTCTGGATCATGCTGCAGAAGCCTGTGGGCGGGGCTTAACGCACCTCAAACACCGCAGCTCCGATTGGTGCCTCCAACTGCTCATGCGCAGTTTAAAAAAATTGAAAAACACTCCCCTGCCACATCACTCCTGGGCCTGGTAATGCCTCCCCCTGGCCCCCACAGACATTGCCCCACCGTCAAAACATAACTGACCACTATGTACCCCAACCCCCCCATACCCACACTGATTGCAGTCCCCTGCCCCCCTTCCCACTGATCGCACGCGGAGTGGCAACGGACCCCGCCTGCCCCTGCACCCCCCGCCACCCCCCACCAGAGAGCCATCTGCCCCACCTCCCCCCCCCCCCCCCCCCCCCCCCCCGCCACCACCACCGATCTGAGTCAGAGAGCCACTGGAAGCTCTAAATGTAGCTCCTCAGAAGCTGGAGCACCCGAATCGGACCTTTGCGGACCATGTCTGTTTCGTGCCGATTCTGGATGGGCGAATGTGGTGGTAAAGGGGGAAGTGCCGATAAAGTTGGGCGTCCAGCCCATTAATTCAACTTAAATGTATTCAAATACATTTAAATTGCTCTCGCGCCATTTTCAGCCATCGGTAAAGGGAGAACGGCCGCGGAGGTGGTCGCGCTATTCGCCTCATGCCTGACTTTACCAAGTTTTCACACCCGAAAATGGGCGCAACCTGATGGTAAAATCGGGCCCTTTGTTTCCTGTCTGCCAACCAGTTTTCTATCCATTTCAATACACTGCCCTCAATCCCATTCGCTTTCAGCCTACTGAAAGTCCAAGTCAACCATATCTACTGGCTCCCCCTCATCAACTCTGCTGGCTACATTCTCAAAAAAGTCCAGTAGATTTGTCAAGTATGATTTTCCTTTCACAAATCCATGTTGACTGTCCGATTTGACCACTGTTTTCCAAGTGCTCTGCAATAAAATCTTTGACAATGAACTACAGAATTTTCCCCACTACTAATGTTAGTCTGACTGGTCCATAAATTCCCTGTTTTCTCTCTAACTCCCTTTTTAAATAGTGGGATTACATTAGCCATCCTCCAATCTGTAGGAACTGTTCCAGATTCCATAGAATCTTGGAAGATAGCCACCAATGCATCCACTATTTCTAGTGTCACTTCTTTAACTACTCTGGGATGACAATTATCAGGCCCTGGGGATTTATCCATCTTCAATCCCATCAGCATTTCCCTACTAATATTGATTTCCTTTGGTTCCTCCCTCTCACTAAACCCTGTGTTCCTCAAATTTCTGCTAAGTTATTTGTGTCCTTCTTCACGAAGACGGAACCAAAGTATGAATTTAGTTGGTAAGCAATTTCATTTTCCCCATTATGAATTCCCCTGTCTCTGACTGTAAGGGACCTACATTTATCTTCACCAATATTTTTCTTTCATAAAAACTTTTGCAGTCAGTTTCTATGTTCCCCGCAAGCTTACTCTCATTAACCTATTCTCCGCTTCTTAATTAACCCCTTGGTCCTCCTTTGCTGAATCCTAAACTGCTCCCAATTATCAAGCCTGTTGCACTTTTCTGGCCAATTTGTTTGCATCTTCCTTGGATTTAATACTATCTCTAATTTCTCTTGTAAGCCATGGTTTGGCCATCTTTCCCATTTTACTTTTATGCCAGACAGGAATAAATAATTGTTGCAGTTCACCCACGTGCTCTTCGAATGTTTGCCATTGCCTATCCACTGTCGTTCCTGTAAGTAATGGTTCCCAATCCATCATAGCCAACACTCTCCTCATACCACCATACTCTTCATCTTGATGAAAAATTCTATCATGTTATGATCACTCATCCCCAAGGGGTCTCGCACAATCAGATTGCCAATTATTCCTTTCGCATTACACAATATTCAGTCCAGAATGGCCTGTTCTCTAGTTGGTTCCTCAATGTATTGGTCCAGAAAACCAGCCTGTATACACTCCAGGGGTGGGATTTTCTGGCCACGTTCTCTCCAAGGCTGGAAAATCCTGCCTGAGGTCAACGGCCTTTGCATGCTCTGTGTCCCGTCCACTACGATTCCCATGGCGGACAGGACAGGAGAATTACACCCCAGGAATTCACCCTCTATGGCATGGTGACTAATATAATTTGCCCAGTCTATATCAGATTAGAGTCACCCATAATGACAGATGTTCCTTTATTGCATGTGTCTCTAATTTCCTGTTTAATGCCATTCTCACCATCACCACTACTGTTTGCAGACCTATATACAACCCTCACTAATGTTTTTTGCCTCTTACTATCTCTCAGCTCCAGTCATACAGGTTCCACATCATCAGAGCTAATGTATTTCCTCCCAATTGCATTAGTTTCCTCTTTAACCAGCAATGCAACCTCACCGCCTTTATCTTTCTGTCTGTCCTTCCTAAATACTGAATTCCCCTGGATGCTCAGTTCCCATCCCTGGTTACCCTATAGCCATGTCTCTGTAATCCCAACTATATCATACTTGTTTACATCTATTTGTGCAATTAATTCATAAACTATAGTGAAAATTCTCCATGGGTTAAGGCACAAAGCCTTAAGATTGGTCTTTTTAACATTACGTGTTCCGTTCCCATTATTTTTCACCGTAACCCTGTTTGATTCTGGCCTTTGATTTCTCTGCCTATCACTTTTCTCATTCCCCTTTCTGTCTTTTGTTCTTACCCTTGATTCCCCCCCCCCGCCCTCTGACTCTCTGCATAGGTTACCATCCCCCTACCATTTTAGTTTAAATCCTCCCCAACCACGCTCATTTTTACTCTCCCTGGGACACCAGTCCCAGTCCTCCCCAGGTGTAATCTGCCCAGTTTGTACTGGTCCCACCTCCCCCAGAACCAATGTCCCAGGAATCTGAAACCCTTCCCCTCGCACCATCTCTTCAGCCACATATTCATCTGATATATCCTGCTATTTTTGCTCTGTGGCACTGGGATTATTCCTGCGATCACTACTTTTGAAGTCCTACTTTTCAACTTTCTTCCTATATTCTGCTTTTAGGATCTCATGCCTTTTTTACCACTATGTACCACGACCATTGGCTGTTCACCCTCCTCTTCCAGAATGTCCTGTAACCGCTCCGAGACATTCTTGATCCTCGCACCAGGGAGCAGCATACCATCCTGGAGTCTCGTTTGCGGCCACAGAAATACCTGCCTATTCCCCTTACAATTGAATCCCCTATAACTACTGCATTCCCACACGTTTTACTCCTCCCCCATGCAGCAGAGCTAACCTTGGTGCAACAAATTTATCTGTTGCTGCTTTCCCCTGAGAGGCCATTCCCCTCAACAGTATCCAAAGAGGTATATCTGTTTTGCAGGGGAATGGCCACAGGAGATTCCTGCACTGCCTGCCTAGTCCACTTACTCTGGCTGGTGCTCACACATTCCCCTCCCGCCTGTGGAGTCTTAACCTGCGGTGTGACCCCCCCCTCTCCATACTCTCCGCCATGCTGATGCTCTACAGTGTCCCCATCTGCTCAAAAGTTTGGGCTTCCAGGTTCTGCAGCTCGCAACACTTCCTGTGCACATGCTGCTCCAGGGCACTGGAAATGTTCCTGGCTTCCCACGTGGAACACGAGGAGCACACCACGGCTTTGAGCTCTCCTGCCATGATTTACCCATTTAAATTAAACCTTTGAAAGATACTTAATATCAAATAATAGCAATTATTCTAGGGCCCTTCTTCCCTGGTCCTCATTACTACAGAATAGAAACACAGAAGGTAGGAGCAGGAGGAGGCCATTTGGCCCTTCGAGCCTGCTTCATCATTCATTATGATCATGGCTGATCATCCAACTCAATAGCCTAATATAGCCCTATTATAGCCCTTACAAACGATAAACCACAAAAAGATCTGATAAACTATAAGCAATGAAAGTAATAAATACTTACCTGACCTAACCCACTACTCAGCAGTCAGTTCTCTTCCTCGTAGCCTCTACCACTGTGGCAAGGTAAGACCAGTCTAAAGATTTAAGAAGTTAGAAAGCAAAGGAGGGAAAAAGCAATAAGGACCTTTGCACCACATTCCCCCCATGTTCAAATTCCCGATAACCACACTCACTCTGGTTGTGTTTCACTCAGGATGAGGTCTTTCCCACTGCTCATGCGCATAGCTCACAGGTATTATTGAATCTAGCTCATATCATCAGCCTGCCATATCAAAGCCTTTATGGCTTCATCACCCAGTTCACTCAGGGAACACACCGGAAAGTAGGCACAGAGGTTGGTACCCTGACTGGGCACCTCCAACATGGAGGCACAGTCTCAGGATAAGGGAATAATCATGTAGAATCATAGAAACCATCATCATAGAAACCCTACAGTGCAGAAGGAGGCCATTCGGCCCATCGAGTCTGCACCGACCACAATCCCACCCAGGCCCTACCCCCACATATTTACCCGCTAATCCCTCTAACCTGCGCATCTCAGGGACAATTTTAACCTGGCCAATCAACCTAACCCGCACATCTTTGGACTGTGGGAGGAAACCGGAGCACCCGGGGGAAACCCACGCAAACACGAGGAGAATGTGCAAACTCCACACAGACAGTGACCCGAGCCGGGAATCGAACCCAGGACCCTGGAGCTGTGAAGCAGCAGTGCTAACCACTGTGCTACCGTGCCGGACTGAGATGGGGGGAAATTTTTGAGGTGGGGAGAAATTCCATCATTGAATATACTCAAAGTTGGGATGTGCAGAGTTTTGGTCTTTCAGGGAATGAAGGAATATGGGGAACGGGCAGGAAAGTTGAAGTCCAAGATCGGCCATGATAAATGGTGGAGCAGGCTCGACAGGCCCAAGGTGTGCTCCAGCTTGTATTTCTTTTCTTATGTTCTTATATTTAACAAGAAAATATCAATTGATTTCAGTTTGGGAAGCTCCAATTGTCTTCGCCTTTTCGGGTATAGAATCCCTGATTTCTACTTGAAGAAAAGATGAGACTTCATTGCAAACTTCCAGTCTGTTGGCAAAGGATGCAAATCACGGCACGGTGGCACAGTGGTTAGCACTGCTGCCTCACAGCGTCTGGGGCCCGGGTTCGATTCCTGGCTTGGGTCACTGTCTGTGTGAAGTTTGCATGTTCTCCCCGTGTCTGTGTGGGTTTCCTCCGGGTGCTCCAGTTTCCTCCCATAGTCCAAAGATGTGCGGGTTAGGCGGATTGGCCATGCTAAATTGCCCCTTAGTGTCAGGGGGACTAGCTAGGGTAAATGTATGGGGTTATGGGGATAGGGCCTGGGTGGGATTGTCGTCAGTGCAGACGCGATGGGCTGAATGGCCTCCTCCTACCCTGTAGGATTCTACGATCAGGACTTCCCGCTAAACTCTGGAGTAAAATAGAGCTGAGATTATGCCAGTGGTTTCTGTTGGGCTGTGAATTGAGCAGGGGATGAGAGAGGGATCGGAGACGGTGTTATGAAGGGATAAGTCCAACCTAAAGTCCTCAAACCTATCTAATCCTCCACCAGCATGCATTCATTTCAAAAACCGAGTCCAGATATTTTAGTGACTGAATACAGGCAGAGTGCAGCAATCTATTTTATTAACCTCTGCACTATCATAAAATAACTTGCCAAAGAATATCTTCATCACTGAAGATTTGCAAGAGCATAATTATTAGCAGATCACAGCGAATTCTGCACGCAGGACATATATTCATTTTCTCACATCAAAGTGAAACGGCTCCAATAGTGATACGCAATAAATTGACAATATTTCTACATATTTATGTGCTGTAGTTACATGAGGAATTCTTGTAGAATACAGCATTATCCAGCCAGTTCACAAGGGGCTATCTACCCAGTCAGGTGAAACTCCTTAAACACTTCTAGCAGACATTAAGATAACGTATGTATTTCTCAGACTCGATGGACACAGTGGGCGGGATTTTATGGCCTTGCTCGTCCCAAAACCGTAAAATCCCGCCCGAGGTCAATGGACCCTTTCCATGTTCTGCTTCTCGCCTGCTCCAATTCCCGTGGCGGGTGGGGTGGTAAATTCCAGCCAGTGCGCAGACCAGCAGGATTGAGGCAACTTCACACTGAGAAGCCCTGGAATCTCTTGCTTCCACAGCTCGAGAAATCAAAACTGAGCAAGAGGTTGGTCATTCTGTAACATTCACATTTGTTTGAGGAGGCGATGGCCGAGTGGTATTATCGTTAGACTATTAATCCAGAAACTCAGCTAATGATCTGGGGACCTGGGTTCAAATCCTACCATGGTGGAATTTAAATTTTTAAAAATCAGGAATTAAGAATCTACTGATGGCCATGAAACCATTGTTAGAAAAACCCATTTGATTCACTAATGTCCTTTAGGGAAGGAAATCTGTCCTTTTCTGGTCCGGCCTACATGTGACTTCAGAGCCACAGCAATGTGGCTGACTCTCAATTGCCCTCCAAGGGCAATTAGGGACGGGCCATAAATGCTGTCCATGCCCCATGAATGAATCAAATAATATATATATATTTCTCAAACTTGATGGACACAGTGTGGAGAGCTGGCAAGAATGAGGCAACTTCACAGTGAGAAACCCCATCCCCAGCTGTAATGATGTCAATCAGGCCATTGAGGTTGGCCTATTGGAGTATGAACTCCCTGATTGACGATCCAATTGATGGACCAATCAGAGAGTCTTTGCCTTGTACTAAACTGGGAGTGTCAGTTCCTCTGACACTCCCGGAGGTAGACTGCTGACTGATAGCACTCTGTGTACTGCTTTTAGAATCGTAAATGAAAGGATTTTGGTGAAGGGATTTCTGCCTCCGCAGACTTACTATACCAGCCCCACAACTAGATAAACCCAAACTGAGCAAAAAGTTGGTTGTTCTCTAACAGTCACACTCTGGGTCGCAAACCGACCTTATTTGCTTTTCAGCTATTGTTGAATTCAGCAGTTTTCACCAGAGGTTTTTGCTGGGCTGTGAGTTGAGTGTGGGATGAGAGAGGGAAAGGTGGTAATGTTATGAAGGGACAGTCCTCATAAAGCACCCATAACTATCTAATCCTCGAACAATACATGTTCAGCCCGTATCGTAGAGCATGATATTTTAGTGTATTAATGGAGTGAGAACAGCAAGCTACTTTATCGTCACCTGTACTGTCATAACATAATTCAAAGAGCATTACAGTAGCTTTGCGACTTCATTATTGCAGATTTACAAGAGCATAATTATTAGATCACAAGGTTATTCTGCACACAGGATATATTATATTCATTTTCCAACAGCAAAGTTATAAGCAACTCCAATAGTCATACATAATAACTTACTGCAAAAGTAATATATTTATCTGTAGAATTCTCATTGCCACTATTAAGAGTATTCTCATTAATACATTTCAATTCATTCCTTAAGGTAACTTTATTGCTCATTATTGGGTATAATGTATTTAATCTGATGGTTGCCATTAATTGATAATTTCACATTTTTCAGGATAGATATTTCTCACATTTTCAGCACAGGGCATGCATTCCAGGAGATAATGGAAAGACACAGCCACATCTCCCGTGTCCTTTGGAGGAGACAGTTTTGCAAGTTATTGGTGTGGCAGTGACTGATCCCGGTGAGGCTGGGTGCAACAGCCTCATTCACTCTGGTATGTTCCTGTCTTTTTCAAATCTCACTTCACTCTCTTCCCACAATTTAGCATCAAATGCAAGCAATGGATCAGTTGATTTCCATCCAACTCACTCCACTTCCCTCATCCCTAACCCTCCCCATCCGCAGTTCTGCTTTCAAATACCTTGTACAGTGTGAAGCATGAAGGAGCTGAACCAGAGGAGATGATTGATGAAGGAACTCCATCACTCAGTTCAAACGTGGAAGCCGTCAACACTGCATATACCATAGAGGATAGTGTAAGAGGTGGTTTCAGCTGTGGTGAGTAACTGGACATTAGTGGGTCAGCCGCTGTGTATGCCTAGCAACTCCCCTGGGGGCAAGGTTACAGATAAGATTTCCCTCAGAGGAGGACTCCAATGAGATGTGCATGGTAAAAGATTGTTGGCAACGCGTACAAAACTGCTTGGTGCATTGTCCGGCCTACCACAGAGCACCTTGTCATTGTTAAGGAGCATGGAGGAGTCCAACTCCAACATGTCACAGGCTTGGTGTCGAGCTTATAAACTACTCTTTTCAGTGTGGACGTGATGACCAACTCCATGACAGGCCTAAGGGTTCCGACCTGACATCGTGAATGAAAGGGGTACCTGGAGGGACATCAAGGTGTCCCGTTCCCCTCTCACGTCACCCATGGCAACAGCGATGGAGTGTAGGTCTGTGTGCATCACTGCATTCTGCTGGACAAGAATCTCCATGGCGACCACCACTCCTTCCATGGAGAGTTCAATGAGCGCACAATTGGATCACTTCAAAGACTGGCGGATGGATTCCTGCGACTCACATGCCCCATTGTTAAAGGCACCCAGCAGACCTGCATGATATTGCTCAGCCTCTCGCTGACTCTCCATTAGATGGAATGTCAATTCCAGAGGCCCATCATCAGACTAGGGCCTCACACATGCCTCTTCCCCGGCTGTCCTCCGACAGTCGGGGCATTGGGCTGAACTTGCCCCTTAAGTTCAGTGTTACAGTCATAGCTAGGGTGTAGAAAAAGATCAGCTTAGTGTGAGGTAGGTCCATTCAAAAGTCTGATGGAAACAGGGAAGAAGCTGTTCTTGAGTCAGTTGGTACGCGACCTCAGACTTTTGTATCTTTTTCCCGACGGAAGAAGGTGGAAGAGAGAATGTCCGGGGTGCGGGGGTCCTTAACTATGCTGGCTGCTTTGTCAATGCAGCGCAAAATGTAGACAAAGTCAATGGATGGGAGGCTGGTTTGCGTGATGGATTGGGCTACATTCACGATTTTTTGTAATTCTTTGCGGTCTTGGGCAGAGCAGGAGCCATTCCAAGCTGTGATGCAACCAGAAAGAATGCTTTCTATGGTGCATCTGTAAAAGCTGGTGAGAGTTGCAGCTGACATGCCAAATTTCCTTAGTCTTCTAAGAAAGTAGAGGCATTGGTGGGATTTCTTGACTATAGTGTTGGCATGAGGGGACCAGGACAGGTTGTTGGTGATCTGGACACTTAAAAACTTCAAGCTTGAAGTGTGTGTGTCTGAGCTGGTAGAGGTGAGTGAATGATAGATGTGGCACCTCAAACGGTGTGGAGCTCTCCTCTTCCACGCCCTCCTGGCTCATTCTTGGCCTGGTGGAAAGGATGAAGAAAGGGTTTCTCCTCCTCTTCCTCCTCTGGTCTTGGTCACTTCCTAGATATACCTAGAATCATAGAATCCCTACAGTGCAGAAGGTGGCCATACGGCCCATCGAGCCTGCACCGACAACAATCCCACCCAGCCCGTAACCCCATGTATTTACCTTGATAATCCCCCTAACCTACACATCCATGGACACCTAAGGAGCAATTTAGCATGGCCAATCCACCTAACCCGCACATATTTGGAGTGTGGAAGGAAACCAGATCACCTGGAGGAAATCCATGCAGATACGGGGAGAACGTGCAAACTCCACACAGGCAGTTGCCCAAGCCAGAATTGAACCAGGGTCCCTGGCGCTGTAAGACAGCAGTGCTAACCACTGTGCCACCGTGCCATGTCGAAAGTGAGAAAGAAAAGTGCAAATGAAAGCAGCAACTGCCTCCAACGCGGAGATGGAGGCACATTCGACCCCAGGTCCCCATTCAATGGGAAAATCCTTAGTAGGTGCACGGTGAAGGCCAAGCTCCGCATCGCCAATGCCTCTGCCGTGCTTGGTGCATGTGAGCTTTGAGGCCCTTTCCTCATATTCAGTGAATGGCGTGTGGCATGGTGGATCCCCTCCGGTCTTCTCCCACTCCCTTCAGTTGTACCAGAGCTTCTCCTGGTCAAAGAGAACGCTTGCGTGTTAAATTATTTGGATCACCTCATTTCAGATCGTTCCTCATTGCCCTCTTTGTAAGATAGTCCACTTCTGTGTGGCACTTCACACAGGTGCGAATCGGGCAAAGGTTGTGAACCAGCACCCTTCAGAGCACCGAGCACATCCACATGCAAATGGAAAGCTCATACATGCCTGTGATGTGGAGGCTGTTCGTTCCCTCAATATCGGGTCCCCCCTTCCCCATACCCTCACCCCATGCAGTGTCCATGTCTGCTGAAGGGTGGGGGAGGCACAGTGGGGCTGTGAGGCAGGACATGACATCATCATCGCTGATATTTGGACCCTGACATTTCAGAGTTTGTGAAGATTGTGCAACCATGGGTGAGACTTACCCTGATGGAGCCAATGAGGTCGTTCATCCTCTTTTGGCACCGGATTGCTGACCTTCTCTGTACCCCGTGCGCTGATGCTGTGTTTGCCTCCCATCTGAGTTATCAGTCTTTACAATCTGACCTTTAATTGTAGATGTTTAGCAATTGGGATAATGATGAACAATACTCCCTTCTTTGGAAACATGCTGATATAATATGGCTGGTCTTATCAGCAGACAGAGAGAAGCACAGGCTAGACATCTTTGAGAATAGACTAAACCACTTAGTTGCTTTATTCACATGAGTTGAACAGGCAAGTGGAGCATTCTCCAGCCAAGACACGAGGGGCTATCTATCCAGTCAGATGAGATTCTTTGAACACTGTTGGCAAAAATTAAGATAACATATTTCTCAGAAGCAGACCCAGTGGACACAGTGTGCAGAGTTATCAGGAATGAGGCAGGTTCACACCCCATAATCCCCTGCTCCACAGCGAGATAAATCCAAACTGAGCCAATAGTTGGTAGATCTGCATCACTAGCGCCCTGGATCCCAGCTCCATCTAAATTTGCCTTTCAGCTCACGTTGATCAAGAGAGAATTGTGATTTCAGCAAAGACTTCTACTAGGCTGTAGGTTTGACACAGGATGTGAGAGGTGTAGAAGATAGTGTGAGGAAAGGATAGTCCCCTAAAACACTCATAAAGCTCCACCTGTAGGTGTTTAGCCCACACCAGAGTCCGTGTATTTTACAGACGGAGAATGTATATGAGGACGGCAAGCTATTTTATCAGCACCCGCACTGTCATAAAATAATTCATCAAAGAGTATTCCAATGACTTTCTCTCATTGTAATTGGAGATTTACAAGAGTGTAATTATTAGCAGATCACAAAGTAATTCTGCATACAGGACATATTATATCCATTTTCCATCAAAGCTAACAGCTCTAACAGTGATATATTATAAATCAACAATGTTTCTGTAACTGCAGTGTGTTTAAAAGTAGAATTCTTATTACCTCTCTGAGTTTTCTCATTAATAGATTTTCAATTCACCACTTCAGGCACTATCATTTCTAATCATTAAATGCAATGTAATTAATATGGTGATTGGCATAAATTGATAACTTCACAGCCCACAGGATACATATTTTGCTCTCTTTTTCAGGACAAGGTCAACACATTACAAGAGGCAGTAGCAGAAAGTAGGTGATAGAAAAGCAAGTCCACATTGCCCGAGTCCTTTGTCGAAATTATTGACACGGCAATGACTGAGGCTGTTGCTCCCAGCGTCAATGAAATCATTCGCTTTGACGGTATCTTCCTGCCTTATGCACCTCCTCAAACCTCACTTCACCCTGATCGCAATGTGGCCTCGAGTACAAGCTGCAGCTGATGTTCCCTTGGATCTCATTCTAACCCTCACCTTCGCAGTTAAGCTTTCAAATACCCAAGACCTGTTGAGCGGCCGGCCAGTGAAGCATGACCATGAAGGACCTGATCAGGAGTAGATGACTGAAAGAAAAGCTCCATGAGTTGAATTTATGCCACTGCACCCCCGCCTCTCCTCCGCTGGCCATGTTTTCAGCAGGGTGGGCACATAAAATATGCCAGGTGACCAGTGGCACATCCTTCCTGCCCACCGGCAACCCATTCCCCATTGTAGGGGGATGAGTGGGTAAGGTGCACACTAGTCCGCCCACCCTTTGTCCTTTTGAGGGTGTTAAGTGGCCAATTATTGGCCATTTAAGGCCCTCAATCTGCCTCCACTGCCATAAAGGCTTGGCAGTGGCAGGCGGACAGGAGTCAGAAGGCCATTTATTTTTCAAACTGTGCTGAAAAGGCAGGAAGGTGCATAATTCAGGGGCATTGTGGACACACCAGCTCCAACCCCGGGATGTTAACTAACTTTCTTTATCGCTGGCCTCCAACCACCACCGCCCCCCCCCACACCCCCCCCCCCCCCCCCCCCCCCCCCACCGCCCATCCCCTCTCTGCACCCTCCCTCAAGTTCCCAATCTCTTCCTGCCCAAAAGCCCAGGACTTAACCTGGGTCCAGTTACCAGTGATGATCTCCATGGGCCTCCTTGTAGTCTCAGCAGCGTCCCCTACTGAGTTATAATGTTGCTGGGACACTGCTGGCCAAGCACATTGGCCAACGGCTCTTGAGGGTAGGACCTCTTGTCGACTGAGAGGCGGTGGTTTAACCCTCTGGTTTGTTTGGTCAGCCCCCAGCATGTTTGACTGCTGTGTGGCAGGAGTTTTAAAGGTTGGACTGGTCACACAACCGACTTTTATTGCAAGGGGGTGTGGGGAGGTAGGAGCGCCCCCATCCTCGCCATCGCAACTCCCCCCCCCCCATTAAATTCCGCCCCACCACTCGAGCCAGCACTTGCAGCCACCAGCATAGATATTGGCACTGCATACACTTTAGATAGGAACAGCAGTAGGCCATTCAGCCCATTGAGCCTGCTCCGCCATTTAATACAATCAAGGGTGATCGGACACTTTTATACCCACTAACCCCATAACCCATTATTGTTCATCAGATATCTATCAATCTCTGCTTGAACCATAATGAGCTTCCACAGCCCTCAGACATCGAGAATGCCAAAGATTCCCAATCCTCTGTGTAAAAGGAATTTCGCCTCATCTCGGTCCTAATGGCATCCCCTTTATTTTGAAATTGTGCCACCTGGTTCTAGATTCCCCAACCGAGGGAAACATCCTAACTGCCTCAACACTGTCTATCCCTTTAAGTATATTGTCGGTTTCAATGAGATCACCTCTCATTCTTCAAAGCTCTAGCGAAGACAGGCCCAGTTTCCCCAATCTCTCTTCATAAGACAGTCCCTCCATCCCTGGAACAAGTCTAGTGAACCTTCGTTGCAGTCCCTCAATGGCAGTAGAAAGATGATGGGCAGGATTTTATGGCCGCGCTCTGCTCGAAACCGTAAAATCTCGCCCAAGGTCGACGGACCTTCCCATTTTCCGCCCCTTGCCCGTTCCGATTCCCATGACGAGCGGGGTGATAACATTCCGGCCGATACCATCAGCATATGTTGAATCACTGGTCAGAAGTGGGTGTAACATGTTCAGGTGGGAGAATGAGCGAGTGCGTTAACCCAGGAGATTGTGGATTATTGCCGAGTGTGCTACCAACAAAGCTTACAGCTGAGGCACAGATAATTGGTCTTCCTAACTGCTTGTTGTTGCTGCATGTTAACTTTTGGTCATTGTATATAAGGACCCCCAAATGCCTCTGAATACATGTAATTAAAATCTCACTCTTTAAAAAACAAATTTGTTTTTCTATTCTTCTCACGAAACTGGATAATTTTGCATTTCCCCACTTAATATTCCATCTGCCATCTTCTTGCTCGATCACTGTTGCAATCTCTCTATATCTTTCTGAAGACTTACCTTCCCATCTAGCTTTCTATCTTCAACAAACTTACAGGTATCACATTCTTCATTGATAAGGATTGTACTGCTCGCGGCCTTATTTGTGACCCTTGGGCACTCCACCAGATACACCCTGCCAAAAAAGATCAGATTTTTTAATTCATTCACAGGGTGTGGGTGTCACTGGCTGGGCCAGCATTTGTTGCCCACTGCGAGTTGCCCTTGAACTGAATGGCTTATTAAGAGTCAACCACATTGCTATGGGGTCTGGAATCACATGTAAGCCAGACAAGATAAGGATAGCAGATTTCCTTCCCTAAAGGACATTAATGAACCATTGACAAAGGGAAAGCAGTAGATGTGGTTTATATGGATTTTAGCAAGGCGTTCGATAAGGTCCCCCATGCAAGGCTTCTCGAAAAAGTGAGAGGGCATGGGATCCAAGGGGCTGCTGCCCTGTGGATCCAGAACTGGCTTGCCCAAAGGAGGCAGAGAGTGTGTATAGATGGGTCTTTTTCTAATTGGAGGTCAGTCACCAGTGGTGTGCCCCAGGGATCTGTGCTGGGACCCTTGCTGTTTGTCATTTTCATAAATGACCTGGATGAGGAGGGATGGGTTGGTAAGTTTGCCGACGACACAAAGGTTGGTGGGGTTGTGGATAGTCTGGAGGGATGTCAGAAGTTACAGAGGGACATAGATAGGATGCAAGACTGGGCGGAGAAGTAGCAGATGGACTTCAACCCAGATAAATGCGTAGTGGCCCATTTTGGCAGGTCAAATGGGATGAAGGAGTACAATATAAAGGGAAAGACTCTCAGTACGGTAGAGGATCAGAAGGACATTGGGCTCCGGGTCCATAGGACTCTAAAATCGGCCCCGCAGGTGGGGGAGGTGATTAAGAAGGCGTATGGTGTGCTGGCCTTTATCAATCGAGGGATTGAGTTTAGGAGTCCGGGGATAATGATGCAGCTATATAAGACCCTCGTCAGACCCCACTTGGAGTACTGTGCTCAGTTCTGGTCGCCTCATTACAGGAAGGATGTGGAAAAGATTGAAAGGGTGCAGAGGAGATTTACAAGGATGTTGCCTGGATTGAGTGGCATGCCTTATGAGGATAGGCTGAGGGAGCTCGGTCTTTTCTCCTTGGAGAGACATAGGATGAGAGGAGACCTAATAGAGGTATATAAGATGTTGAGAGGCATAGATCGGGTGGACTCTCAGAGGCTTTTCCCAGGGTGAAAATGGCTGCTACGAGAGGACACAGGTTTAAGGTGCTGGGGGGTAGGTACAGGGGAACTGTTGGGGGGAAGTTTTTCACACAGAGGGTGGTGGGCGAGTGGAATCGGCTGCCGTCAGTGGTGGTGGAGGCAAACTCAATAGGGTCTTTTAAGAGACTCCTGGATGAATACATGGGACTTAATAGGATGGAGGGTTATAGGTAGGCCTAAAAGGTAGGGATATGTTCGGCACAACTTGTGGGGCCGAAGGGCCTGTTTTGTGCTGTAGTTTTCTATGTTTCTAACCAGATGGGCTTTGATGACAATGGGCAATGCTTTCATGGTAACTAGACTTTTGATCCCAGATTTTTAAAATTTAATTCAAAGATCACCATCTGTTGTGGTAGGATTTGAACCTGGATCCCCAGGGTATCAATCTAGGTCTCTCGATTATTAGTGCAGTAACCATACCACTACACCACCACCTCCCCATAATAGGTTTCCCACACATGCTTTCAACTTTCATAAGATCATATTGTGGTCTTTCAAGTGCCCTGTTACCACATTCTCTCCAGTCACTGCAATCGGCAGTTCCAGTGGTCACTACGTTCAGTCACTACGTTGCGAAGTCTAATTGTAGACGATTAGTAATTGGGATGCAAAGTGCCATGTCACAAACAATATTCCCTTTTTTAAAAACTTACTGATGTAATATTGCTTATGTCACTTCAGCAGACAGACACAAACAGCACCTTTCAGAGCAGACTAAACCATTAAATTGGTTGATTCACATGAGTTACTTGCAGAAACCAATGTTGAACAGACAAATAAAGTATTCTCCAGCCAGGTCACAAGGGGCTATCTACCCAGTCAGATGAGATTCCATGAACACTGCTGGCAGAAATTAAGATAACATATTTCTCAGGAGCAGACTCAACTGTGCAGATTTATCAGGGATGAGGCAATTGCGAGCTGAGTCCGCCGCCTCTCCACAGCTAGATAAATCCAAACTGTTGGTCGATCTGTATCATTCACAGTCTGGATCCCAGCCGATTTAAATTTGCCTTTCAGCTCATTTTGAACGAGAGTTATTTTTTCTTGTGGGCTGGGAGCTGAGCACGTGCTGAGAGAGTGCTAGAAGATAGTGTTCTGAAAGGTCAGCCCCCTCAAGCACTCTTAACTACCTAATCCTCCACCTGTAAGTGAGCAGGTCATACCACAGAGTTCTGCTAATTTTAGTGCAAGAAAACATATGAGAAAAGCAAACCACTATATTGTCAACACCTGTACTGTCATAAGATAATTCCATCAACAACATTGCAGTTTATTATCATTGAATGCCTACAGTGCAGAAGGGGGCCATTCGGCCCATCGAGTCTACACCAATCACGATCCCACCCAGGCCCTATTCCCGTAGCCCCACATAGCAATTGTAAACCAAATAACCAAATTTATGAGGCAAACCCCAGATAAAGAACAAAGAACAAATAAAATTACAGCACAGGAACAGGCCCTTCAGCCCTCCAAACCTGCACCGACCATGCTGCCCAACTTAACTAAAACCTGCTACCCTCCCGGGGACCATATCCCTCTATTCCCATTCTATTCATGTATTTGTCCAGATGCCCCTTAAAACTCACTATTGTATCTGCTTCCACTACGTCCCCTGGCAGCAAGTTCCAGGCACCCACCACCCTCTGTGTAAAAAACTTGCCTCGTACATCTTCTTTAAATCTTGCCCCTCGCACCTTAAACCTATGCCCCCTAGTAATTGACTCTTCCATCCTGCGAAAAAACTTCTGACTATCCACTCTGTCCATGGCCCTCATAATCTTGTAGACTTCTATCAGGTCACCCCTCAACCTCTGTCGTTCCAGTGAGAACAGACCAAGTTTTTCCAACCTCTCCTCATAGCTAATGCCCTCCATGCCAGGCAACATCCTGGTAAGTCTTTTCTGTACCTTCTCCAAAGCCTTCACATCCTTCTGGTAGTGTGGTGACCAGAATTGAACACTATATTCCAAGTGCGGCCTAACTAACGTTCTATAAAGCTGTAACATGACTTGCCAATTTTTAAACTCAATGCCACGGCCGATGAAGGCAAACATGCCGTATGCCTTCTTGACTACCTTCTCCACCTGCGTTGCCACTTTCAGTGACCTATGTGCCTGCACACCCAGATCCCTCTGCCTATCAATACTCTTAAGGGTTCTGCCATTTACTGTATATCTCCTATCTTTATTATACCTTCCAAAATGCATTACCTCACATTTATCCGGATTAAACTCCATCTGCCATCTCTCCGCCCAAGCTTCCAACCGATCTATATCCTGCTGTATCCTCCGATGGTCCTCATCGCTATCCGCAAATCCACCAATCTTTGTGTCGTCCGCAAACGTACTAATCAGAAATTGCCAATAAGATTTCACTTCTTCTAACTTTTACTTCAATACCAATTGGAACCAACACTAATTAAACACAAATTATCAAGCAAGTAATACCTCAAAATAAAAGGTACATTTCACTTTAGATAGTAATTACAACAAAGATATGTCTTACACAACAGCATCAATCCTTTTGGCAGACATGTGGCATTGTGTAGTGCCAAAATTCTCTAATTCAGCCTCATCTGAATTTCCCACTCAATCAATCTAGCCCATGAGCCCTGCTCACCGGTAGCTGTATTGCATCACTAAGGTCCCCAGTGATGGTCATCACCTGAATAGCACGTACCTGCAGGACCCCCTTTGTTAGATTTGACAATTTTGATGGCACGGATTTCCCAGAGACTTCATTATCCAACCCTTTAATAAAGCCTGTTAAAGTTCTGGCAAAACGGAAGTTGCAGCAATAAAATTGTTTAATTTCCAACCTCGGCTCTAACCCTGTCTTCAGCTTCCTGCCCGCTTTAACTGCATTACACACTCACAGCTTCTTGTAAATGTGCCTTCTCTGTTCTCCCCTCTGTTGCAGCTCTCCTTAGTTCTTTAGAGCTGTAGCTGACTTGTCTATTTTTTTCTGTCTGACCATGTGATTCCTTTACCTGAATTTCCTTTTTGATATTACTGTTTTCAGTTTAATGATAACCAGCTCACATGGACCAATATTTTTTATTATTCACAAAAGGGGCGGCATGGTCGCACAATGGTTAACAGTGATAGGGACTTGGCTTCGATTCCCAGTTTAGGTCACTATCCGTGCGGAGTCTTCACGTTCTCCCCGTGTCTGCGTGGGTTTCTCCGGGTACTCCGGTTTCCTTCCATAATCCAAAGGACATGCTGGTTAGGTGCATTGGCCATGCTAAATCTCCCTCAGTGTACCCGAACAGGCGCCAGAGTGTGATGACTAGAGGATTTTCACAGTAACTTCATTGCAGTGATAATGTAAGCCTACTTACAACACTAATAAATAAACTTTTAGGAATTTACAATTGGTCCATTTACAATTGAAACAAACTCCTTTTCAAACAGCAATTACAGATGCCGCAGGCATTTAAAAAGATTACAAATTTTCCTTCCTGTACTGTTTCTGGTCAAAGGTGATCATAAAATCAACAGTATTTTTGTAATTGTAATGTATTTATAGAATTCATATTGCCACTCTGAGAGTGCTTTTGTTAATAGGTTTCCAGTTCAGCATTTCAGGCACCCACATTATAATCTTTGAATGCAATATAATTAAAATTATAATTGGTACAAATTGATAACTTCACTGCTCACATGATATATATTTCACTCATGAAAATCAATGTTGGACTTTTGTTACATAGAAGGAAGCAGCTCCGCAGATACTCATTAATTCTTTCTGGTTATATCACAGCTTGCTCTGCCCAAGACTGAAGAAACCACAGAGGGTTGTGAGTGAAGTCCAATCCATCACGCAAACCAGCCTCCCATCTATTGACTCTGTCTACACTTCCTGCTGCCTCGGAAAAGCCACCAGCATAATCAAGGACCCCACGCACCCCGGACATACTCTCTTCCACCTTCTTCCATCGGGAAAAAGATACAAAAGTCTGAGGTCACGTACCAACTGACTCAAGAACAACTTCTTCCCTGCTGCCATCAGACTTTTGAATGGACCTACCTCGCACTAAGTTGATCTTTCTCTACACCCTAGCTATGATTATAACACTACATTCTGCATCCTCTCCTTTCCTTCTCTATGAACAGTATGCTTTGTATCGTGAGCAAGAAACAATAATTTTCACTGTATACAAATACATGTGACAATAATAAATCAAATCAAAATCAAATTAATCTACCCCCTCACCTATATCGAGGGCACTAGGAAAATTGAGAAAACTGAGGAGATTCCTTTCGGCGAGACCATAAACATAGGTTTTAAAGCATGGTTGTAGGAAGTAAAATATAAGAGTGAGGAAGGGGTCAATGTTCCAATTCAGACATGTCTCATTATCTCATTGCAATAGGCATTATCAACCCCTATGTTCAAAACTTTAATTGTAGATATTTAGTAAGTGGGATACAAATTGCCACACGACATACAATACTTGCTTCATTGGAAATTCGCTCGTGTAATATTGCTTGTGTCACTTCAGCGGACAGATGATCTGGGCTGGCTCGACATCATTCCAGACAGACTAACCCATTAAATTGCTTTATTTACCACAACCAATGCTGAACAGACAAATATGGCATCCTGCAGCCAGTTCTCGAGGGGCTACCTACCCAGTCAGATGAGATTCTTTAAATTCTCCTCGCAGAAATTAAGATAATATTTTTCTCAGAAGGAAACAGCATACGGTTTTTGCAGGAATGATGCAGCTCCACAACATTTTTTATATTATTCCTTCATGGGATGTGGGCGACACTGGTATGGCCAACATATATTGCTCAAGCCTCATTGCCTTTGAATCAAAAGGCTTGCCAGGCCATTTCAGAGGGCAGTTAAGAGTCAACGACATCACTTTGGGTCTGGACTTACATGTAGGCCAGACCAGGTAAGGGAGGCAGATTTATTTCCTTAAAGGTCATGAGTGAACCAGATGGGTTTTTATTACAATCGATGATGGGAAACCAGCTTTGTTAGTTGAATTTAAATTCCACAAGCTGCCATGAAGGGATTTGAACCCATGCCCCGAGTATTAACCTACGCCGCTGGATTACTAGCCCAGTGACATTACCATTACACCACCATCTTCAGGCAGCTGTGTCATGGTTTGTGTTTTAGTCGTTTGGGATATGGACATTGCTGCCGAGACCAGCATTTTTTGTGCATCCCTAATTACCTTGAAAAGCTGGTGGTGAACTGCCTTCTTGAACCGCTGCAGTCGCTGTGATGTAGGTGCACTCACAGTGCTGTTAGGGTGGGAATTCCAGGATTTTGACCCAGCCTCAGCGAAGGAACGGCAATATACTTGCAAGCCAGGATGGTGAGTGACTTGGAGGGGAACTTCCAGATGATGGTGTTCCCAGGTATCCACTGTCCTTATCCTTCTAGATGGTGGTGGTTGTGGCTTCGGAAGGTGATATCTAAGGAGCCTTGATGAGTTCCTACAGTGCATCTTGAAGATGGTACACTCTGCTGTCACTGTGCTTCACTGGTGGCGTGAGCGAATGTTTGTGGAAGAAATGCCAATCAAGTGGGCTGTTTTGTCCTGGATAGTGTTGAGCTTCTTGAGTGTTGTTGTAGCAGCACTCATCCAGGCAAAGGGAGAGTATTCCATCAAGTTGTGCCTTGTACATGGTTGGCAGGCTTTGGGGAGTCAGGAGGTGAGTTCCTCTCTTCAGGATTCCTAGCCTTTGACCTGCTCTTGTAGCCACAGTATTTATATGGCTAGTCCAGTTCAGTTTCTGGTTAATGTTAACCACCAGAATGTTGATAGTGGTGGATTCAGCATTGGTAATACCACTGAATGTCAAAGTGATGGGAAAGTCTTATGAGGAAAGGCTGAGGGACTTGAGGCTGTTTTCATTAGAGAGAAGGTTAAGAGGTGAGTTAATAGAGGCATATAAGATGATCAGAGGATTAGATAGTGTGGACAGTGAGAGCCTTTTTCCTCGGATGGTGATGGCTAGCACGAGGGGACATAGCTTTAAATTGAGGGGTGATAGATATAGGACAGATGTCAGAAGTAGGTTCTTTATTCAGAGAGTAGTAAGGGTATGGAATGCCCTGCCTGCAACAGTAGTGGACTCGCCAACATTAAGGACATTTAAATGGTCATTGGATAAACATATGGATGATATTGGAATAGTGTAGGTTAGATGGGCTTTAGATTGGTTTCACTGGTTGGTGCAACATCGAGGGCCGAAGGGCCTGTACTGCGCTGTAATGTTCTATGTTCTATGACTAACTTTTGAGCAATAGAAGTTGATAGATTCATTCACACCTGGATTCCAGTCTGACCTAAAGCTTCACTTAAGCTAACACCCAGTATTCTATCCCAATGAGAATAATCTAACGAGATAAGCTAGGAGGGTGCTCCACCAGGGCCAAGTAAGTAATCTAGGCCTTATGGGGCTGCCTTCCTCCAAGAACATGATGCCTCGTCACCAATCCACACCAAAGGCTCACATTGCTGCACCCTGCTCAGGCCGCATCCTGAGGTCTCACTTTGACAAGCCCTGTCAGGAACCTGTTCAGTGTCCTGCAATACAACTTTTGAACTTGACTGAAGCCAGAATCTCAAACTGATACAATGATGGTGGGGTGGGCAGGGTTGGTGGTTCATCACTTGGAGCAGATGATAACCAGTGCACTCCCCAATCATTCACCCTAAAGTCTAAATCAATCTCTCTGTTTCTTCCTCTGCTGGTCTTGTGTTACAGTAAGAAGTCTCACAACACCAGGTTAAAGTCCGACAGGTTTATTTGGAATCATGAGCTTTCAGAGCGCTGCTCCTTCATCAGGTGAGTGGTGATCACTCGCCTAATGAAGGAGCAGTGCTCCAAAAGCTCGTGATTCCAAATAAATCTGTTGGATTTTAACCTGGTGTTGTAAGACTACTTACTGTGCCCACACCAGTCCAATGCTGGCATCCCCACATCATGGTCTTGTGTTAAACCTACACCCTAATATTCTGTTCCTGCAACAGGAGGAGTCAGAGGTTTAATGTGGATCAAGGTAGGTTCCACACTATAATGTGACAGGGGAATTATCAGGGCACTGATTGCACTGTTGATTTAGGTGTAATAACCCCAAGGTGATGCAATGTGGCAAACCATTAAACAGTTTGTTGATAAGAAGAACTATATACGCTAAAGGTTCAACAGCAAAACTAATACAGGTCTACCTCTAACAACACTCTGACTCCAACTGAAGTCCTCCAGGCCCAAGACTGCTCGCACTTGCTCCCAATTGGCCCAGGTTCATGCACTGGTGCTCCATTGGCCTAGTCATGTGGCCCACAAAAGATCACCCCTTAAAGGGGCCACGCGACCACAGTAGGTATCATGGAATATGAATCAGGGTCATTGTGGTCTCCTGAACTCCACTTGATTTCCAGAGGGGATTGGAGAGGAACTTTCTTATCTGTGTTATTTTCTCCTCTTCTCCCATAAGATTACATTCCTGCGGGTGAGAATGGGGTGTTTAGAAAGGAGGGGGGAGATAAACTGACCTTAAATATTAGCAAATAAAAAGATGGATTCTTTGAATACAGCTGTTGGAAGCAAAGTGGTAAAGTACAATTGTAATCCCTTACAGAAAAAGTAAAATGGGAGTAGTTTACAGAGAAAATTTCAATTTTTTTCATTATAGTAGTGTTAGCTATCTGGTGGGGTAAAGGATATATCTGAGTTTACATAAATTATAAAGTCAGCAACAAAGTGTCATACCAACTAAAGCTGGCACTAGGAGCAGGTAGAAAACATCCAAAAGGTAGTTAAGCGAATTAGAGTAGAGGAGCTTAAGTTTCTAGGTGTCCAGATCACCAGCAATTTTTACAGCTGTGCCATAGAAGGCATCCTTTTCGGGTATATCACTGCTCCTGCTCTGATCAAGACCGCAAGAAACTACAAAGGGTTGTGAAGGTAGCCCAGTCCATCATGCAAATCAGCCTCCCACCCATTGACTCCCGCTGCCTTGGAAAAGCAGCCAGCATAATTAAGGACCGCAAGCACTCCAGACATACTCTCTTCCAACGGGAAAAATATACAAAAGTTTGAGGTCATGTACCAATCGACTCAAGAACAGCTTCTTCCCTGCTGCCATCAGCCTTTTGAATGGACTGCCATATATTAAGTTGATCTTTCTCTGGACCCTAACTATGACTATAACACTACATTCTGCATCCTCTCCTTTCCTTCTCCCCCATGTACTCTATGGACAGTATGCTTTGTCTGTATAGCATGCAAGAAACAATATTATTCACTGTATAACAATACACGTGACAGTAATAAATCAAATCAAAAAAGGAGGCATTGCTTTGTCAGAGATTCTGCATCTCACTGAGCACAAGGATAGCACCTCCAGCATGAAAATCATGAATGTGAGTTTTTTATCTTTTTAACTGAAAATGCTAAAAGGAAAGTAAAGTTTATTTATTATTGTCACAAGTAGGCTTA
Source organism: Mustelus asterias (assembly GCF_964213995.1). Classification (NCBI taxonomy): domain Eukaryota; kingdom Metazoa; phylum Chordata; class Chondrichthyes; order Carcharhiniformes; family Triakidae; genus Mustelus; species Mustelus asterias. The sequence continues at coordinate 39,014,428 of NC_135821.1, forward strand.
CATTAACACTGCAGTGATGTTACTGTTTGGGTACATTGAAGGAGAATTTAGTGTGGCCGATGCACCTAACCAGCACATCCTTCGGACTGTGGGAGGAAACTGGAGCATCCGGAGCAGGCACGGGGAGAACATGCAGACTCCGCACTGACAGTGACCCAAGCCAGGAATCGAACCCGGGTCCCTGGAGCTGTGAGACAGCAGTGCTAACCACTGTGCCACCATACCTGCAAAGTTTGAGGAATGTTAGGTGTATTGGCTTGTTTCACACACACACACACTGGCTAAAGAACCACATGATAGAAAATAGGAGCTGCTCTGGCAAAATGAACAATCGTAAAAGATCTGGCTAAGGGTCGCCAGCTCTGGTCACATGACCTCCCACTGTCAACCCACCGTGCCCACCATTGGTTGACTATTATCTTCACCCTTGTGCCGAATCACCTTCACGTCACAATTTACAGTGGAAACAATGACCGGGTTTCCCCAGTCTCGCACGCCCCACGACCGCTGCCGACGAGAACGGAGAATATGGCACTCAGCCAAATCTCCATTCATAGCAGCGGGACTGGAGAATCCCAGCCGTGGGCAAGGTAGGAGAATCCGGCCAAACTTACATCATCTGATTGGATGATTCTTAACACTTAGTCAAACCTCTTTTTCCTCTTTTGCCAATATCAAATTAGTAAAAGTCTTCAAAAAAAGTGCAAAAAAATTACAATTCTGTTTGCAGTCTCTGTGGAGATGGTGGAATTTAAATTTGACTGATTCAAAATCTAAAATTAAGAAGCTAGTTTCAGTATGGTGACCATGACAACTATCATTATTGTCAAAACCCATCTGGTTCACCAATGTCCTTTAGGGAAAGAAATCTGCCGTCCTTACCTGGTCTGGCCTACATGTGACTCCAGAGCCACAGTAATGTGGATGACTGTTAACTGCTCTCTGAAATGGCTGAGCAAGCCACTCAAGGACAATTTCATCAGCTGCCACAGACATTCACTCCCACCACCACTAATGCACAGCCGTCTACAAGATGCACTGCACAAACTCACAGAATCCCTACAGTGCAGAAGGAGGCCATTTGGCTCATCAAGTCTGCAGCAACCACAAACCCACCTGGACTCTATTCCCGTAACCCCACATATTTACCCTGTTTTTTCCCAGAAAGTTTATTCTTGTTTTTTCCCCAGAGTAAAAAAAATGCCAGGCAAGATGTTGGAATGCTCCTCTTGCAGGATGTGGGAGATCAGGGAGACCTCCGGCATCCCTGACGACAACACGTGCAAAAGATGCATCCAGCTGCAGCTGTTAGCAAAGCGTTTTAGGGAACTGGAGAAGGAGCTTGATGACCTCCATCTGATTCGGGAGAATGAGAAGTTTATAGACAGTAGCTTTAGGGAGGTAGTTACACCTAAGCAGCAGAGCACAGGAAATTGGGTTACTGTAAGGAGAGGAAATGGAAATGTGAAAGGACAGGCAGAGCAGGGTTCCCCTGTGGCCATACCCCTCCACAACAGGTACACTGAATTGGATACTGTTGTGGGAGATGCTTTACCTGGGACAAGCTGCGACAGCCGGAACTCTGATACTGAGTCTGGTTCTACAGCGCAAAAGGGTGGGAGGAAGAAGAGGAGAGCAGTAGTGATAGGGGACTCAATGGTCAGAGGTACGGACAGGAGGTTCTGTGGTCGGGACAGAGATTCCCGCATGGTTTGTTGCCTCCCAGGTGCCAAGGTCAGGGATGTCTCTGATCACGTGCACAGCGTTCTAAAGTGGGAAGGTGACCAGCCAGATGTCGTGGTACACATCGGTACAAATGACGTAGGTAGGAAGAGTGAGGAGGTCCTAAAGAGTGAGTACAAAGAGCTTGGAAGGAAGTTAAAAAGCAGGACCCCGAGGGTAGTAATCTCAGGATTTTTACCTGTACCACGTGCCAGTGAGGGTAGGAGTAGGATGTTTGGGCGGATGAACACGTGGCTGAGGAACTGGTGTAGGGGGCAGGGTTTCCGATTCTGGGGCAGGTGGGACCTGTACAAGAGAGACGGGTTACACCTAAACTACAAGGGGACCAATATACTTGCAGGGAGGTTTGCTGGTGTTATTGGGGAGCGTTTAAACTAGATTTGCAGGGGGATGGGAACCAGAGTGCCAGAGCAGATAGTGAAGCAGGGGTAAAAAGACAGGTTAGTTCAAACAAAATCACAAATGGAAGGGTTGAGTGTGGTGGAAATAACCTTTTGAGGTGTGTCTATTTCAATGCCAGGAGTATTGTGGGGAAGGCAGATGAGCTGAAGGCGTGGATAGACACATGGAAATATGACATTATAACCATTAGTGAAACTTGGCTACAGGAGGGGCAGGACTGGCAGCTCAATGTTCCAGGGTTCCAATGTTTCAGGCGGGATAGAGGCAGAGGGATGAAGGGTGGGGGGGTGGCATTGTTGGTCAGGGAAAATGTTACAGCGGTACTCAGGCAGGATAGATTAGGGAGCTTGTCTACAGAGGCCCTTTGGGTGGAGTTGAGAAACAGGAAAGGTATGACCACGTTAATGGGGTTGTATTATTGACCACCCAATGGTCAGCGAGAATTGGAGGAGCAAATCAGCAGAGAGATAGCAGACAACTGCAAGAAACACAAAGTTGTGATAGTAGGGGATTTCAATTTTCCACATATAGATTGGGACTCGCATACTGGTAAAGGTTTAGACGGGGTAGAGTTTGTAAAATGTGTTCAGGAAACTTTTCTACATCAGTATATAGAGGTGCCAACTAGAGAGGATGCGATAATGGATCTCCTATTGGGAAATGAGTTAGGGCAGGTGATGGATGTGAGTGTGAGGGAACACTTTGGATCCAGTGATCATAATGCCATTAGTTTCAACCTGATCATGGATAAGGATAGATCTGGTCCTCGGGTTGAAGTTCTGAACTGGAAAAAGACCAAATTTGATGAAATGAGAAGGGATCTGGGAAGTGTGGATTGGCACAGGCTATTCTCTGGTAAGGATGTAAATGGAAAGTGGGAGGCCTTCAAAGGAGAAATTTTGAGAGTGCAGAGTTTGTATGTTCCTGTCAGGATTAAAGGCAAAGTAAATAGGAATAAGGAACCTTGGTTCTCGAGGGAGATTGTAACACTGATTAAGAGGAAGAGAGAGTTGTATGAAATGTACAGGCAGCAAGGAACAAATCAGGTGCTCGAGGAGTATAAAAAGTGCACAAAGCTACTTAAGAGGGAAATCAGGAGGGCTAAAAGAAGACATGAGGTTGCTTTGGCAGACAGAGTGAAGGAAAATCCAAAGAGCTTCTAAAGGTATGTTAGGAGCAAAAGGATAGTGAGGGATAAAATTGGTCCTCTTAAAGACCAGAGTGGTAGACTGTGTATGGAACCAAAAGAGATGGGGGAGATACTAAATGGTTTTTTTTGCATCCGTATTTACTGAGGAAACGGGCATGGAGTCTACGGAAATAGGGCAAACAGGTAGGGAGGTCATGGAACCTTTACAGATTAAAGGGGAGGAGGTGTTGCTGTCTTGAGGCAAATCAGAGTGGATAAATCCCCAGGACCGGACAGGGTATTCCCACGAACCTTGAGGGAAGCTAGTGTTGAACTTGCAGGGGCCCTGGCAGACATATTTAAAATGTCAGTATTCACGGGAGAGGTGCTGGATGATTGGAGGGTGGCTCATGTTGTTCCGTTGTTTAAAAAAGGTTCCAAAAGAAATCCGGGAAATTATAGGCCAGTAAGTTTGACATCGGTGGTGGGCAAGTTATTGGAAGATGTGATAAGGGATAGGATCTACAAATATTTGAATAGACAGGGACTTATTAGGGAGAGTCAACATGGCTTTGTGCGTGGTAGGTCATGTTTGACCAATCTATTAGAGTTTTTCGAGGAGGTTACCAGGAAAGTGGATGAAGGGAAGGCGGTGGATGTTGTCTACCTGGATTTCAGCAAAGCCTTTGACAAGGTCCCTCATGGGTATATGGGGAGGTAGTAAATTGGATTGGACACTGGCTCAATGGAAGAAGCCAGAGAGTGGTTGTGGAGGATTGCTTCTCTGAGTGGAGGCCTGTGACTAGTGGTGTGCCACAGGGATCTGTGTTGGGTTCATTGTTGTTTGTCATCTATATCAATGATCTGGATGATAATGTGGTAAATTGGATCAGCAAATTTGCTGATGATACAAAGATTGGAGGTGTAGTGGACAGTGAGGAAGGTTTTCAAAGCTTGCAGAGGGATTTGGACCAACTAGAAAAATGGGCTGAAAAATGGCAAATGGAATTTAACGCAGACAAGTGTGAGATATTGCACTTTGGAAGGACAAACCAAAGTAGAACGTACAGGGTAAACGGTAGGACTCTGAAGAGTGCAGTTGAACAGAGGGATCTGGGAATACAGGTACAGAATTCCCTAAAAGTGACGTCAGAGGTGGATAGGGTGGTAAAAAGTGTCTTTGGTACATTGGCCTTTATAAATCGGAGTATCGAATATAAAAGTTGGAGTGTTATGGTACGGTTATATAAGGCATTGGTGAGGCCGAATTTAGAGTATTGTGTACAATTTTGGTCACCTAGTTACAGGAAGGATGTAAATAAGGTTGAAAGAGTGCAGAGAAGGTTCACAAGGATGTTGCCGAGACTTGAGAAGCTGAGTTACAGAGAGAGATTGAATAGGTTGGGAATTTGTTCCCTGGAGCGTAGAAGAATGAGGGGAGATTTGATAGAGGTGTATACGATTTTGATGGATATAGATAGAGTGAATGTAAGCAGGCTTTTTCCACTGAGGCTAGGGGAGGAAAAAACCAGAGGGCATGGGTTAAGGGTGAAAGGAGAAAAGTTTAAAGGGAATATTAGGGGGGGCTTCTTCACGCAGAGAATGGTGGGAGTGTGGAATGAGCTACTGCATAAAGTGGTAAATGCGGGGTCACTTTTAACATTTAAGAAAAACTTGGGACGGGTTCATGGATGAGAGGGGTGTGGAGGGATATGGTCCAAGTGCAGGTCAGTGGGACTAGGCAAAAGATTGTTCGGCACAGACAAGAAGGGCCAAAAGGCCTGTTTCTGAGCTGTAATTTTCTATGGTTCTATGGTTCTAATCTCCTAACACTAGGGTCAATTTAGCACGGTCAATCAACCTAACCCACACATCTTTGGAGGAAACCAGAGCGCCCAGAGGGAACCCACGCAGACATAGGGGAGAATGTGCAAACTCCACACAGGCAGTGACCTGAGGCCGGAATTGAACCTGTGTCCCTGGCGCTGTGAGGCAGCAGTGCTAACCACTGTGCCACTGTGCTACTCTAACTCACCAAGGCTCCTTATACAGCACCTTCCAAACCCACTACCATTACCATCTGGAAAGACAAGAGCAGCAGATATCTGGGAAAACCACCACCTGGAGGTTCCCCTCCAAGTCACTCACCATCCTGACTTGGAGAGATATCGCCGTGCCTTCACTGTTGCTGGGTCAAAATCCTGGAACTCCCTCCCTAACAGCACTGTGGGTGTAACTACACCTTGGACCCTCGGATTTCAGCAATTCAAGAAAGCAGCCCACCACCACCTTCTCAAGGGCAACTAGGGATGGGCAATAAATGCTGGTCTTGCTGTATATGTCTCCATCCCATGAAAGAATAGAGAAAAGCAAAGATTTTTCTTCAGTATTGCACATAGCAGATTAACCTTCAATTCCTACAGCCAATTCTGAAGATTGACACCCTTTAACAGCCTGAGGGTTTTTCACTTAATGTGTTTGCCAAGATGAGTTTATTCATCCATTCACTGCAATGAGAGGTTGGTGGATGCAGATGCTGAAACCCAAATTAATAACTTTAAGACAACATTGGGTTATGAAGCTATGAAAGAGAATCTGTGGATGGATGATATTATGTCCCCTGACTTTTAATTTTAAAAAAAACCAATACTTCGATTTTCATAGCATCTTTCACAAGATCAATGAATAATCAGTGATGAATGAATACTTTTCTTCAGTGTTCACCAAGGAGAGGGGCCATGTTTTTGAGGAAGAGAAGGTGTTACAGGCTAATAGGCTGGAGGAAGTAGATATTCGGAGGGAGGATGTACTAGCAGTTTTGAATAAACTGAAGGTCGATAAGTCCCCTGGGCCTGATGAAATATATCCTAGGATTCTTTAGGAGGCAAGGGATGAGATTGCAGAGCCTTTGGCTTTGATCTTTGGGTCCTCACTGTCCACGGGGATGGTGCCAGAGGACTGGAGAGTGGCGAATGTTGTTCCTCTGTTTAAGAAAGGGAATAGAAATGACCCTGGTAATTATAGGCTGGTTAGTCTTACTTCGGTGGTTGGTAAGTTGATGGAAAAGGTCCTTAGGGATGGGATTTACGACCATTTAGAAAGATGCGGATTAATCCGGGATAGTCAGCATGGATTCGTGAAGGGCAAGTCGTGCCTCACAAATTTGATAGAATTTTTTGAGGAGGTAACTAAGTGTGTTGATGAAGGTAGGGCAGTTGATGTCATATACATGGATTTTAGTAAGGCGTTTGATAAGGGCCCCCATGGTCGGCTTATGATGAAAGTAAGGAGGTGTGGGATAGAGGGAAAGTTGGCCGATTGGATAGATAACTGGCTATCTGATCGAAGGCAGAGGGTGGTGGTGGATGGAAAATTTTCGGACTGGAGGCAAGTTGCTAGCGGAGAGCCACAGGGATCAGTGCTTGGTCCTCTGCTATTTGTGATTTTTATTAATGACTTAGAGGAGGGGGCTGAAGGGTGGATCAGCAAATTTGCTGATGATACCAAGATTGGTGGAGTAGTGGATGAGGTGGAGGGCTGTTGTAGACTGCAAAGAAACATAGATAGGATGCAAAGCTGGGCTGAAAAATGGCAGATGGAGTTTAACCCTGATAAATATGAGGTGATTCATTTTGGTAGGACTAATCTAAATGTGGATTACAGGGTCAAAGGTAGGGTTCTGAAGACTGTGGAGGAACAGAGAGATCTTGGAGTCCATATCCACAGATCTCTGAAGGTTGCCACTCAAGTGGATAGAGCTGTGAAGAAGGCCTATGGTGTGTTAGCTTTTATTAATAGGGGGTTGGAGTTTAAGAGCCGTGGGGTTATGCTGCAACTGTACAGGACCTTGGTGAGACCACATTTGGAATACTGTGTGCAGTTCTGGTCACCTCACTATAAGAAGGATGTGGAAGCGCTGGAAAGAGCGCAAAGGAGATTTACCAGGATGCTGCCTGGTTTGGAGGGTAGGTCTTATGAGGAAAGGTTGAGGGAGCTAGGGCTGTTCTCTCTGGAGTGGAGGAGGTTGAGGGGAGACTTAATAGAGGTTTATAAAATGATGAAGGGGATAGATAGAGTGAACGTTCAAAGACTATTTCCTCGGGTGGATGGAGCTATTACAAGGGGGCATAACTGTAGGGTTCATGGTGTGAGATATAGGAAGGATATCAGAGGGAGGTTCTTTATGCAGAGAGTGGTTGGGGTGTGGAATGGACTGCCTGCAGTGACAGTGGAGTCAGACACTTTAGGAACATTTAAGCGGTTATTGGATAGGCACATGGAGCACACCAGGATGATAGGGAGTGGGATAGCTTGATCTTGGTTTCAGATAAAGCTCGGCACAACATCGTGGGCCGAAGGGCCTGTTCTGTGCTGTACTGTTCTATGTTCTATGTTCTATCAGAATGTCCTGAAAACACTTCACACCCAGTTATATACTTCTGAAGTGCAGCCATTGTTGCAGGATTAGTTTCATGGCAGCCTGTCTGTACACAGCAAGGTCAAGCAAATAGCTATCAGATAGTGATCAGATAAACTGTTTCCATCGGCTTGTTAAATGATAAAAATTGATGAATATTTGCCCAGGACATGCCCCCCCTTTCCGCATCCCCCCTCCCCCCCCACCCCACCCCTCATCTGCAGCCAATCCCCATAAATCAGTGTTACTTAAAGAGCATAAACGAGTTACAAGTTCGTTGTTAATTATTCCTTCCGGCTCTTGTTGCAGTCTTGCATGTTTTTGGAGCTGTCCTACATGTCTGGCCAGCGATGGAGTATTTTTTTGCTGGTTTAAATATGCTGAAATAAACTGCTTGTGGACAGGTATGTCTGTGGACCTTCTTCTTCGAATTGAGCATGACTGGGAGAAAGATTGGAGGCCACGCAAAGCAGGACAGCTGTTGGAAGAGGGAGGTTGAGGGGAGCTGGCTACCATATCCACTCAGATCCTCAGGGATTCATTGTCTCACCTGAACTTCAATGAGGACCAATACATGAAACATCTTTGCTTCGTAGAAAAGGTTGCCAATGGTTGCAGTTCTGGCTGAGAGGGAGCAGGAACAGCATTGCACTTGGCTATTAAGGTGAACCTGAATGTAAATATATTTGCATCTGGTTCCTTCTAGGCCGGTGCTGGAGATCTAAGCAGCATCTCGCAGTTTGCAGTACATTACTGAATAAAGGAGGTCACTGGAGACTCTCGACACAAAGGAAGACAACTTCATCTCACTCCCCCTTGCCAAAGAGAAGCACAAGGGTCTGCAGGCTTCTCCATTGTGCAGGCTGCCGTTAACTGCATCCCCACAGATTTACCTGCACCTCAGGTAAACGTTATCATTTTCCAGAATTGAAAAAGATTCCAGTCCCTAAATGTGCAGCTGGGCTGAGATCGCTAACAGTGCATCCTGCACATGAATATCCCCACAATATTCCCGATTCCTTCATTCTGCGGCAGTCCTCTTGACTAGCTGCACCTGACCCACCATGGACATCAAAGGGTTACAAAGGTTATTCGCTCAGGAAAAGGCTCATAACACTGCTGCTGAATGCACACACACACACATGCAGAGTAGACCTACAGGGAAAACAGACCTACCTGCCACAGGACCTGGCATTGTGAGGTCACGTGATGGCATCTCTTCAACTTCACTCTTCCTGTAATGACTGGGCTCTTGGGTATCAGAAATGAAAGGGAGACATGGCTGTGCCGTGCTGAGAGGAGAAAAGAAAGTTAGAAGATGTCCTTACTCACGAGACTGAAGGATCAGGGAGAGAAGAGAAGGTGGTCTGAGTATGGGGGTAACCTCTTCATCAATCGCAGAGGTAGCCTGACCATAGCTCCAGCAGTTCCCTTTCCAGGGAGGCTAAAACAAGCAGTCACTCCTCTCTTCCTCCAGTATGTTTGACTCATGTAGTTATCATGGTTGATTAGCTGCCTGTGGGTGCAAGCTGAGCTTTGTGTGCGTGCTGAATTTGTAACACAGTGCTAAGGTCCATGAGTGTTTGTGTTGAGTCCTGATTGGGAGAGATTGTTGGTTGGTGACTGATGTGGGTGCCGTGAATGGAGCAGTGGGAGTGGGCTTCAGTAGGATATGCCGTTTAAATATTAAGTTATTCACCTTGACAACTCATGTGAGTTCGTTCAACTTCTTCCTGCACTGTATCCATGTTCAACATGCGTCACTCCAGATATTGAGCTTCAGTGCCTCCTGAGCATGGATGTGGGGAACCGCCTGCCTGTACTGAGGATACAAGTCATGATGTGGAAATGCCGGCGTTGGACTGGGGTAAACACAGTAAGGAGTCTGGAGTCTCTGTGCCCTGTTTGAGAGCAGATTTCCACTCCATCTGACGAAGGAGCAGTGCTCCGAAAACTAGTGGCGTTTGCTACCAAATAAACCTGTTGGACTTTAACCTGGTGTTGTGAGACTCCTTACTGAGGATACAAGCCATCCCCCCTCTGTGCCACCTCTTCCACCTTTAGCACACTATTAGAAAAGTGTGGTGCACAGCGTCTAGCACAGCACAAGTACACCTCACAAAAGACTTCCAAGCATCTCCTTTTTAAGAGGTGCAGACTGCCTTAAAGTAGCACTAGTCACCTGTGATATTGGGTCCGCTGCTGTGATAACTCGTCATGCTGGCTGCATGAGGCAATCACATAAAACAGCAGGTAGCACAAATTTAACGTCACGCCTACATTGCACTGGATAGGCGTGGGTTAATTGCAAATTATGTCCATCACATCCGTTTTCAGGTCTTGTCCAAGTTTCCTTTTTGCCCCCAGTCTTGTTGGTGACAAACTTCACAGTTACATAACACAGAGAGAGAGAGAGGGTGCACTGACAACGGACCAAAACGCAGCCTTCTGTGGACTCCAGAGGAACGACTTTTGCATTATCTTCAGTTGAATGGGAAAGGATGTTGCAGCATTGACGTACCCTGAAAAGGGATGGAATGAATAATAGGCTGTCTGATTCAAAGGCATGTTACATAAAAGGAATTGCAAACAATGGAGGAGATTAAGAGGATTGTTGCAAGGTTAGAGGTTGATGTGAGATTAAGCAACCGGCAATAACAAGTCTAAAGACACCCTGCTCAAACAGTAAGCTAATAAACTGAACCTCAGAACAATGGGAGGGATGCAATGAAATGCATACAGTAAACACACAATAAAATATATCAAAAATAGTCTTCAAAGGAGTTAAAACCAGGGGGAAAAATTTGAAGACAGGTTAAAAAACTGAGAGACTGAGAGAGAGGAAACACACAGGGACTAATATTTTAATTGAGGTTGGGTCGCGCTAGTGATAAAAGAGAAATGCAAATTCTGAAAATCTTTTTAAAACAAGCAGTCTAGTCCACAAAAGAAGAGGAGCTTCAGCGTTCTGTTAAAGGATCCAACCAAAATGTTGCTCAATCATTTTCTTTCAGATGCTGACTCATCCACTGTATATTTCCAGTGAGTACAATTGGTACCATGGTTACATTGTTTCGCGTTGTCCTTGATGATATCTGTTGCCTTGTACAAGAATTCTGACATTTTAACTATTTGGTGCCCTTTAACCTGTTTGTCTGGGTATATGACACCTACATGCAGAAAAGCTTTATGTTTAATTCTGAATCCTGGCTCCCCCTCAATTTCAGTGTGCTCTCATCATGGTTGCATGTCTTAACAATACAGTCACTGGCCAATAGGCTTGAATTTCTTCCAGATATTCTTGTACCCTGACCTGAACTTCTCTGAATCTGAACGTAGCCCAGTCCATCACGCCAACCAGCCTCCAATCCATTGACTCCACCGACACTTCCCCGCTGCCTCGGAAAAGCAGCCAGCATAATCAAAGACCCCACGCACCCCGGACATACTCTCTTCCATCTTCCTCCGTCGGGAAAAAAATACAAGAGTCTGAGATCATGTACAAAGTGACTCAAGGACAACTTCTTCCCTGCTCCCAACAGACTTTAGAATGGACCTACGATATATTAAGCTGATCTTTCTCTACACCCTAGCTATGACTGCAATACTATATTTGGCACCCTCTCCTTTCCTTCTTCCCTATGTATTCTATGAATGGTATGTTTTGTCTGTTTAGCACACACAAAACAATACTTTTCACTGTATCCCAATGCGTGGGGCAATAATAAATCAAATCAAATCAAATCAAATCTTTTATTGCCTCCAGTGTGGTGGGCAACTTACCCTTCAGAGTGAGAATGTTCAGAGTGGATAATGATGTAGTTGATTCTGACACCAGGGTCCTGAATCTCAGTAAAGGTTACTATGATGGCATGAGGCATAAATTGGCCATGATGGACTGGGAAACATTGCTGAAAGGAAAGACAGTGGACAGGCAATGGCAGGCATTTAAAGAATGAATAGGTGAACTCCAGAAGTTGTTTATTCCTGTTTGGCACAAGAGTGGTAAGGGAATTGTGGCCAAACCATGGCTTACAAGGGAAATTAGAGATAGTATCAGATTAAAAGAAGAAGCATACAAATTGACAAGAAAAAGCAATAGGTCTGAGGATTAGGAGCAGTTTAAAATTCAGCAAAGGACAAAGGGATTGATTAATAAGGGAAACATAAAGAATGAAAGTAAGCTAGCGAGGAACATAAAAACTGACTGCAAAAGTTTCGATAGATATGTAAAGAGAAAAAAAGTGACACAAACGATTGTACTTCAGTTACAGTCAGAAACGGGAGAATTCATAACAGGCGAATGTTGGGGAATAAAGAAATGACTGAGGAATTAAAATTTGTACTTTGTCTTCACAAAGGAAGACATGAATAATGTGCCAGAAGTGCTGAGAGAAACATGTTTTAGTGAGGAGCTGAAGGAAATCAGCATTAGCAGAAAAATGGTTTTGGGGAAATTGATGGTATTGAAGATGGATAAATCTCCAGGTCCTGATAATCTTCATTCCAGAGCACTTAAGGAAATGGCCCTGGAAATAGTATTGGTGGTTATTTTTCAAAATTCTTTGGACTCTGGAATAGTTCCTACAGATTGGAGGGCAGCTAATGTAAACCTGCTATTCAAAAAGGGAGGTAGAGAGAAAGCAGGTAACTATAGACCAATGAGCCTAACATTGGTACTGGGGAAGTTGCTAGAGTCTATTATCAAGGATTTCATAACTCAGCATTTGGAAGGCAGTGGTGTAATCAGACAAAGTCAGCATGGATTTACAAAAGGGAAATCATGCTGGACGAATCTATTGGAATTTTTTGAGGATGTAACTAGTTGAGTTGATCAAGGAGACCCAGTGGATGTTGTTTATTTAGACTTTCAGAAGGCTTTTAACAAGGTCTCACATAACAGACTACTATGTAAAGTTAAAGCACATGGGATTGCAGGTAATGTCTTGAGATGAATAAAAAGCTGGTTAGCAGATAGGAAGCAAAGAATTGGCATAAATGGATCTTTTTCTGATTGGCAGTCAGCGACTAATGGGGTTCCGCAGGGATCTGCGCTGGGATCCCAACTGTTCACATTACATATTAATGATTTGGAAGTGGGAACTGTGTATTATCTCCAAATTTGCAGATGATACAAAGTTGGGTGGGAGTGTGAACTGTGAGGAGGATGCAGAGATGCTTCAGCGTGATTTGGACAGACTGAGTGTGTGGGCATTTGCAAGGCAGATGCAGTATAATGTGGATAAATGTGAGGTTATCCACTTTGGTAACAATAATTGGAAGACAGATTATTTCTTGAATGGGTATAAATTGAGAAAAGTAGATACTCAACGACACCTTGGAGTCCTTGTGCATCACTGAAAGTAAGCATGCAGGTACAGCAGGCAGTAAAGAAGACAAATGGTATGTTGGCCTTCATAGCCAGAGGATTTGAGTATAGGGATAGGGATGTTTTGCTGCAATTGTATAGGGCGTTGGTGAGGCCACACCTGGAGTATTGTGTATAGTGTTGGTGTCCTTATCTGAGGAAGGATGTCCTTGCTATAGAGGGAGTACAGCGCAGGTTTACCAGGCTGATTCCTGGGATGGCAGGTCTGTCATATGAGGAGAGACTAAGTCAGTTAGGATTATATTCACTGGAGTTTAGAAGAGAGGGGATCTCAGGGAAACTTATAAAATTCTAACAGGGTTAGACAGGGTAGATTCAGAAAGAATGTTCCCAGTGGTGGGGGAAATCCAGAACTAGGGGTCATAATTTGAGGATAAGAAGTAAACCTTTTTTGAACTGAGGTGAGGAGAACTTTCTTCACCCAGAGGCTGGTGAATGTGTGCAATTCACTACCACAGAAAGTAGTTGAGGCCAAAACGTTGCCTGATTTCAAGAAGAAATTAGATTTCACTCTTTGGGGCTAAAGGGATCAAGGGATGTGAGAGAAAGGGGGGAAATTAGGATATTGAATTTGATGATCAGCCATGATCAAGGTGAATGGCGGAGCAGGCTCGAAGGGCCGAATGGTCTATTCCTGCTTCTAGTTTCTATGTTCCAATACACTTTTCCATATTTGTTTTCCGGATAGATTCTTGACCATGAACGGAGCAATCTTTTGATCCTTAATGTATCGGGAGTCAGCCTTGTAGAGAATGTAGACACCCAACTCTTATACACCAGAGGAATGCGACTGTTCACTTTCAGGCAATCTTTGGTGAGTTTGTTGACATTTCAGTCAAGATATAATTATTAATTCCATGGGCGAATTTAATGGAACCATCAACTGCAGTGCCCGTATCACCTTTTTCCAGGAAGGCCAGGCTTAGGAAGTGTCAACCAGATACTTTCTGGGCAGTGGTGAGCCTTCACTGAATTTACAGACCCTCAGAGTGGAGGTCCTGTCACCAGGAATTTCCAACCAATCCAAGGTCAGCAGCTCATCATTGCTCAGTAGCGCCACTGTGGAGGCAGTGGCTGCTGGCCGTAATGCACCCAGCTGAGGCCCAGGATCACTGAGGGTCCCAAGCCACAGGAGAATGATGGCAGAAAGGGGATTGTGGGGTAAGGTTCACAGGGGATGGGGGGGGAGGTGGGTCATCAGCAGGGACAGGGAATGGATCGCAGTGGACCACATTGCCTTCCTGATACCAGTTACTCGAATGTCTGACAACAAGAAACATCTCTGGGTGCCCACAAGCAAGGCCAACAGTATTTGCTTTAAAGGCTTTCTGCGTGGTGAGTCTCCTTCCCGCTGCTTGGTGAATTCCAGCGACAGTGGGATAAACCCGTAAGTGGGCATTAACTGCCCATTTAGAGGCCTTGATTGGTGATGGGATGGGAAGACAGTACACAAGCCTTCTCACCATGGACTTCACTGGGGCAGAGGTAGGGACAGATTAGGACTCCCACTCACCCAATTGAATGCCATCCCCCTCTCCCCCCAAACTGCCACACTTGCCATATGGGAGGACATTAACTTTTGCCCCATTTATGCCATAAAATGGTCAAATTAAAGAAATATCATTTACAATCTGCCTCAGAAATTTCAGTGCAATTGATGTGGGGCAGATGACATTTTAGCTCATGATTTTTAGAGTAAAATATGATGAGATTGTCAGAGGTAAATAAGCAGAGAGCAGTTTCTCTCAGCTGCATTCAGTTTCTCTCGGGAACAGAGATTACTCTTATTATTCATTTTCTCTCAAATTTCAACCAATTCTGCTTTTCCTGGTTCATTTCCTCTGTATCTTTGACATTCCAGCTATAAACAAATAATTGCAATGTGGCTTGGTTAAGGTAGATTGGAGTAGCTCTAAATAACCCCATCACCCTTCCAGAAGGAACAGAAATTACATTAATATAGTGCTTTTCACGACTACAAATATCCTCAAGTGCTTTCCAGCCACCAAAGTGCTTTTGGCATGCACTTGGGCCGAATATTCTGAAGAGTGGTGCCACCATCAGATTGCCCTGCTGTTCCCATTTCTTTACACAGCGCCGGAACTCCGCATTGCTGGTGGCAACTTTCGAACCGCGTCTCTTCAGGACGTATCTGTTCCTGGGGTCGCCCTTCATAGTGCAGGATCCTCGAGGGAAACCAAGCCATATCCCCCTTTTATGGCACTTGCTGTCATATTCTGGGAAGCCTTCATTCACCGATACACTGAAAAACTTTGGGGCATTTAAATAACTTTTTCACCGTGTCAGTGAATGAATGTGAGTGAGATAAGTAGATAGGGTGGTGGTGTGTCAGCTGGGTGGTAAGTGACAAGGTGATAGGTGGCAAGGTGGTAGGTGGGTAGGTGATAGATGATAGGGTGGTCGCTGGAAAGGTGGGTAGTGTAGCAGGGTAGTGGAGTGGGTCATAGAGTCATAGAGCAATACAGCGGAGAAACAGGTTCTTTGGCCCAACCGGTCCATGCCGACCATGGTGCCCACCCAGCTAGTTCCAATTGCCTGCATTTGGGTGGGAGGTGGATAGGGTAACAGCTTTTAGAGTTGTAGGTGTCAGGGTGGGTAGGGTAGTAGGTTGATAGGGAGGTGATGTCAGGTCAGGTCAGATTGGGGGTCAGGAAAGTCAGAGTGTTGATGGAAAGTTGGAAGGTTGGGTGGAGAGGCAAATAGTCAGGGAGGAGTTGGAGGTTCGGGGCAGAGTTAGGGGATTGTCTGGGGGAGTTAGTGGGGTCAGTTGTACTGTTACTGTTACTGCTACGGTTACCTCGGAGTTCGATATGGTTTTTTTCCTGTCGGATATTTCTTGGGCAACCATCCAAGTGAGTGAGTTGGAATCGTCCAAAGTCTCTGACTCTAACTCAGGATTAGGGAATTACCCTGTGGAAGGTGAAACTTCCCAGGCAATTCCTGAGGAATCCTTCCACTGGGGCTTTTGAGGAATCCCCCAGCGCATTTTCAGGATACCTCCAGGATAGAACCATGTGGAAAGGGTAGGTGGTGTTGTTGTGGCATTGCCACTAGACTAGTAATCCAGAGTAATCCTCTGGTGACCCGGGTTCAAATCCCACCATGGCAGATGGTGAAATTTGAATTCAATAAAAATCTGTAACTAAAAGCCGAATGATGGCCATAAAAACCCATTGGGTTCACTAATGCCCTTTAGGAAAGGAAATCTGCCATCCTTATCTGGTCTGGCCTACATGTGACAGTAGTGTGGTTGACTCTTAAATGGAGAGAATTGGTTTGGGCAATAAATGCTGGCCCAGTCAATGGGCCTTGCATTCCGTGAGCGAATATATAAAAAAACTGGAAGATCTGGCCAATGTTTGAGTGGAGATATTAGCAGCCAATTTGCACAGAGCAGGCTCCAATGAATAAACATACAGTGAAGCTGTTTAAATGTTGTTTTCTGCAGGATAAATATTGATTATAACACTGAGGAGAACTTACCTGCTCTTCTTTACAATAAGGCGAGGGAATATTTTCCATGCAGCTGACAGAGTGGACAAGCCCTTGGTTTAACATCATTCAAAAGATTTCAATTCTAACATTAAGACACTTCTTCTGTGGTGTATTGAAGTGTCACCCGACATTTTGTTCTTGGGGGATGGCGGGGGGTGAGAGGGGGCGGGGTGAGGGGGGGCGTGTGGAATTCACCAGGCCTGTTCGTCGCTGGTGGGATTCGTGACATTCTGCTAAATGGGACATCGGGGCTAAATTGGGATTCCTGACAGGTGACAAACCTGGCTTGCCCACTGGCCGAGATCAAGTTCTTGCCCAGACCTGGCAGCAACTCATTGACTATGCAATTTGAATATAGTTAGCAGGCTTGAAGCCCGATTCAAAGTCCTCCAGCAATTCACCCACCTCCCCAGCAGGATTGGGTAGGCTTTAGTGCTGGTCATGAGCATCGTGGACCTGGCATGGTGGACCCCGAGGGGTTCAAGGAGGTAGGTGCAGGACCCATATGACCCTTTGCTGCTGCCAGGCTGCAGAGGGAGGGTTCCCAAAGTGTCCTGAGGGTTGGGAGGGTGAGGGCTGGGGCAAGGCATTGACCTCGGCACTATCCCCTGTGAATGAGGTTCTTCTGGCTTCCCATGGCTAGAAGAGGCAGTCCAGCCACGAGACCCCCATCTTGGGGGAGAGCGCTGAGTCCAACCCCCTTGCCCCCAACCCGAGCACACCCAAGCCTGGAAGTGGCAGCGGAGCACATAGGCACTGCACCTACCTCCTTACCCCCCCCCCCCCCCCCACCCCTTGGAGTACAAGGCAGCAACAGGTTAGGGTATTACTGCCTCTGTGCAAGGGACCAGTGTAAAGTGGGTACTGAGGGGGTGTTGGAGAAAAGACCTGAGGGACGTTGTGAGGGGGATCCAGAGGGGGATCATGAGGAAGATTATGTGGGGGTCCATCTGGAAGTGTCTCTCTTGTGAGGGGCCTCTGGCTGAGAGGGTGGGTCACCCTCATGCCTGCATGGTTTGCTGGGAGTTGTCTTATTCTTTCTGTGGTGGGAGGGTGCCCCTCTGCAATGTGTGCTCCCATAGTCAGTGGGGGGGGGGGGGTTACCATTCCTATTGTGGGGGATATGGGGGTCTATCTGTCAACACAGAGAATTGGGTGCCCTTCAAAACGGGCTGGAGGGGGTGTAAACCGCGATGGATTAATTTGCATTAATAGGGAGAATCCAATCTCACAGCTGCTGCTAACGGCTGTGGGGAACACTCGGTGGGCACTGAGAGGCGATTCGGGAGAATCACTGCCCAAATTTTTAGAATGGGTTTTAGAAGCCCAGCTTTGGAGCCAATGTACAAGACTGTTGCCTCCTGGGTCGTGGCTACCGTATCAGGCTCGATTTTTATTATAGAATGTCATTATTATTCATCTTAATATTTAAATCCATTGCTGATATCATCAGTAAGTGCTGTGACATATCAGTTGCTGTTGTTAACACCGGTGTATATTCCTTTATTAATTTCCGTTGGTCCTGATTCTTTTTTATTCCTGTTATTTTGATGTTTAACTAGCCACTCCCAATCCTGAGTCCAGAATATAACTTTGTTATATTTATATTTCAATTTTTAAAAAATTAATTCGTGGGACATGCGCATCGCTGGCTGGCCAGCCTTTATTGCCCATCCCTAGCTGCCATTGGAGAACAGTTGAGAGTCAACCACATTGCTGTGGCTCTGGAATCACATGGAGGCCAGACCGGGTAGGGAACGACAGATTCCCTTCCCTGAAGGACATTAGTGAACTAGATGAGTTTTTCCGACAATCGACAATAGTTTCATGGTCATCAGTAGATTCTTAATTCCAGATATTTTTTATTGAATTCAAATTCCACCATCTGCCGTGGCGGGATTCAAATCCGCGTCCTCAGGACATTAGCTGAGTTTCTGGATTAATAGTTCTGAGTGAACACGTTGATGTCGCATTAGTTCGCCAGAGCTTTTCAAACACTTCCCACAGTCTGGACATTTGTAAGGTCTCTCATCAATGTGAGCTCGTTGATATTACAGCAGGCGGGATGACTGAGTGAAGCTCTTCCCACACTTGCAGATGAATGGCCATCGCCTTCCCCTAATATATATACATATATTATATATTAAAGAAGATTAGCTTTCACAAGGCATTCGACTACCTTTTTGCGGTCAAGTTACCGCAATTTTCAACGGGTGGGAGCCTGACATTGGATCATTACCAAGTCTTGACCCTGTGCTGCACTGGCATCTTTGACATGATGTAATCTTTAAATGCAGGCTCCTTAACTGGGCCAGAAACAAGCCCTGTCCCCAAATAGTGGCACCAAGTGGTGACAGGAGGCAGGAATGAACTTCAGAATACAATCCTCAAAGGCAGATGGCAGTCATGATGGGGTCTGCCACTACCTTGCAGAAGGTAGAGGAGACAGAGAGTCAGTCAGTCAGCAGCCTCACTGCACTGACAAGTGCCAAATCAGTCAATGGCAAGGTGCTCAACCTGCACTGTGAGAATTAGCCTTAATTTGTACAATAACCCCAGGAGTTAGCTGTTAAGGAATGGTACTTTATTGCACAAAATTAAGTAAAGCAAAACCACAAGCCTGAGGTGAACACAAACAGGTCCCAACCGGGACAATACAGTAATGGGCCCACTCAGGGGCCTGCTTTATACAGGGCTCGCTATACGAGCTCCACCTGGTAAGGTAATTATCAATCACCAGGGAACTCGTATTCTGTGAGTCCGACAGGGATGTTAATCAGTGATTCCCCATGTAAGTCCTGGGGGTTATCACACTTTTTCAAAAAAGGATTTCAGTTAAAACATGGCTTTAATTCCAAGTGTGGCCTTACTAATGTCCTGTACAACTTCAACAAGATGTCTCAACTCCTGTATTCAATGTTCTGACCAATGAAACCAAGCATGCTGAATGCCTTCTTCACCACTCTATCCACCTGTGACTCCACTTTCAAGGAGCTATGATAGGGTGGGGTGTTGTGAGCCTGGGTAAGTTCAGTGAGTTGGTGCAGACTCGATGGGCCAAATAGCCTCCTTCTGCATGTAGGGATTCTATGAAAGGCAATTAGGGATGGAATAAAAATGCTGGCCCAACCAACACCCACATCCCATGAATAAAAAAAAGAGATGCTGCTTTTATCGTGTTGACTTTCCGCAGTTAAGTTAGAACAGAATGGAAGGTCTGTGATAGGGTGGAAGACCAAAGTGGTTTAAATAAGAAGAAAGTTCTCGGTTCAAGGCAACAGGCTGTGAGAATTCAGAAATGTGAAGAAATAAAGAAATAAATACAGAAAATGCTGGATAAACTCAGCGGGTCTGGAAGCATCTGCAGAGAGAGAAGTAGAGTTAAAAATTTAAGTCCATGTGACCCCTCTACAGAACTGAAGAGGGATAGAAATATGATGAATTATTGGAGGGGCAGAAGTGAAGGTCAGGGATAGGTCCGAGCTCAGGAGGGATTGACAAATATGTCATGGACATCAAACAAAGGATGTGTTAGTGGTGCTATGAAGGACTAAAGAGTGCTAATAGTGCTGAATAAATTAAGAGATGGGTTCAGAGGAGGGATGGTTATAGCAAAACCACTAGCAGCAGCTATTGGGTGGAATTCTCCGGTCTTGCACGCCCCGCCACCACTGCCAGTGAGAACGGCGAATTTGGCACACAGCCAAATTCCCATTCACAGCAGCGGGACCGGATAATCCCAGCTGCGGGCGAGGTTGGAGAATTCTGTGCTGTGGCGATGAGCTGAAGTTGTTGAGGCAGTCAGACTGCAAAGTGCACAGGGGAAAGATATAGGGCTGTCCCTCAGACTGAGTGGAGCGTGGGCGGCACGGCGGCACAGTGGTTAGCACTGCTGCCTCACAGCGCCAAGGACCTGGGTTCAATTCCTGTCTTGGGTGGCTGTCTGTGTGAAGTTTGCACTTTCTCCCCGTGTCTGCGTGGGTTTGCTCCGGTTTCCTCCCACAGTCCAGAGATGTGTGGGTTTGGTTGATTGACCATGCTAATTTCTCCCTAGTGTCAGGGGGACTAGCAGAGTAAATAAGTGGGGTTATGGGGATAGGGCCTAGGTGGGATTCTGGTCAGTGCAGACTCGATGGGCCAAATGGCCTCCTTCTGCATTGTAGGGATTCTATGATTCTATACTTAAAGTTTCCACTTTCTGATATTCTGTTCGAAATGAAACAAAAAAAAACTGAACATGGTGGAAATTTGAAATGGTGAAGACTGCAGAATGTTTGAAATGCGGTACAGGTTAATCAGCAACTGACAGCAAGAGAGGCTTTATGCTTTTGGTTTAATTCTTTGTGAGAACTCTATTACAACCTGTCATTCTCTTTCAGATGCTGACATCCCTGCTGTGCCTTCCCCAACATTTGTCTGTTTTCATTCATCGAGACAATCAGAAAACATTAGTAAGATGAAAGGAATTTTCTGCTGAAGGAAATCACTGTGATTATCGGGGGACTTAGGCCTGACCGTGGGTTTTTGCTTCTGGGCTCCCTTTCAGCAAGGGTTTCAGGCTGCTGGAACGAAGCAAAGTGAGACGTTGCATCCAGAATTGGCTCAGGCGGGTGGAAGGAAAGAATTACAGTTAATTTGTATGTTTTGACTGGAAGACTTTCCAGTGGAGTTCGGCACAGATGCATTGCCGTTCATTCCAAATATCATTGATTTTGACTTAAATGTAGGGGGAAGGGGGATGATTACAAAGTTTCCAGATGATATGAAAATGGGCCATTAACAGAATAAGCAAGAGCACTGTCACTGTGCCAAACTAGCAGTTACTCCTTCTCAGTATATCTGCGCATTACTGGTGGGTTTTGGTAGCAGATGGATTTCATGCTTCACAGCTTTTCTGTTCATTTTTGGATGGAATAATCCCACCGTTAATTTAATTACTGCAGAATAAATTTATCCCGTATTAAGAGGAGGGAATAATGAGGGTAGTACTTCGAAGCGAAATTAAGGCATATTTAAAAGGCTATTTTATATAATCTTTCTCTGATTAACAGAAGATGCAAAGCGGCAGGTGTCCTATTGCTTCAGTCAAAAGACCATTGCCACTCACTCACACCCACGGAGTTTCTGAGTCATGTGTCTTTATTTACTGCAAAAGAGAACTCTCTTGTGAGTCACCCAAACGGGTGGCACAGCCTTTGTTTAATCGTTATATTCATTGTGCGGGAGGTGGTGAGAAGGGTGAAATAATGTATAAAGGCAGAAGCAAGCCAGCCAGAAGAAAATGAAGTCGAGAATGCAGGAGATCATAACTCGGCTTACACAGACAAGATACACTGCAAACACAAAGCAGCTCAGCCAGCACTTGAGGAAGAGATGCGACACTTGACAAATTTAGCCAGCTTTCATTTCAACATGCTAATCTATCTCCGATCCAATTCCTGTTCTCATTGTCACTATCATTATGGCGATTGTCCCTTGAAGAACGACGCAGTAGAGCAAAGGTCACCTGGCCTGGGCGACCAATCTGGACGCAGATACGCAAATTTTCCCGCTCCGCTGCCCACCGTGGGAATTGGAGCGGGCGAGGGGTGAACCATGGAAAGGTCCACTCAGCTCAAAGAACAAAGAACAAAGAACAGTACAGCACAAGAAACAGGCCCTTCGGCCCTCCAAGCCTGTGCCGCTCATTGGTCCAACTAGACCATTCGTTTGTATCCCTCCATTCCCAGACTGCTCATGTGACTATCCAGGTAAGTCTTAAACGATGTCAGCGTGCCTGCCTCCACCACCCTACTTGGCAGCGCATTCCAGGCCCCCACCACTCTCTGTGTAAAAAACGTCCCTGTGATATCTGAGTTATACCTCGCCCCTCTCACCTTGAGCCCGTGACCCCTCGTGATCGTCACCTCCGACCTGGGAAAAAGCTTCCCACTGTTCACCCTATCTATACCCTTCATAATTTTGTACACCTCTATTAGGTCTCCCCTCATTCTCCATCTTTCCAGGGAGAACAAGCCCAGTTTACCCAATCTCTCCTCATAGCTAAGACCCTCCATACCAGGCAACATCCTGGTAAACCTTCTCTGCACTCTCTCTAAAGTCTCCACGTCCTTCTGGTAGTGCGGTGACCAGAACTGGACGCAGTACTCCAAATGTGGCCTAACCAGCGTTCTATACAGCTGCAACATCAGACTCCAGCTTTTATACTCCATACTCTGTCCTATAAAGGCAAGCATACCATATGCCTTCTTCACCACCTTCTCCACCTGTGCTGCCACCTTCAAGGATTTGTGGACTTGCACACCTAGGTCCCTCTGTGTTTCTATACTCTTGATGTCTCTGCCATTTATTGTATAACTCCCCCTTACATTAGTTCTTCCAAAATGCATCACTTTACATTTATCTGGATTAAATTCCATCTGCCATTTCTCTGCCCAATTTTCCAGCCTATCTATATCCTGCTGTATTGTCCGACAATGTTCATCGCTATCCGCAAGTCCAGCCATCTTCGTGTCATCCGCAAACTTGCTGATAACACCAGTTACAACTTCTTCCAAATCATTTATATATATCACAAATAGCAGAGGTCCCAGTACAGAGCCCTGCGGAACACCACTGGTCACAGACCTCCAGCCTGAAAAAGACCCTTCGACTGTTACCCTCTGTCTCCTGTGGCCAAGCCAGTTCTCTACCCATCTAGCCACCTCTCCTTGTATCCCATGAGCCTTAACCTTCTTAACCAACCTGCCATGAGGGACTTTGTCAAATGCCTTACTGAAATCTATATCGATGACATCCATGGCCCTTCCTTTGTCAACCGTTTTTGTCACTTCCTCAAAAAACTCCACCAAATTTGTAAGGCACGACCTCCCTCTTACAAAACCATGCTGTCTGTCACTAATGAGATTGTTCCGTTCTAAATGCTCGGGTGGGATTTTCCAGTTTCAGGGCAAGCACGGCCAGCAAATCCCGCACAGAGTCTGGAATCATTCCTGGCCAGTCAGTGATGCCCGTGTCCCACAAATGAATTAAACAATAATCCCATGGTGAGAAAGGCTCTTTGGCAGAGATCTTTTGGGAGCTGCTTACAGCCCATGTGGCTGGTGTAAAGTTCTTTTCCTTATACCTTGTATTATTTTTATTATTCACTTGCCAGCTAGTTCAACATTTATTGCCCATCCCTAGTTTCCCTGACAAGGTGGTGGTGAGCTGCCTTCTTGAACCGCTGCAATCCCTGCAATGTAAATACATCCACAGTGCTGTTAGAAAGGGAATAACAGGATTTTGACCCAGTGACAGTGAAGGAACAGAGATATATTTCCAAGTCAGGAAGGTGAGTGATTTGGAGGGGAACTTTCAGGTGGTGGTGTTAGAATCACAGAATCATAGAATCCCAACAGTGCCGAAGGAGGCCATTCAGCCCATCGAGCCTGCACCGACAACAAGCCCATCCTATCCCCTATGCATTGGTTGCTCTTGTCCTCGATGGTAGTGGTTATGGATTTGGAAGGTGCTGCCTAAGGAACCTTGGTGAGTTCATGCAGTGCATGTGGTACACACTGATGCCACTGTTCGTCGGTGGAGGGATTGAATGTTTGTGAAAGGGGAAGCAATCAAGCGAGCTGCTTTGTCCTGGATAGTGTCTAGCTTCTTCTGTTATTGGAGCTGCACTGCCCCACGCAAGAGGAGAGTGTTCCATCAGTCTCCTGACTTATGCCATATAGACGGTATACAGGCTTTGGGGGGATCAGGAGGTGAGTTACTTGTTGCAGGATCCCTAGCCTTTTACCTGCTCTGGAAGCCACCATATTTATATGGCTAATCCAGTTCAGTTTCTGGTCAATGGTAACACCTAGGATATTGATGGAAGGGGATTCAGTGATGGTAATGCCAGTGAATGTCAAGGGGTGATGGTTAGATCCTCTCTTGTTGGAGATGATCATTCCCTCGCACTTAAGTTGTGTGGCGTGAATGTTACTTACCACTTGTCAGCTCAAGCCTGGATATTGTCCAGGTCTTGCTGCATTTGGACATGAACTGCTTCAGTATCTGAGGAGTTGCAAGTGGTGCTGAACATTGTGTAGTCATCAGCGAACATCTCCACTTCCAACCTTATGATGGAAGGAAGGTCATTGATGAAGCAGCTGAAGATGATTGGACCTAGGACACTACCCTGAGGAACTCCTGCAGAGATCATAGAATCCATAGAATTCCTACAGTACAGAAGGAGGTCATTTGACCCATCGAGTCTGCACCGACCACAATCCCATCCAGGCCCTATTCCCGTAACTCTGCACATTTACCCTACTAATCCCCCTGACACTCAGGGATAATTTAGCATGGCCAATCCACCTCACCCGCACATCTTTGGACTGTGGGAGGAAACCGGAGCACCCGGAGGAAACCCACGCAGACACGGGGAGAAAGTGCAAACTCCACACAGACGGTGATCCAAGGCTGTAATTGAAACGGGATCCGTGCCACCCCCGGTGATGTCCTGGTGTTGAGATGATTGACCTCCAACCATCTTCCTTTGTGCTAGGTATAACTTCATCCATTGGAAAGTTTTCTTCCTGATTCCTACTGAGTCCAGTTCTGCTAGGACTTTTTAATTTCACACTCTGAAACGCTGCCTTGGTGTCAAGGGCTGTCACTCTCACCTCACATCTGGTGATCAGCTTTTCTGTCTGTGTTTTATACAAGGTTGTAATGAGGTCAGGAGCTGAGTGACCCTGGCGGAACCCAAACTGAGCATCTGTGAGCAGGTTATTCCTGAGTAAGTGCCGCTTGATAACACTGTTGATGACTCCTTCCACCACTTTACTGATGATCAAGTGTAGATTGATAGAGCGATAATTGGCCGGGTTGGATTTTCCCTCTTTCTTGTGGGCATTTTTCCACATTGCTGGGTAGATGCCAATGTTGTAGCTGTACAGGAGCTGTTTGGCTAGAGGAGCGGCAAATTTTGGAGCACATGTCTTCAGTGATTATTGCTGGAATATTGTCAGGACCCATAGCTTTTGCAGTATCCAGTGCCTTCAGCCATTTCCTGATATCATGTGGAGTGAATGGAATTGGTTAAACATGATGCTTGGACCTCTGGAGGAGGCAGAGATGGATCATCCACTCGGCACTTCTAGCTGAAGATTGCTGCGAATGCTTCAGCACTGATGTGCTGGGCTCCTCCATTATTGAGGTTGGGGATATTTATGGAGACTCCTTTTTCAGTGAGGTTGTTTAATTGTCCATCACCATTCATGACTGGATGTGGCAGGACTGCAGAGCTTAGTGTTTGAGTCCTGGACCAGAATCCCGAATTAGGAAACCAGACTAGACCCCAATATTTTTTCTGTTCTGGCATAAATGTAAGGATAGGATGCTTCACCCCAGGAACAACTCCATTGACAAATTAGTGATCTTTTAGAGTAAAACAAACTTTATTTAATAACACAGTTTAACTATAACTCTCACAAAGGAAACAGCTTAACTATTAACAGTAGAATGATATTTTAAAAATGAAACAACTTTGATTTCTAGCTTATCACTATTTCAGTTCCAAATAAGCAATATGCTTTTACAGACTTAAAAATCCACTTTAACTACAGTTAGCAACCATAAATGTAGTTGCTATAAGGGGTGTAAATAGCCTTGAAGCTTTAAGAGAGATTTTTGTGGAGAGAGAGAAGTTTGCAGACCTCTCTCTTTAAACAAACCCCAAGCAATCCTGAAAGCTGTTTTTCCCTGCAACCTACATAGCTCCTCCCATTACCCACATTATCACATGACACTGTCAATCAACCTAATGAAAATCCCCAGGGAAAATCTTCTTCTATTGTCAAAAATTTATTAGCTCCCTCCCAAGTAAACAAAAAAGCTGAATTTTAAAACATTTCTTTAAACATAAAGGGTGCAAACTTGCCAACTCACCATGACCATTGATTGGTGTAGTGGGCTGGGAAAATTGCATGAGAAGCCAAAAATCTGATTTGCGTCCGGCGCAAATTTCATTGCTATCTTCCTGGCCCTCCTTTATTGGCAAGAGCCACTTCGTACCCAGAAAGAGCGCAAAGCTTATTAGCATCAGATTGCCTGGCTTTACATCTCATTAGGGGGTTCAGCATGGCTGCTTCCCCCCGCCTGGAAGCTTCCCACCTCTTCGGCAAGACGTCATGCTGGTATGAATCACTACTGGTTTCCACCAATGCAATTCAATGCAGATTGCTTGCAGAGTCGACATAAATTTTAAGTGAGCAATAGAAATTGCACTGGCCATGGGAAACACTGGAAAACATGTACAAGAGCTCCAGAGCTCACAAAATGGTGCCGTTCACCAGTTTGGGAAGGAACATGCAGCCAGCTGTGGTGCCAAAGTCATCGAAGCAACCCCGAAACGGGAAACAATTTAATCCACCAACAAAACGAAAAGGTACAGAATAGGCAATCAGCCATCAATGCTTAAAGGGAAACATTATGGTGGCACAGTGGTTAGCACTGCTGCTTCACAGCACTAAGGAGCCAGGTTCGATTCCTGGTTTGGGTCACTGTCTGCACGGAGTCTGCATGTTCTCCCAGTGTCTGTGAGGATTTCCTTCGGGTGCTTCGGTTTCCTCTCACAGTCTGAAAGTCATGCTGGTTAGGTGCATTGGCCATGCTAAATTCTCCCTCAGTGTACCCAAACAGGTGCCGGAGTGTGGCGACAAGGGGATTTTCACAGTAACTTCATTGCTGTGATAATGTAAGCCTACTTGTGACTAATGAATAAACTTTAAACTTTAATGATGTGGAGGTAAGCAGACAGGGCCTCAGTTTATTATCTGATCCCATAAATTGTTCCTCCACTACTGCCTCAGTACTGCCTGGAGTGTTGGCCTAGAACAAGTTCTCAAGCCTCTGAGGGAGAAATTTGATAGTAAGAGTTTTAACAACACCAGGTTAAAGTCCAACAGGTTTATTTGGCAGCAAATGCCATTAGCTTTCGGAGCGCTGCGCCTTCGTCAGATGGAGTGGAAATGTGCTCCCAAACAAGGCACACAGAGACACAAAATCAATTTACAGAATGCTGATTAGAATGCGAATCTTTACAGCTAATCAAGTCTTAAAGATACAGACAATGTGAGTGGAGGGAGCAGTAGAGGATCTCCAAGAAGATCGCGCATATCGACACAGCCATCAAGTTTCTACAAAGATGCAAGAAAGCAGACAAGATACCGAAAGGAGTTCCAAGGAGAAATTTGAACCAGAAAGCGTGTTGGAGTAGTTCATTCTGAAGATGGCATACATACTGAGAAAAATCTTAGAGAAAGTGGTGGAGGCAAATGAAGGTGAAGGTCTTTGTGAAGAAGAGGGAGGGGGCTGGGAGCAGGCCGGGGAGTGGGGGGGGGGGGGGGGGCCGTGGGGGGGGGGGGGGTCAAAAATTAGCATCAGGATCATATGAGATGTCAAGCTTTGAATTGCCTCATTGAGATTCAAACAGTGACCAGAACTGGCAGCAAAGACACTCTGAATTGGTGTAAGAACTGAAAGCCTTGGCTTTGGCATTTCCAGAAGGTCTCGATCAAGAAGCCACTCCTGGAAACCTGACCACAACCAGGTTGGCAAGTACAGGCAGTGTTTCCCAATGATTCAATGGAGGAGCGGCTTTTGGGATGGCGTGGTGTGGTTGATTGTTTCGAAGGCTGTGAAGAGGACACAGTGGGCGAACGCGTCACTGGAGCAAGAACAGAGAACGCCGTTTGTAACTCTGCTTCAGGCTGTCTCAGTGCCTCAGCGAGGCTGGACATCTGGTTGGACGGCTTCAACCTGTGAATTGAGGAGTAGATGGACACTGAAATCAGAAATGACGACATGTTTGCAGACTTTGGAGCGGGAAGGAGTTTGGAGATGGGGTGCTGGTTTGTAATCACAGATGGTTTGAAATTGCAAGGGAAGGGGTAGATGATAATGCTTTTGAAAGTGAAGGTAGAGTTTGCCTGAGTATAGAGAACTCCTAGTGATGTCAGTCAGTAAAGGGACCCAGATGGGAAGTTGAATGGTTAGTAATTTTGCAGAAATAGAGGCAAGAGACCAGGCTATGTGGCTCAGTGTCTAATTCTGAGAGAGCACACAGCAGAGAAAAAAGAGGCCAGAGAGAGGTGGGGATTCAGGGCCAGAGCAAAGGGGTTCTGGGGGATGGTTGATCTCTTTCCTGGTCACAAAGAAACCCACGAGTTTCTTGCTCATGCTGCAGCTGAGGATGGAGGTGGAAGGTGAGGGGGATGGTGATTTGATTTATTACTGTCACATACACTGGGATACAGTGGAAAGTATTGTTTCTTGCGCGCTATACAGACAAAACATACCGTTCATAGAGTACATAGGGGAGGAGGAAAGGAAAGAGTACAGAATGGACTGTTACAGTTATAGCTAGGGTGTAGGGAAAGATCAGCTTAATATATATTATATACATTATATATATACATATATATATTATAGGGCATAACTGTAGGGTTCGTGGTGGGAGATACAGGAAGGATATCAGAGGTAGGTTCTTTACGCAGAGAGTGGTTGGGGTGTGGAATGGATTGCCTGCAGTGATAGTGGAGTCAGACACTTTAGGAACATTTAAGCGGTTATTGGATAGGCACATGGAGCACACCAGGATGATAGGGAGTGGGATAGCTTGATCTTGGTTTCAGATAAAGCTCGGCACAACATCGTGGGCCGAAGGGCCTGTTCTGTGCTGTACTGTTCTATGTTCTATGTATATAGTAGGTCCATTCAAAAATCTGACAGCAGCAGGGAAGAAGCTGTTCTTGAGTCGGTTGTACGTGATCGCAAACTTTTGTATCTTTTTCCCGATGGAAGAAGGTGGGAGAGAGTATGTCCGGGGTGTGTAGGGTCCTTGATTATGCAGAAAAGATGGTGTGAGAGAAAGGCGACTTCTTGCGAGCTGTCCCCAGCATTTCCTCCAATTCTATCTTTTACTCTCGTTCGATGTTTTTAAAACTTAACTCTGACGCCTTTAAACTGTCCAATAATGTTCTTTTTAAATCTCTTACAGATTTGGCGATGTTCCGGACTCTGAAGACCCCAGATCTTGGAAGTGACCAGGATAGGCCAATCACGTGGATATAAAGTGGCGGTTGGTCATGGAGTAATGAAGCTACGGGGAGCGGGCGCGGGGTGGGGGGGAGGGGGGTTGCTTTTTTCTGGGATGATCAGGAATGGTTTGTATCTCTGATTAATCTGCAGCAATTATATCACAATCTGAAACCCTTGACATCTGCCATGAGACTTGGCATTGATTTGTTTTCAATAAAGTGCAACACGAATTCAAACGAGCCCACAAACTCCTCCACAGGATTACACGTAGGTTGATTACAAAGCAGCAATCTTGGTTTTTTTTGGAATTCAGTCGACGCCTTTGCCCTTTTTGAGGTTCATTTTGTGCTACCGAGTCTGAATCTCTGACAAGATCGTCATCACTTAATCACCGACGAGTATTCTTAATTCTTCCAGTAACCTTTTATTATTTGGCAATCAACTGACAACCTCGCTCCACAGATCAGCAGCAGTGGGAAACTAGAAAGTGCCGTGTCGATGCAGTAAGGGTTTGCTCTTCCTCAAAAGAATGGAAGCAGATTTATTCTGGATCTGCTGTCTGGGAATTTGGGAGGGTGACGCTGAATGCCTGAAGCATTCAGGTATTCCACACGGATCCCCCCGACACCCAAACTGCTCCTTTTTAAAAAAGTGTTCATTTGTTTCTTCGAGAGACACAGTGCTGCTACCTTCGATCACTGCAGCTGACTGAAAAGAAGGCAAATTCGTCTGAGCACAATGAACAGTGAATATTTGAAACAAAAAAAAAAAATCCTTAGAATCCCTACAGTACAGAAGGAGGCCATTCGGCCCATCGCATCTGTATCGACCACATCCCACCCAGCTCCTATCCCCATAACCACACACATTTATCCTGCTTATCCCCCTGACACTAAGGGGCAATTTAGCATGGCCAATCAACCTAACCCACACATCTTTGGACTGTTGCAGGAAACCGGAGCACCTGGAGGAAACCCATGCAGACATGGGGAGAATGTGCAAAGTCCACACAGACAGTGACCCAAGGCTGGAATTGAACCTGGGTCCCTGGCGCTATGAGACAGCAGTGCTAACCACTGTGCCACCGTGCCGCCCTTTTTCCTTTGTGAGGACACCACAAATAGAACTGATTTTATTCTGAAACCAGCGATTTAACCCCACAAAAGCAAATTTAGAAATGAATGTCCACACCCAATCCTCTCTCGACCTAGGAAAGGACATGTTTGTTGCAAAGAATAATGACTATCTGGACATAGCCACAATATTCCTGCAGCTGCATAATCACACCTGCACATTCACCTTTCATAGAATCATAGAAACCCTACAGTGCAGAAGGAGGCCATTCGGCCCATCGAGTCTGCACCGACCACAATCCCACCCAGGCCCTCCCCCCACATATTTTACCCGCTAATCCCTCTAACCTACGCATCCCAGGACTCTAAGGGACAATTTTTAACCTGGCCAATCAACCTAACCCGCACATTTTTGGACTGTGGGAGGAAACCGGAGCACCCGGAGGAAACCCACGCAGACACGAGGAGAATGTGCAAACTCCACACAGACAGTGACCCAAGCCGGGAATCGAACCCGGGACCCTGGAGCTGTGAAGCAGCAGTGCTAACCACTGTGCTACCGTGCCTTTGATTCACTCGACCCCAACAAAATGCATACCCTCTCTCGCCCTAGTTGTTCTCCTTGGTATGAGCCCCACCACCTTTGCTCCTTTAAGTTCCCTTTTGTACAATAACACTCGGTGCAGACTCGATGGGCCAAATGGCCTCTTTCTGCACTGTAGGGTTTCTATGATTCTATGATTCCTGTGAAACGCCTTAGAGTGGATTACTATGTTAAAGGGACTATATGAATGCAGCTCGTCATTGTGGAAGAGGCAGTTGAGGTTGAATCTCATGGTACAGGCAATCTTCCCAAACACTCAGGGCGGGACTTTACAGCCTCACTTGAGCGAGACCGGAAATTCCCACCCGAGGTCAACGGACATTTCCATTGCCCGCCCAGCACCCTGGGGTGGGTGTGGGGTGGTTGTCCGTCTTATAATCTGCCTGATTTTACCCTCCATTGAAGCCAAGTTTGATTAACATCGGGGTGATGTATATGTCTGATATACGATCCTCGCCCTGTGGGGGGCAGGGCTGTAAAATTCCAGCGTCAAGGTTTACTGAATGAGTTGAACTCTTTTAGCTGAATTCCATCCTTGTGATTTGATTCCGGGTGGAGTTTCTCCTCTAACCGTAAAGCACTCACGTTGTCATCATGAGTTATAGTAGGCAGTACCAGGCAGAATTTGACACCAAGGTACATGAGCAGATATTGTGACAGGTAACCGAAAGCTTGCTCTAAGACGTAGGTTTTAAAGAGCATCTTAAAGGAGGAAAGGTAGAGATGCAGAGAGGTTGAGGGAAGGAATTTCTGCAGTTAGGACCTAGAAGATTAAAGGCCTGGCTGCCAATGGTGAGATGGAGGAAGTGGCGGATATACAGGAGGACTGAATTGGAGAAATGTCAAGTGTTGGTGGGTATTGGGGCTGGAGATTGTTATAGAGATTGGGTAAGGTGAGGCAATGTAGGGACTCGAACCCAAAGAACTCTGCCCAAGGCCGCAAGAAACTACAAAAGGTCGTGAATGAAGTCCAGCCCATCACTCAAACCAACCTCCTATCCATTGGCCCTGTCTACACTTCCCACTGCCTCAGAAAAGCAGCCAGCATAATCAAGGACTCCACGCACCCCGGACATTCTCTCTTACACCTTCTTCCATGGGGAAAAAGATACAAATGTCTGAGGTCACATACCAACCGGCTCAAGAACAGCTTCTTCCCTGCTGCCATCAGACTTTTGAATGGACCTACCTTGCATTAAGTTGATCTTACTCTACATCCTAGCTATGACTGTAACACTACATTCTGCGCTCTTTCCTTTCCTTCCCTATGAACAGTATGCTTTGTCTGTATAGTGTGCAATAAACAATACTTTTCACTATAATCCCAATAGATGTGACAATAAATCAAATCAATCAAAGGTGAGAACTTTTAAATCGAGGTACTGCATTATCGGCAACAAATATACATTCAGCATGATTGTAATAAATGATTCAATGGATTTTATATCAAAGGAAGAAAACCCAGTGTCATACCCTGGAGTATTCTGAATTTCAAATTAGTGTTTTCATTTTAAAACTGACCACAAAAGTCTGCAAAAGATGGCCGCCTGAGGGTCACCTGACTTGTGGAGCGAAAACATTCCCCTGCCTCAAGAGGAAGCAAAAGGAACATTCCAGACTGATGCTGACTCAATGGGCACGATCTTACCTGCCGTCCACACCACGCTCCCGCTGCAGTGAGGTCAGAAAATTTGTCGGCCAGCCAAATCTCCGTCCCCTGCAGCGGGATGGGAAAACCCCGCCGGTGTGAACAGTGATAAGATTCTGGCCAATGCCTTTTCCTGAAATTAATCCAAACAGGTATCATCAAATTGAAAGGGTCTTTCAAAGACAAGGGGCGGAATTCTCCGGCCGCGCTGGTCTAAAAGCCGGAAATTCCCGCCCGACCGTCAAAGGCGTTTCACATTCTTCGCAATCCGCCCACTCAAATTCCAGTGGTGGACAGGATGGAAGAATTCTGGCCAAGAATTCTGGCTGTCTCAAACACTCAAGGTGTTAAAACCCGCAATACAGAATATGTACTCGATGTAGCTATCTATCTTATTAGGAAAAGGACTTTGGACTTGTAAATGGTCACATGATGCGGTCACATGATGGTTTCGCTCTGCTTTGAAGCCAGCAAGAAAGTGCCCACAGACAGCAATCTTCTAAAAACTATCAAACTCGCTGCAAATAACCCAAGCAGCCATGGTAATAAACAGCAATACCTTGAAAGTGTGAGATCCTACTTCAGAGAAGAATTCCCCAACACATTCCTGTTAAAGTCCAGCTGAGAACAAATCTTCTAGAAAGTGGATTATAAGAACCCTCACAGCTTGCTGATAATTCCTCACTCGACAAGACCTTCACTTCAACTTAAGCATTGACTTTATCCGAGACCTGCCATGAAAGAGACTGAGATAATTATAAGTTGTAAGAGTATATTATCTTCCTGTGCACACAATTATTGTGCGCGTGAGACAAGTTGTGTTACTTCAGGGTAACTGAGTGAGAATAAATAACTCCTTTACTTTTAAACTCACAAAAAGCTTGCTGCTGAAATCATTTAATTGGGACTGAGGGTAAGAAACACGGACCACTTTCATACAAAACATGCTGATTTCAGGAAAAGCATTAACACTGTCCGTGACACAACACTGCACCCCTCAGCACAGTTGACCTTGTGATCAGCTTGATTTGTGTTGTCTGAGCTTCATCTCACGTTCCTGGAACACAATGCAGGCTGCATCCCAGGGACAGAAGACTGTATAAGTCTCGGAACAATTGGGGATGGTTTCTTGCACTGGGAATTAGGTGAAGGAAATGGGAAGTGTGCATGAGAGGGTCTGTTGTTGGGATATTGGTTCCCACCATCAAAAGCACGGACCCACCTCAAGCACAAGCATTTTTGTTATTCATTTGTGAGACAAGGGACAAGGCAGTTCAGCACTTATTGCCCATCCCGAGGTTCCCCTGAACTGAAAATGGCTTGCTAGGTCTCTTCAGAGCACAGTTGAGAGTCAACCACATTGCTGTGGCTCTGCAGTCACATGTAGGCCAGACCAGGTAAGGACGGCAGATTTCCTTCCCTAAAGGACATTAGTGAACCAGATGGGTTTTTCTGACAATCGACAATGGTTTCATGGTCATCAATAGATTCATAATTTCAGATTTTTTTTATTGAATTGAATTTCCACCATCTGCGGGATTCCAATCCGGGTTGCCAGAACATTAGCTGAGTTTCTGGATTAATAGTCCAGCGATAATACCACTAAGCCATTGCAGTAACATTGTCTGCTGATCACTTTAACTTTCAGGAACCCCAAGCTTTGTCACCCATTAAAACCCACTATCCGGGTAAATCAGACCAATCTTCCAGAATTAAATATCCGCCAATTGAAATTGTATTAAATGCTGGTGCACTGAATTCATTAATGATTTGAATTCATGTGAAACAAGAGGAATCAGCAAAGAGATGGGAAAGAGAGCCCTGAATACATGAAACTGGGATCACGGCTGATTTGTAAAGTTGTTGACATCTGATACAGGGATACTACAGGGACTTTGAGTCCCCTAATAAGTAGGATAACTCAGTGTTAATTCCGGTGGAACATCTAAATAACTCATTAAATGATGCTTATATTCACTCTGTAGTGTTCCTTACTGTGTAATTTCCCAGGAAATTATGGCTTATCTCCCAGAGTTTATTTGACAACAAGATTATTTATCGATAGTTGCGGAAACGGCTCCAGCAATAGTCTAAATGTGTGTGCCAATGAGTTTACATCCATGTTATTAAATAGATCAACACCATCGTTAAACATGCACACACACAGACACTGTTAACAGACTCACACATCATTAGTATACTCAGCCCACTAAACGTGCTCACACATCACTAAACAAACTGATCACCAAACATACTCACGTCTCCAAACTTATTTATACATCACTGGACATTCTCAGAATTGAACATTCTTGTCACTGAACAGATTCACATATCACTAAGTTCACTCACTCACCATCAAGTACACATATAGGAGCAGACATCAGGAGGACATTGGATTAGTGGAATGGACAGAAACGTGGTGGATGGAATATAATAGAACTGTGCAAAGTTTTGGTCGGGAGAATATGGAGGTGCAATGAAAATTAAATGGTACAATTTTAATGGGGATGCAGAAATAGAGACATCTAGCACTGCTGCCTCACAGCGCCAGGGACCCGGGTTCGATTCCCGGCTTGAGTCACTGTCAGTGCGGAGTCTGCAAGCTCTCCCCGTGTCTGCGTGAGTTTCCTCCGGGTGCTCCGGTTTCCTCCCACGGTCTGAAAGTCTGGTTAAGTGCATTGGCCATGCTAAATTCTCCCTCAGTGTACCCAAACAGGCGCAGGAGTGTGGCAACTAGGGGATTTTCACAGTAACTTCATTGTAGTATAAATGTAAGCCTACTTGTGACACTACTAAATAAATGTAAAACAACTAGGGGTGCAGACACAGACCTTTGAAGGTGGCTGGGCAGGTTGAGAAGACTGTTCAAAAGTACTATGGAATCCTGGTCTTATAAATCAAGGCTTAGAGTGCAAAAGCAAAGCAGGTATACAAAGAAGGTAGGGGAGGCAGTGATGTAGTGGAAACACCACTGGCCTAGTGACCAGAGGCCAGGCTGATGCTTTGGGGGACATGGGTTCAAATCCCACCACATCAGCTGGTGGGATTGAAATTCAATTAATAAATTGGGAATATATAAAGTCAAAAACAGAATATTCTGGAAAATCTCATCAGGTCTGACAGGTCAGGGTCAGAGCTCTGACAAAGGGTCATCCAGAAACGTTGGCTCTATTCTCTCTCCACAGACGCTGTCGGACCTGCTAAGATTTTTCAGCATTTTCTGTTTTTGTTTCAGATTCCAGCATCCGCAGCATTTTGCTTTTAAGCTAGTCTCAATGATAGTTTCCATGACATTGATTGTTTGAGTGGCACAGTGGGTAGCCCTGCTACCTCTCAGCGCCAGGGACCCGGGTTCAATTCCGGCCTCGGATGACTGTCTGTGTGGAGTTTGCACATTCTCCCCATGTCTGCATGGGTTTCCCCCGGGTGCTCCGGTTTCCTCCCATACTCCAAGGATGTGCAGGTTAGGTGGATTGGCCATGCTAAATTGCTCCTTAGTGTCGGGGGGATTAGCAGGGGAAATACGTGGGGTTACGGAGATAGGGCCTGTGTGGGATTGTTGTCGGTGCAGGCTCGATGGGCTGAATGGACTCCTTCTACACTGTAGGGATTCGATGAAAACCTTTGAAAAACATTGACAAGTTGCGGGCGCCACACTTCAGTGGAACATTTCAAAGTTTTAGGGATGGAGCAAGGGGCTGGCATCAGAAATGAAAGACTTCAATTCTGTGAAGGGACTTGAGAAAGAGAAGCTGTGCTCCGTACAGCAGAGAAGATAATTGGGAGATTGACAGAGGTGTTCAAAATCTTGATGGATTTTGATGAAGTTAATCAGGAAAAACTGTTTTCAGTGGCGAGGGTCGGCAATCAGAGGGCATGGATTTAAAGTGATTGGAAAAAGTACCAGAGGGGACAACTAGGAAGATAAAAATTCTGATGGTCTAAACCATCCTGTCAGAAAAGGTGGTGGGAATGAAATTAAGGATGACTTTCAAAATAGAATTGAATAAATAAAGGAAAGAAAGTTGCTGGACTATGTGGAAACAGCAGTGGAATGGTACTTAGTGGACTGCCTTCCAAAGAGCTGACACAGGCAAAATGGGCTGAATGGCCTCTCTCTCCAAAGCTGTATCAATCTATAATTCTATGATATCACAGTATCTACTCACATACCCACCCAATTTATCATGTGGTCAAACATATACACCCATCACCAATTAACATAAACACGATTAAACATACATGCATTAAACATTCTGAGACACTGTTAAACATACACATTCATCTCTAAATATACGCACACATGATTAAATATATTTACCATTATTTATACATACCCTGAATCATTCTCACAGGCTACAGAAGATGTTTACATGAACTTAAGCATGCAGACACGCTGTTAAATGCAGATTCCCTTAAAGATGTTGGCACACTATCATACATTTAATTTTAACAGTTTACTGTGCTTTATACCAAAGCAATTATGCAAATTATGCACCTTTAATATGACATTAGCCTGATAAACAGACACAACTTTTCAAAGTTTACCCACTCCCCACCTTAAGCTAAAGGACTTGGTCAACACTTTACCTACCAGTACCTAACTTAATGAAATTCCATCTTTAGAAAGGTGTCAAATCATTGTTTACAATGAGGGAGAGCTGAGTAGAATACACAGCGTACTACAATCCTGAGTAAAATTATCAAGTTATCTACGTGCATGGTGGGTGGCACGGTGGCACAGTGGTTAGCACTGCTGCCTCACAGCGCCAGGGACCCGGGTTCGATTCCTGGTTTGGGTCACTATCTGTGCGGAGTCTGCATGTTCTCCCCGTGTCTGCGTGGGATTTCTTTGGGTGCTCTGATTTCCTCCCACAGTCCGAAAGATGTGTTGGTTAGGTGCATTGGCAATGCTAAATTCTCCCTCAGTGTACCCGGACAGGCGCCGGAGTATGGCGACTGGGGGGATTTTCACAGTAACTTCATTGCAGTGTTACTATAAGCCTACTTGTAACACTAATAAATAAGCTCAAACTTAAAATGTGATACTGTAGCACTTCATAGAAGAAGTTGAATTTTAGCCTGCAGCCATATTTAGACCCCATTCCCCCAGCCATCCATATAGCCATAGAAGAACCACTGACATTTACAGCACTGAATGTGTCTATGCTAGCAGGTTGCTAAAGCAGTCCAAAGCTAAATCCACCACACAGCTGTTTTCACAATAATCGATAATAATTTAAAATTAATTTTCCCCTTCTCACTCACTCCCTGACCAGAGGAAATAGTCTTTCCCTACTCACTGTGTCAAAACCCTTCATAAAATTAAATACCTCCATCAAATCTCTTTGTATCCTTCTCTGTGTCATTGGAAATGGGTCCGGAGTCTTACATTGTTTCAAAATACAATAACCATTAAATAATGTTGGATCTGTGGCAACATCCTGGTGCATCTATTCTGTATACTCTCAAAAGTTTGAATGGCCTCTTTATAATCAACTACTGCTCTCCTGGTTCAGTTCTGCTCCTGAGACATGAGAACATAATCTAATCTGGCACTTAGTATCATAGAATCCCTACAGTGCAGAAGGAGGCCATTTGGCTAATTGAGCCTGCATCGACAACAATCCCATCCAGGCCCTATCCCCTTAACGGCCTATATTTACCCTGCTAATCTCCTTGACACTGAGGGACAATTTAGCATTGATCAATCCAACCAACCCGCACATCTTTGGACTGTGGGAGGAAACCAGACCACCCGAAGGAAACCCACGCCGGCACGGGGAGAATGTGCAAACTCCACACAGACAGTCACCCTGAAGCCAGAACTGAACCTGGGTCCCTGGTGCTGTGAGGCAGCTGTGCTAACCACCGTGCCACCCTGCTGCCCACTTCAGTGCAGTCCTGAGGGAAGGTGCCATTTTCCAGATGAAACAATAAGCTGAGGCACTCCCTGCTCTCCAGGAAAGTATAAAAGATCCCATGCCACCATGTTGAGGAAGAGCAGGAGAGCGATTCGTGGTGTCCTGTCCAGTGTTAATCCCTCACTCAACACAAGAAACTGATTATCTGGCCATTATCACATTGCTGTTAGTGGGTGCTTGCTGTGCACAAATTGACTGCTGCTTTTGTGACAAGAGTGACTTCACTTCAAAAGCATGTAACTGATTATAAAGCTAAATTTGTAATATCCTGATGTTGTAAAAAGCACTCTATGAACTCAAGTTTTTTTCCTATTTTATGACGCTTCTTAAAAATCTTTCTGAGCTTTTGGTCTTCTGTCATCATCTTTATGTGCACTCTAGTCAGAGTTGGTCCTTGGTAATTTTTTCTGCATCTCACTATCTTGTGCAAGTCTTTTCAATTCCCAATAACTACCATGTTCAACCCACGCAGCATTGATATTATCTTCCTCCACTTATTCCTTGAAAGCTTCTCTCCATAACATCTTCAACAGGTCCAGTTCCTCTGAAACTCTGTTCCGAATTATGTCCAGTAAGTGTTGTTATTCATTTGCTCTGCACAGCACTCCAGTATGCATTATTTTTAGTACCTATTTGAGCCTTTCCATTCTCCTCCAAACCCACGTTTCAAATCTATTGAGCAAGTTGGCTTTCACTCTCTCTGTAACGTCCAAGTCTCACATTCACACATTTGTCCTAGCATCTCTTTATTTGATTTGGTGTCCATTATTCTCCTAAGTATGCTCATGCTCAAAGGTGTTATATAAATGGAGTTGGTGCTCTCGGACAAACCGCTTCCTTCAGTATCTTTTGTATAATGGGGTGGCATGGTGGCACAGTTGTTTGCACTGCTGCCTCACAGCGCCAGGGACCTGGGTTCGAATCCTGGCTTTGGTCACTGTCAGTGTGGAGTCTGCACGTTCTCCCTGTGTCTGCGTGGGTTTCCTCCGGGTGCTCTGGTTTCCTCCCATAGTCTGAAAGATGTGCTGGTTAGGCGCATTGGCCATGCTAAATTCTCCCTCAGTGTACCTGAACAGGCACCAGAGTGTGGCGACTAGGGGATTTTCACAGTAACTTCATTGCAGTGTTAATGTAAGCCTACTTGTGACACTAATAAATAAACATATACTTAAATTTCAACATCCATTCCTTACCTCTCATCCTTCATGCATATTGACATGAAATTCACCTGCCAAGATCTTCCAGATCTACCAACTTGTATGTTTTCTTCAATATTTTACTGTCATTTTTTAAAAATTCATTCATGGAATGTGAACATCGCTGGCTCGGCCAGCATTTGTTGCACATTCCTATTTGCCCTTGACAAAGTCT
This sequence comes from Mustelus asterias, assembly GCF_964213995.1. Taxonomy (NCBI): domain Eukaryota; kingdom Metazoa; phylum Chordata; class Chondrichthyes; order Carcharhiniformes; family Triakidae; genus Mustelus; species Mustelus asterias. Next base: position 39,054,724 of record NC_135821.1, read on the forward strand.
TCTTGAACCACTGCAGTCCCTGAGGTGTAGATACAGCCATAGTGCTGTTAGGGAGGGAGTTCCAGGATTTTGACCAGCAAGTGAAGGAACGGCGATATATTTCCAAATCGCGATGGAGAGTGTCTTGGAGGGGAACTTCCAGGTGATAGCGTTCCCATGTGTCTTTCTAGATGGTACTGGTTGTGTGCTTGGAAGGTGCTGTCTAAGGAACCTTCAGTATCTTTTGTATAATGGGGTGGCATGGTGGCACAGTTGTTTGCACTGCTGCCTCACAGCGCCAGGGACCTGGGTTCGAATCCTGGCTTTGGTCACTGTCAGTGTGGAGTCTGCACGTTCTCCCTGTGTCTGCGAGGGTTTCCTCCGGGTGCTCTGGTTTCCTCCCATAGTCTGAAAGATGTGCTGGTTAGGCGCATTGGCCATGCTAAATTCTCCCTCAGTGTACCTGAACAGTGCATCTTTTAGATGGTTGCCACAGTGCACCAGTAGTGGAGGGAGTAAATGTTTGTGGATGGGGTGCCAATCAAGCGGGCTTGATTGGTCACAGAGCACAGAAGCCATTCAGCCCATTCTGTCTGTACTTCCTCGTTTTTTTTGCCAACCCTTCAACTTTGCATCTTCAGCAAATTTTGGGACTACGTTCTTTGTAATGAAATCCACACAGCTGTATACAAAGAACAACGATGTGGCGATGCCAGCATTGGACTGGGGTGGGCACAATAAGAAGTCTCACAACACCAGGTTAAAATCCAACAGGTTTATTTGGAATCATGAGCTTTCGGAGTGCTGCTCCTTCATCAGGTGAGTGGACAGGTGGGTTCACAAACACGGCATATATAGGCAAAGACACAATTGCAAGATATGCTGTGAATGTGAAACCCACCTCTCCACTCACCTGATGAAGGAGCAGCGTTCCGAAAGCTCATGATTCCAAATAAACCTGGACTTTAACCTGGTGTTGTGAGACTTTTTACTGTACAAAGAACACCAGCGCACCTTGTGTTGACTGACCTTTGGAGTATGTAACGACCCCACCCTTCACCAGTCTGAGCCACGTCTTGTCTTCCCTGTCACCCAATTTTCTATCTATCCGGTCGTCAATTCTGATGGAAAGTCACCTACCTGCAATGTCGACTTTTTTCCCACAGTGCATCCAGAAACGTTTGGCCTGCCAGTGCTGCCAGCGAGAACGGAGAATTCGGCTTGGGGCCAAATCTCCATTCACTGCAGCGGGACTGGTGAATCCCAGCCATGGGCGAGGTCGGAGAATTCCAGCCAGCTCTTCTCTCCAAACAGATGCTGTCAGACTGGCTGAGATTTTTCCAGCATTTTCTATTGTTGTTTCAGATTCCAGCATCCCCAGTATTTTGCCTTGTATCTGCCAGCCCCGCCCCCCCCCCCCCCCCGCCACCACACCCCCGCTCCCCTCCTCTGCTTGAACTGTTGAGTGTTTCCTGTTTTGATTTCGGATTTCCAGCATCCCTATTTTAACTTTCAGTATTTCTATTCAGAGAATTTCTCTCGGATCATATTCTTTTCCAACGAGCCTTTTGTGAGGCAAATTATCAAACCCTTGAAAGCCCACACATGTTGCAGCCTTTAATGGGTAAAAATGTGCCTTTAATGGGTAAAAATAAAACTCAATGAAATCCATCAAACGCAACTTGCCTTTAAGAACTGTTCATCTCGATCAAGTCAGAGTATTTCTAACCGACTTGTTTGCAAAAGAACGGATTGTGAGAGTTTACCAACATGACTGTGACACAATATTACTCTGTGATCTTAATGCAACTGTGCTGAAACTTACAAATGTTCCACTCGATGCGTGTGAATGGTATAGGAATTTCCTCATCTTTATATATTCAACTGTGCAAGTGTCAGTTTTCCCAGCTCTTTTACTTTCTTGGGGGAGAAAAAGGTGGGGGGCTAATGTAAATGAGCTGGTTGGAATTAAACCCAGCCACTTGAATGTGGAGCGTTTAACAGCAATCGATACAAAAATTATTGTAAATTTCTGCTCCCAGGGAGGTTGTCAAAGGGCAGGTCCGACTGTCAAACTGGATACACCTTCTTGGTCCCATTGGCTAGCTCTGACACTGGGCCCGCCTTAATTGAGCCATTCGGCTCATCTATTGGCTGATAGCCCCTCCATCAACACTTCCAGGGTCCCTGCAAACGCCTGATTTGGATTGTCATTGGCCCTTCGAGCTGTCAGTCAGTGCCAGCCCCCCTCCTCCCCCTCCTGGAACACTTTGCTTCCACCTCGTTGATAATATTGGAGCAGATACCGGAATATTATAAAATATAAGGAACAAGCAGGGACAGTGACGACCTTGAGCCAACAAGAGGGAAATAAGCAGAGTGTATATGAAATAGTTAGTGTGCAGGCTGCTGCTACTGGGAGCGAAGTGTCGGGACAGGAAATTAAAATGACTTTGTTGGGAACCGCTCGCCTGCGCTTCTGCTGTCTCGTCCTCCTGAACTTTCTCCGACACAGTCCCCGGAGCGCTGCTAACGAAGGTGAGCAACCGGCTGCAGCCCTGTTAGAGGGAGCATGTAACCCGGGGGAGCCTAGGGGCAAGTCAGGGAGCTGGGGGAAGAGAGCCCGCTGCAGTGATGGGTGAGTGAATGGTCCGCAGTGTTCCTATAGTAAAGTCTGTCTGGGGAGGGGGAGACCTGCTTCCTTCTCTCTATCCCCCCTCAATCCCGCTTCTCTCTATCTATCACCTTCTCTCCATCCCACCTCCCTCTGTCATCCCACTTCTATCTATTCCTCTCTATCCCACTTCTATCTATTCCCTATCTGTCCCACTTCTCTCTATCACCTTCTCTCTATCCCACTTCCTTCTATCTATCCTCCCTCTCTCTATCCCACTTCTCTCTATCACCTTCTCTCTATCCCACTTCTCTCTATCACCTTCTCTCTATCCCACCCCTCTATCTATCCTCCCTCTTTCTATCCCACTTCTCTCTATCCAGCCTCTCTCTATCCCACTTTCTATATATCCCCCTCTATCCCATTTCTTTCTATCCCTTCTCTCTCTATCCCACTTATCTCCATCTCACTTCTTTCTATCTATCCCTTCTCATTCAATCCCACTTTTCTCTATATATCCCTCTCTCTCTCTGTCCCACTTCTATCTATCCCCCTCTATCCCACATCTCTCTGTCATTCCACATCTCTCTATCACCCCTTTCCCTTGTGTATCCTTCCCTCTCTTTTTCCCACTTCTCTATCTATCCTCCTCTCTGTCCCACTTCTCTCTATCTCACTTCTCTCTATCTCACTTTTCTCAATCCCACTTATCTCTATATGTCCCCTTCTATACCCCACTTCTATCTATCCCCCTCTCTCTATCCCACTTCTCTCTGTCATTCCACATCTCTCTATTACTCCTCTCCCTTATGTATCCCTCCCTCTCTTTATCCCACCTCTCTCTATCTATCCACCTCTCTCTCCATCCCACTTCTCTCTGTCTATTCCCTCTTTCTATTCCCACCTCTCCCCTATGAATCCCCCAGCTCTCTCTTTATCCCCCCTGTCTCTGTACTCTTTGTCCGCTCTCTCTTTCTCTCACTCTTTCTCCCCTCTCTCTCTCCCCTCTTTCTGTCACCCCCTCGGTGTCCCTCTCTATCCCCACTCTTTCTCTATCCACCACTCACTCTCTGTCCTCCCAGTCTCTCTATCTCCGCTCTTTCTCTATCCCCACTCTCTCTATCCACCTCTCTCTATCCCCCTCTCTCTATCCTCCCTTTCTCTATCCCCCTCTCTCCATCCCCCCTCTTTCTATCCCCCCTCTCTATCTCCCTCTTTCTATCCCACCTTTCGCTAACCCCCCTCTCTCTATCCCCTCTCTCTCTATCCCCCTCTCTCTATCCCCCTCTCTCTATCCCCCCTCTGTCTCTGTCTTCCCCCTCTCTGTCCTCCCCCTCTCTGTCCTCCCCCCTCTGTCCACCCCCCTCTCTTTTCTCCCCCTCTTTTTCTCCCCCTCTCTTTCTTCCCCTCTCTTTCTCCCCCTCTCTTTCTCCCCCTCTCTTTCTCCTCTCTCTCAATCACCCTCTCTGTGTCCCTCTCTATCCCCACTCTTTCTGCATCCACCACTTATTCTCCGTCTTCTCACTCTGCTCTCTCTCTATCCACAATCTCTCTCGATCTGCACTCTCTCTCTATCCTCCAACACTCTTTGCAACCCCTTGCTCTCTCTCCCTATCCCACAATCTCTGCCTATTCCCCCTCTCTCTCTCTCTCTATCCCCCGCTCTCTCTCCCTATCCATACTCTCTATCAGCCACACTCTATCTATCCCTTAATCTCTCTCTCTCTTTCCCCACTCACTCTTTCTCTCTATCCCCTCACTCCTTTTCTCTCTATCCCCTGCACACTCTCTCTATCCCCTGCACACTCTCTCTATCCCCGCTCTCTCTCTATCCAACACTCACTCTCTCTATCCTCCACTCCTCCACTCTGTCTATCCCCCGTTCTCTCTCTCTCTCTGTCCCAGCTCTCTCTATCTCCTGGTCTCTCTCTATCCCCCAATCTCTCTATCCTCTCACTCTCTCTCTATACTCTGCTTTCTCTCTGTCCCCCACTCTCTCTCTCTCTCTGTCCCCCGCTCTCTCTGTCTCTCTCTCTCTCTGTCCCACTCTCTCTCTCTATCTCTTGTTCTTTCTCTCTATCCCCTGTTTTCTCTCTCCATCCCTTGCTCTCTTGCTGCATCCCCCACTCTCACTCCATCCCCCACTCTCGCTCCATCCTCCACTCTCGCTCCATTCTCCACTCTCGCTCCATCCCCCACTCTCACTCCATTCCCGGTTCTCGCTCATCCCCCATTCTTTCTCTCTACACCCTTTCCATCTCCCAATCTTTCTCCATCTCCCACTCTCTCTCCATCCCCCACTCTCTCTCTCTATCCCCCTGTGCTCTCTATCCTCCTGCACTTTCTCTCTTCCTATCCCCACTTTCTCTCTTCCTATCCCCACTCTCTCTCTTTCTACCCCCACTCTCTCTTTCTAAGCCCACTCTCGCACTCTCTATCGCTGCTTTCTCTATCTCCCTGCTTTCTCTCTACTCCACCACTCTCTATCCCCACACTTTCTCTATCTCCCTGCACCCTCCGCCTCCCTGCGCCCTCTGTCTCCCCGCGCTCTCTATCCCCATTCTTTCTATCCCTACTCTCTTTCCCCCTCTATCCTCACTATCTCTCTCTCCCTATCCCCACTTGCTCTCCATCCCACTTTCTTTCCCCTTTGCTCTCTCCCTACGTACCCCTCCCAATCTCTGCCTCCCTCTCTCCCATCTCCTCTCCTTCTCTTGTCTTCTCCACCCTCTGCCCATCTCCCGATCCCACTGTCTCCCCCAATCTTCCTGCCTCCCCCATTGTGCCTGTCTCCTGCCTCTCTCCCTGTCTCCCCTCCCCCTCTCCCTTTGTCTCACCCCTCTTCTGTCTCCCCCTCCTTCTGTCTTCCTCTCCCTCCCTCCCACTCTCTTCCTATCCCCCTTTCCCTCCCCCTGGCTCTCTCTGCCTCCATCCCCCCCCCCCCCCCCCCCCGCCTCCCCCCGCCCTCTCTCTGTGTCCCTTCTTTCTCTCTCTACCCCTTTCCCTCCCTCTCTTTCCTTCTCCTTTTCCCACTGTTCAGGTTCTTCCACTCTTACCTGCACAGTTATGTTTTACCCAGATTAGTGTGTGGGTTCACTCCGCGCTACACTGCACTCCACACAGAGGGAGGCCCGACGTGCAAACTGTCAACGTCAGGTTTTCGCCTTGTTTTAGCCCGGGTATGTGAGTGTGTGAGTGAGTATAGGTACTCCGGCTTAGTGCTCAGTGTTTGAACAGACGCGGAACCTGTCCATGGAGCTCGCTGCAAATGGCGCATCCTGCTTTTCTGAAAACTCTCATTTCTTTCCCTCCGGGAGGAGGCGGGTGGATGTAGCTGGCAGTGTTTGGGGTGCTTACCCCGGGTGCAGCACAGATTCCCCCCTCCTGGACAGTGGAGGCGAGGTTTAGGAAGAGGCAACATGGAATCTGCAGAAATGTTCAGGGGAAATGGATGGATGGATGGGTGAATGGATTGATGGATAGATGGATTGCAACACAAAACTCGAGGCAGTGCCAGTTTGATGCCAGGGTGGGTGGATGGTCATGGGAAGGGTTAAATGGGAAACTTGTCGCGTGTCTTTTGTTTCTGATCGGGTCAGAGGTGACTTTATATCCTGTCAAAATGTACAGAATGTAAATGAGTTTCTTTGTCTCCCAGACGCCCGTTAGATGTGAGGCTGAGTGAGTGGGAAAGCAGACACAGTAACTCCTCTCTGCTTTGCATCACCGTAGGACTGTTCTGTACAGTCGCCACTCGCATCCATCCTCTCCCCGGTGTAGATTGGATGTTGAGCTCCCTATTATCCTGGATCTGATTTAGCCAGGAGCCTTGTGGAATATGCTTGTGAGGATTGGAAATCGCTGCTGTCAAATCAGGCTCAATTTGGGGAGGCGAGTATGGTGATACGCTGAGACACACACACACCCTAACACTGGGCACAGAGAGTGTTCCAATTTCACTCTATCATTTTTCAAACCCTGTGAACATTCATTATTGTTAAGCCACTTATTTTGCTTGGACAGTGTGGATAGAGGAACAGGGAGGATAGTTCGCTTGCCGTTTGATCATTAGTTTAATTTAATTAACAAATAGCAAACTCCCAACTTGTTCCGTTCCACTGTCTCTTCACCCAGAGTAGAGAATGTGAAACATTTCTAGTCAAATGCTTCACGTCTGATGTCCCTTTGGAATGTTTGATTATTATATCTTGAATAACAAGTCGTGGTGGGATCCTGAGTTAATTTTCCAAACATTCTTTCCGAATGTATAGGCATCAACAAATTATTTTTCTATTGTAGCGCTATTATTTGAGAACTAATCAGAGCAGGGTGTATGTGTGTTAGACAGATCCTGCAATCTCGCCAGGATTCCTAATGATCAGGGCTATTGGTGGAAACATCACACTGTTCCACACCCACAGGCAGGCACACAGAAACCTCGAGCTGTTCAGAGCAGGTTAACTCCACTGATGTATGCAGGATGAGGAGGGTAATATTTTTGTGAATAGACAGAGTGCAGCTCACACCCTTTCCCATTGAGCAGAGCCTTGTGTTTTGACACACATAACCTGGCTCACAGAGCATTTATTTTTGCATACTACACACTAGCCTGTGTCAGCAGACTGAAATATATATATATAGGCCTGTGTACTGAACTGTGTACACACCACCCAGTGTAGTCATACTATGCCCTTCACACACAGTAAGAAGTCTCACAACACCAGGTTAAAGTCCAACAGGTTTATTTGGTAGCAAATACCATAAGCTTTCGGAGCACAGCTCCTTCGTCAGATGGAGTGGATATCTGTTCTCAAACAGTGCAAACAGACACAGAAATCAAATTACAGAATACTGATTAGAATGCAAATCTCTACAGCCAGCCAGGTCTTAAATGTACAGACAATGTGGGTGGAGGGAGCATTCAACACAGGTTAAAGAGATGTGTATTGTCTCCTTTAACCTGACTGAGGTTTAACCTGACCTGACATCTCTTTAACCTGTGTTGAATGCTCCCTCCACCCACATTGTCTGTACATTTAAGACCTGGCTGGCTGTAGAGATTTGCATTCTAATCAGTATTCTGTAATTTGATTTCTGTGTCTGTTTGCACTGTTTGAGAACAGATATCCACTCCATCTGACGAAGGAGCTGTGCTCCGAAAGCTTATGGTATTTGCTACCAAATAAACCTGTTGGACTTTAACCTGGTGTTGTGAGACTTCTTGCTGTGCTTACCCCAGTCCAACGCCGGCATCTCCACATCTTCACACACAGCCCAATGAATTGGCACCTTCAGTTTTGTGCAGGCTGTCTTGTGTTAGGCAGTTTGGCACACTAAACAGTGAACATACCACCCAATGTCTGTATGCTGGATGGTGTGCACATTGCTCTGTGTCTGGTACACTGAGCTGTGTGCATACAACCCTGTGTCTGGTACACTGAGTGATGTGTGTGTTGCTCTGTGTCTGGTACACTGAGTGGTGTATACATTGCTGCATGGCTGGTACACTAAGCAGTGTGCACGCGACCCTGTTTCTGGTACACTTAGTCATGTGCACATTGCTCTGTGTCTGGTACACTGAGCTGTGGGCATGCAACCGTGTGTCTGGTACTCTGAGCGGTGTGCACATTGCTCTGTGTCTGGTACACTGAGTCATGTGCACATTGCTCTGTGTCTGTTTCACTGAGCAGTGTGCATATTACCCTCTATCTGGTACACTAAGCAGTGTGCACACGACCCTGTGTCTGGTACACTGAATCGTGTACACATTGCTCTATGTCTGGTACACTGAACGGTGTGCACATTGCTCTGTGTCTGGTACTCTGAGTGGTGTGCACATGACTCTGTGTCTGGTACACTGAGTGGTGTGCCCATTCCCCAGGGCTGGCACACTGAGTGGTGTGCATATTTCCCTGTGTCTGGTACACTGAATGGTGTGCACATTGCTCAGTATCTGGTACACTGAGTGGTGTGCACATTGCCCTGTGTTTGGTCCACTGAGTGGTGCGCATGTGACCCTATGTCTGATACAGTGAGCGATGTGCACATTGCTCAGTATCTGGTACACTGAGTGGTGTGCACATTGCTCGGTATCTAGAAACATAGAAAAACTACAGCACAAACAGGCCCTTCGGCCCACAAGTTGTGCCGAACACATCCCTACCTTCAGACTTACCAAAAACCCTCCATCCTATTAAGCTCCATGTACTCATCCAGGAGTCTCTTAAAAGACCCTATTGAGTTCGCCTCCACCACCACTGACGGCAGCCGATTCTACTCGCCCACCACCCTCTGTGTGAAAAACTTACCCCTAACATCTCCCCTGTACCTACCCCCCAGCACCTTAAACCTGTGTCCTCTCGTAGCAGACATTTCCACCCTGGGAAAAAGCCTCTGAGAGTCCACCCGATCTATGCCTCTCAACATCTTATACACCTCTATTAGGTCTCCTCTCATCCTTCGTCTCTCCAAGGAGAAAAGACCGAGCTCCCTCAGCCTATCCTCATAAGGCATGCCACTCAATCCAGGCAACATCCTTGTAAATCTCCTCTGCACCCTTTCAATCTTTTCCACATCCTTCCTATAGTGAGGCGACCAGAACTGAGCACAGTACTCCAAGTGGGGTCTGACGAGGGTCTTATATAGCTGCATCATTATCCCCAGACTCCTAAACTCAATCCCTCGATTGATAAAGGCCAGCACACCATACGCCTTCTTAACCACCTCCTCCATCTGCGGGGCCGATTTTAGAGTCCTATGGACCCGGACCCCAAGGTCCTTCTGATCCTCTACCGTACTAAGAGTCTTTCCCTTTATATTGTACTCCTTCATCCCATTTGACCTACCAAAATGGACCACGACGCATTTATCTGGGTTGAAGTCCATCTGCCACTTGTCTGCCCAGTCTTGCATCCTATCTATGTCCCTCTGTAACTTCTGACATCCCTCCAGACTATCCACAACCCCACCAACCTTCGTTTCGTAGGCAAACTTACCAACCCATCCCTCCACTCCCTCATCCAGGTCATTTATGAAAATGACAAACAGCAAGGGTCCCAGAACAGATCCCTGGGGCACACCACAGGTGACCGACCTCCATTTAGAAAAAGACCCATCTATATCCACTCTCTGCCTCCTTTGGGCAACACAGTAAGAAGTCTCACAACACCAGGTTAAAGTCCAACAGGTTTATTTGGTAGCAAATACCATAAGCTTTCGGGGCACTGCCCCTTCGTCAGATGGAGTGGAAATGTGCTCTCAAACAGTGCAAACAGACAAAATCAAGTTGCAGAATACTGATTAGAATGCGAATCCTACAGCCAGCCAGGTCTTAAAGGTACAGACAATGTGGGTGGAGGGAACATTAAACACACGTTAAAGAGATGTGTATTGTCTCCAGACAGAACAGCTAGTGAGATTCTGCAAGCCCAGGAGGCAAGCTGTGGGGGTTACTGATAGTGTGACATAAATCCAACATCCCGGTTTAGGCCGTCCTCATGTGTGCGGAACTTGGCTATCAGTTTCTGCTCAGCGACTCTGCGCTGTCGTGTGTCGTGAAGGCCGCCTTGGAGAACGCTTACCTGAAGATCCAAGGCTGAATACCCGTGACTGCTGAAGTGCTCCCCCACAGGAAGAAAACAGTCTTGCCTGGTGATTGTCGAGCGGTGTTCATTCGTCCATTGTCGTAGCGTCTGCATGGTTTCCCCAATGTACCATGCCTTGGGACATCCTTTCCTGCAGCGTATCAGGTAGACAATGTTTTGGGCAAGCCAGTTCTGGATCCACCGGGCAGCAGCCCCTTGGATCCCATGTCCTCTCACTTTTTCTAGAAGCCTTGCATGGAGGACCTTATCGAACGCCTTGCTAAAATCCATATAAACCACATCTACCGCCTTCCCTTCGTCAATGTGTTTAGTCACATTTTCGAAGAACTCCACCAGGCTCGTAAGGCACGATCTGCCCTTGACAAAGCCATGCTGAGTATTCTTGAGCATACTAAACCTCTCTAAATGCTCATATATCCTGTCCCTCAGGATCTTCTCCATCAGTTTACCAACCACTGAGGTTAGACTCACCGGTCGGTAATTACCTGGGCTATCCCTATTCCCCTTCTTGAAAATAGGAACCACATCCGCAATCCTCCAATCCTCCGGCACCTCTCCCGTCTCCATCGACGACGCAAAGATCATCGCCAGAGGCTCTGCAATCTCTTCCCTCGCCTCCCACAGTAACCTGGGGTACATCCCATCCGGACCCGGCGACTTATCTATCTTGATACCATTCAAAGATTCCAGCACAACCTCTTTGTTAAATTCCACATACTCAATCCTTTCAGTCCACCGCACGCCCACAGTACATCCACCCAGGTCCTCCTCGTCTGTGAAAACCGAGGCAACCTCATTGAGCACCTCTGCCATTTCTACTGGTTCTGTACAAACTTTCCCGCCTTCACCTTTTATAGGCCCTATTCCGTCACGTCTCATCCTTTTACTCTTCACATATTTATAGAACGCCTTAGGGTTCTCCTTAATCCTACCTGCCAGGATCTTCTCGTGACCCCTTCTGGCTCTCCTAATTTCCTTCTTTAGTCCCTTCCTACAAGCCGTATACTCTTCTAAATCCCTATCTTCGCCAAGCTCTCTGAGCCTATTGTACGCTTTCCTTTTCTTCTCGACTAGGTCCCGCATAGCTTTCATGCACCACGGTTCCTTTAACCGACCAACACCTCCCTGTCCAAAGTCCAAAGATGTGCGGGTTAGGTTGATTGGCCCGGTTAAAAATTGCCCCTTAGAATCCTAAAATGCGTAGATTAGAGGGATTAGTGGGTAAATATGTGGGGGTAGGGTGGGATTGTGGTCGGTGCAGACTCGATGGGCCGAATGGCCTCCTTCTGCACTGTAGGGTTTCTATGATTTCTATGATTTCTGTCTGCTCGGAACGTTGTCCTGTAGAACTCGAGACAGACATTCCTTGAAAAACTGCCACCTCTCTTCAGTACATCTGTTACACCGAGTGGTGCGCACATTGACCTGTGTTTGGTACATGAGTGGTGCGCACATTCCTCTGAGTCTGTTACACTGAAGCACAGACTGAGATCTCTGCTGGGGAGCTAAATGCACGTGCAGAGTTCCAATTACAAGCCTTCAACTGTGAGTGATTTTTATTTTTAAGTCAGGAAAAAGTTGATTGTCCCTCTAGCTCTCTGCTACCTTAAACTGTAAGCAACAAAAAAGCTTTTGGTGAAAGAATGCTAATGTTAAAGTTTCCAAAATCAACTTCATGCTGTCTGCAGCTGCATCTGCTGATGGTCTCATGCTGTTAGAATAGTGTCGTATTAATGTCCTATCAGGACAGTCAGACTGTCTGTCTTGCATGAGGATTGCATGAAATCTGCTTCTCAATAACAAGCTCCAGAATGATAGCACTACCATAATGACATGAATCACATAGAATTTACATATAAACAGGCCATTTGGCCCATCTGGTCCATCCGCTACACACGCTTCTCCTGTCTTATTTCATCTAACCCAATTATCCTACTCTGCTAGTACACAATGGGACTCTTAACCCCATAGTTGTGGTTTCAAGCCTCGCATTGGGCAATAGATTTGCTTTCAGCTGGAATGTTGCGACCAGTTCTGGCCACCACATTTTAGGAAAGATGCAAAGCCATCAAAGAGGATGGGAAAAGGTTCACGTGAATGGTTACAGGGATAGTTTAGCAGATAGATTGGAGAAGTTTGGACTGCTCTCCTTGCAGAAGAGAAGGTTGAGGGGGCATTTAATCGCATTATTCAGAATCATGAGAGGTTTGGACAAAATAGATGGGGATAAATCATTCCCTTTGGGGGAGGATTGAGAATCAGGGGACATGGATTTCAAGTTTGAGGGATTCGAGGGGAAATTGGATTCTTAGCAAAACAAAAAAAATGTGCAATCTATGGGAGCAGACACTGGGTGAATTGCCCCTCCAGTGGGCTAGCACAGACACAATAGGCCAAATGATCTCCAGCTGTGGTGTAACCATTCTGTCATTCTATCAGGCTATCCTTCTATCTACTCCTTTCTCTTGTATGTACTTATCAAGCTGCCTCTTAAACATATGAACATTATTCGCCTCAACCACTTCTTTATAGTAAAGAGTTCATAGCAAAGAGTTCCACATTCTCACCAATCTCTGGGCAAACACATTGGTTTTGAGCCCTGATGAAGGGTCATCCAGACTCTCAATGTTGGCTGTTTTCTCTCTCCACAGATGCTGTCAGACCTGCTGAGATTTTCCAGCATTTTCTGTTTTTGGCTCCTGAATTCTCTATTGGATTTATTAGTGACTGTCCTTTATTATATCCCCTGGTTCTGGTCTCTACACCAAGTGGAAACAGCTCCACACATCTATCCTCCCAAACTCTTTCATAATTTTAACAACCTGTATCAGAATAAATATCCCCAGCCCCGTTTAATCTTCCCCGAAAATTAGAACTTCTACTTGAGATGTGACTGCAGGACCCATCCATGGGTCACTTTGCTGCTCTTACAGTGGACACTGTGACACTATTAGCAACTTTACATTTGCCCAGATGGTCTTAATGGATCTTGAATTCTCCACTGATTCATGTCCACGTCATTCAGTTCCTGTTGGGATGGAGGCTGGCTGCTGCTTCCAGCCCAGTGGCTAGCCTGTATTTCTCACAGCTTCCTTCTGAATATATGCAGCACTCATTCTGCGTCAGTATTCTCAGCTTTGCATGTTCCAGACTGTTTTGCATCTGTGCTATTGACTCGTTCCAGTAATGCATTCCTTTCTCCCAAGGGGCAGCGCTTATACAAATTGTCAGCTCTGCTTGCTCAGTTTAGCCTCACATGTAAATTTGCATCCTTTTTCAGTCTACATATTTTCAGCTGTTTGTTCTTTGCATGTCATTGTACAATAATGATTCATAGAAATCTCAGCGCAGAGAACATTGAGTCAATCATCCCTGTGCCTCTGCTAACTCCAAATCGGAACTGGGCATTTTGAATACCATTATCCACACAGGCTTTAATCGTCTTTTTTCCACCTCCCAAGTGTTTTGCTAAACTCCCTCCTAAAATGTCGTCCTTGTCCCTGAGGAAAAGGCTCTTGCCTCTGAGTCAGAAGTTCACAGGTTCAATTCCCACTCCTGGGACTTCAGCACCTAATCATCAGCTGACTCTTGCCATCAAGTACTGAGGGAGATCTGCACTGTTGGAGGTGCTGTTTATCGGGTCAGATGTTAAACCAAGCCCTGACAACCCCGTGTAAAGATCTAAAAAATCCCACGTGCTATTTAAAGAACCATAGAATCCCTGCAGTAAAGAAAGAGGCCATTTGGTTCATCAAATCTGCACCAACTCTCCGAATGAGCAAGGCATACTGTCCCCAACCCCCGCCAATGCCCGTAACCCTGTGCATTTATCATGGTAAATCCACCTAACCGATGCTAAGGGGCAATTTAGCATGGCCAGTCCACCTAACCTGCACATCTTTGGACTGTGGGAGGAAACCAGAACACCTGAAGGAAACCCACGCAGACACGGGAAGAACGTGCAAACTCCACACAGACAATCACCCGAGGCTGGAATCGAACCCGGGTCCCTGGCGCTGTGAGGCAGCAGTGCTAATCACTGTGCCATCGAAACGCCCAAGAAGCACATAACATTTCACTCCCCCTGATGTCCCGGCCAACATTTATCTCACATCTACAAACAAAAAATGGATGATCTAGTTTATTTCATTTTTGTTTGTGGATGATTACTGTGCGGAAATTGGCTGCTGCCAATGAACTACACCTCAATTGTATTTTAATAACTGTAAAGCCCCGAGGTTGTGTAGGGGGTAATATAAATGCAAGCCTGTCTTTTCTTTTAATTGTCACGTCAACTTTCTTGCCAGGACTCAAAGGACTGAGTTATCGTGACAGATTGGACAGGCTAGGACTTTTTTCTTTGGAGCATAAGAGACTGAAGGGTGATCTTATAGAGGTTTGTAAGATCATGAGAGGCAAAGATAGGGTAAATGCACTCAGTCTTTTTCCCAGGGTTGGTGAATCAAGAACTGGAAGGCATAAGTTAAGAGGGGAAAGAATTAATGGGAACCTGAGGAGTAACTTCTATACACAGAGGGTGGTACGCATGTGGAATGAGCTGCTCGAGGAAGTGGTTGAGGCAGGGACATTAGCAACATTTGAAAGGCATTTGGACAGATACGTGGACAGGAAAGGTTTAGAGGGATATGGGCCAAATGCAGGCAAATAGGGTTAGCTTAGATGGGCATTTCGGTTGGCACGGACCAGTTTGGGCCAAAGGGCCTGTCTCCGTGCCATGGATTCTATGATTCTATGAACTTTGGATTTGATAGCTACTTTTATTAATATCTTGCATAATCAACATCAGGCAATCAGTCAAGTATCATTAAAAAGGCAGAGAAAGATCCTGTGACCATCTCATTTGGTCTAAAGATGTGTTTTCAGCTGAGAGAGAGCATGGTGTATCTGTTGCTGTCTGGTCTTGCATCTGAATTTTACTGTACTGCAGATTAGATTGAGGTGGACGAGAGGACATCTGCATCAAAGACTGTGATTCTCTTGGTAATTGCATTGTGTAGTGTGGACCTGAGAGTGTAGATCAGGACAGTCTGGTGTCTGAGCCAAGCTCAGTGTTCTGATTGCTGGCATCAGTCACAGTATCAGTGAGAATGCTGAATGTCCCTAGGCAAGGGAGCATGGCGAGACAGTCAACCAAAGTTCTTGCCTTTGATTGTTATCAGATGCAAAGTGACTGTGTGAATATTGAGAAGACATGCTTGGGATTGGCCCTGTCTCCAGCTCCACTGTTTGAGTTGTTTGCCAATACTGACAGGTTGCCTTGTACGTCACTGGGCAATGCAATGCAAGGAGTGTTTTGCCTGTGGAACCAAAACCCTGACACACGTCTTTGGTTTTAGCAGAGGAGGAGGAATGTTGTATTGCTGAAAATGATGGGACATGTGCATCTCTTTCATGTCGCTCCACAAAATGTGGATTTGCTTTTTACATATATGTGGCACAAAGAACAAAATACTGCAGATGCCGGAAGTCTGAAATAACAGCAGAGAAAAACACTTAGCAAGTCGAGCAGCATCTGCATGGAAAGGGAATGAACAGCCTGCAGTTTGCGGTGAGCAGTTCACTAGTAATATTTACCATGGTAACACAATGGTTAGCATTGCTGCCTCACTGTGCCAGAGACCCGGGTTCAATTCCAGTCTTGGGTGACTGTGTGGAGTTTGCACATTCTCCCCATGTCTGCGTGGGTTTCCTCTGGGTGCTCTGGTTTCCTCCTATAGTCCAAAGATGTGTAGGTTATATGGATTGGCCATGCTAAATTGCCCCTTGGTAGCCAAAGAAGTGTAAGTTAGGGGGGATTGGCAAGTTTGGGGCCTGGGTAGGATGCTCTGTTGGAGAGTTGGTGAAGACTTGATGGGCTGAATGGTCTCCTTCTGCACTGTAGGGATTCTATGCTTTGCACTGACATTGAGACTTTCTCTGGGCTTTTTCACTGCACTTTGCAGTTGTTGAAGAATCTTAAATAGTGCGGTACCCTCGACTGTGAGCAGGGACAACAATGGGTGAGTCCCTTTAACAGTCAGATTTGAAGAATGCCAGCCCAGACATGAAGCCTAAACCAGGAAGTCTAACTTAGGCCATTTAGTTTGACGTAAGGTGGGGACAGAAAGTGAAATGGTGAGGAAGTGAAGGATGGGATTAAGAGAAAGATAAAGAGACAGAAGATACGTTTGTAAAATGTAATTTTTAATTTTTTGTAATCCCCAGAGGAAATTGAAATCAAAGGAATGAGATTCCACACTTGTTAATTTTCAGTGTCAGAGGATGTGATCATGCCAGTAAAAAAACAATCCTTTCACTTATTATTATTTATTTACTTATTTATTTATTTATTGTCAAAAGTAGGCTTACATTAATATTGCAATGAAGTTACTGTGAAAATCCCCAGTTGCCAGACTCCGGTGCCTGTTCGGGTACACTGGGGGAGAATTTAGCATGGCCAATGCACCTAACCAGCACGTCTTTCAGACTGTGGGAGGAAACCGGAGCACCCGGAGGAAACCCATGCAGATATGGGGAGAACGTGCAGTCTCCACACAGACAGTAACCCAAGCTGGAATCGAACCCGGGTCCCTGGCGCTGTGAGGCAGCAGTGCTAATCATTGTGCCACTGTGCCGCCCATGCACTTGAATGGACAAGCTCTCATATTTTCTGGCGTTTTTAGTGGGTATGTGATCATTATGTATCCTAACTGCACACCCTTCATGTCTTTGAATGCTGAGTGCCTCTGCGAGGTAGGAGTATAGCCCACCTTGCGGAAAGGAAGATCAGGGCATATTGCCGAGCGTGGTGCTGATTTCAGTGTTTAACTGCACATGTAAGGATACTGCAAGTTGCTATCTGTCCGACTTATTTCTTAATAAGACTGAGCACTGATAGACCTGAGGCTTTCACCAGAACTCTCAGGGCTCAAAGTCAGGGGATGGCTCTGTTTCTCTCTTCTCTGATGCTGCCTGACCTCTCTGTAACAGGGTGCGTGTAGAGTATGTGGTAGAGTTGCTCCTGCCCTCTGCCAGTGCCACTCTGCTGCTGACCTTTTTGTGGTCTGGGGATTGTGAATTGGCCTCTAGCATCCTTTCCATCTTCACAAGCGAAGACTGAGCAGAATGACAGAGCCAGTAGATTTAAGCTTTGACACTGTACCGCAGTGCTACAATGCATTGTGCCACCGCACTGCCCTCGGGAATCATTTAATTGGACATCAAAATCTCAAGCTCTAACACTGCTTTTGATTGTGTGGATAGCCGTTCAGACTTTAATGTGATATTCAATTGGATGCTGAAAAGTTTAATTTTCAATCAAAGGTGCCACTTGACACCAGATCAATGAAGATGCATTGGAAATAACTTGTTTTAATTTAAAGATTCCTTTACTCAAAGGATTCAGATGTATCAGCCTGCTCTGAAGGGATATGATTCATGATTATTTAAAAAGTTGAAACTTTAATTTGGAGCTGCTAATTAATAAAAGTAACTGGATCTTTCCTTTTATGGAACAGAAATGTTTCTGTGTATGAATCCATCTCGCAGAACCGCACATGCTTTTATTATCAAACTATCAGGTTACTTTATTTGGCAGCCAGACATCACTCAATCCCCACAGAAGACAGCATTCAATTTATAAACTTTGATTAAAAAGAAATATATTCATTTAGACAAAATGAGTTGTGAAATGAATGTTGCAGGATCGTTACACTGTATTAGTAGTGAACCCTTCTATGTTGTTACAACTCATGATGTGACTGGATGTAGCTTCAGCCCCTTTTGCATTGCAGAATGCCTTCAAGGAATGGACTTGTAGCCAAATTCTTCCACCCTCGTCTGCGGCCGGGATTTTCCGGTGCTGCTGACAGTGAATGGAGTTTTGTCGGGAACGCCAAATTCTCTGTTCCAGCTCCCAACAGGTCCCTCCACGGACGAGGTCGGAGAATTCCGCCCGCTATATTAAGCTAAGACTAGGATCTGTCCTTTCCATATCCTTGTGGAAGGGGTTTGGTGAACCCCACCACATTAGAGACACAAACAGCCTTAATCCTTGAGTTACTTTTAGATCTCTTCCCACGGTCAAAGCTCCCAGTGTTGACCCCCCTGCAAAGTAAGCGGAGACTTTTATCAGTCTGTTCACCAGGCAAAGAAATACTTTCATTCATATAACGCCTTTCACAACCTCGGGAAGGGTCAAAAGTGCTCTACAGCCAATGAAGTGTTGCCACCTTTGTCTGTAAGAAGTGCGGCAGCTATCTTGGGTGCAGCCAACTTCTGCTGATAGCAATATAATAATGAGGGATACTCATCAGCAAAGACATTCCCTGCTCTACTTCTGAAGTGTGTTATGGAACCTTTGACATCCACCTGAGAGAAGAGAGGATCTCAGTTTAACTTTTCATCTGAAAGACATTTCATCGGAAATCTCCGACAGGCAGTACTGATTTGATTTGATTTATTATTGTCACATGTATTGGGATACAGTGAAAAAATATTGTTTCTTGCTAGCTATACAGACATAGCATACCATTCATAGAGTACATAGGGGAGAAGGAAAGGAGAGGGTGAAAAATATAGTGTTGTAGTCATGGATAAGGTGTAGAGAAAGATCAGCTAAATATATGGGAGGTCCATCCAAAAGCCTGATAGCAGCAGGGAAGAAGCTGTTCTTGAGTTGGTTGGTACGTGTTCTTAGACGTTTGTATCTTTTTCCCGATGGAAGAAGGTGGAAGAGAGTATGTCTGGCATTTGTGAAGTCCTTGATTATGCTGGCTGCTTTTCAGAGGCAGTGGGGAGTATAGACAGTGTCAATGGGTGGGAGGCTGGTTTGCGTGATGGACTGGGCTATGTTCACAACCCTTTGTAGTTTCTCACGGTCTTGGGCAGAGCAGGAGTCATACTAAGCTGTGATACATCTGGAAAGGATGCTTTCTATGGTGTAAAAATTGGTGAGAGTCGCAACGGACATGCTGAATTTCCTTCGTCTCCTGAGAAAGTAGAGGCATTGGTGGGCTTTCTTAACTGCAGCATCAGTGTGGAGGGACCAGGACAGAATGTTGGTGATCTGGATACCTAGAAACTTGAAGCTCTTGACCATTTCCACTTCGTCACCGTTGATGTAGACAGGGGCATGTCCTCCACTATGCTTCCAGGAGTGTCAACCCAAATCTCTGTGCGCAAGTTCCTGGGGCAAGACTTGAATCCACAGCCCACTTCTGACTTCGGTGAGCTGACACGTTCATTATGTTTAGCCATCAGCTGCCCTTATGGTGATCTCTTTGTGACTTGAGTTCATGATCTCCACCACCTTGTTGCTTCAGAAGTGGCGAGGGAAGGCAGAGGAGGAGGGTGCAGAGTGGATTCTTGATATGAACTGGGGAGAAAATGTGGTGTGAATTACTCTCCAACCTCCTGCACATGTCTGAAATTTGAACTGGTATCTGTAGAAGCCTACCATGGTTGAAGAACAGAGATGGGGATGGTTGATATTAGAGTGGGAACAAGACTATCGATTCCTCCAGGACGTTAAGGGATAGGGGAGCAAGGCTGGTTGATTTGTGTTAATATTCAGTTCTGTCATAATCTAATTGTAAGGAGTCTCACAACACCAGGTTAAAGTCCAACAGGTTTATTTGTAATCACGTGCTTTCGGAGCGTTGCTCCTTCATCAGGTGAGCTCTAATGAAGGGGCAGCGCTCCAAAAGCTTGTGATTCCACATAAACTTGTTGGACCTTAACCTGGCGTTGTGAGACTTCTTATTGTGCCCACCCCAGTCCAACACCGGCATCTCCACGTCATAAGGCTGAATGAATTATCTCTGTACCTGCCTTGCCATATTGTATCATAGCAGCTATATAACTGCGATCCTTGTGTCTATTTATGAATGTGCAAAGCTTTTATGCCTGTTAACTGCACTGACTCCGCATTTACCCACTTTAAGATCCTCTGTTTATTTCACAAATGATTATTTAATGCACTGTTGCTAAGATGCTTGGATTTGGGAATATTATTTGGTGATGCAAGTCAAAATTGGGGGAACTGGGCCAAACAGTGTTTCCATAGCACCGGTGATATTTAATCAATTGGGATGTTTTCTGGAACTGGATTAGCATGTTTAGTGAATTACTGTGTGCAATTCGCTTACTTAGGCACTGCTACTTGCAATGAATGGGCTGTTTATGCACATTGAGTAAAGTGGAGTACAAACAGCATTGTGAAACATCTGTGGGTCGAAAATTGGACCAAGTGCCGATTAAATGATACACCAATAAGCAAAGGATTGCCAAGGATTATTGTTTAAGGGTTTGTTACCGTAAACTGGGAGTGCTTTTGGTGCCATGCAATCCCAGCATGTTGTCTTGCTGAGTTCACAGAATTATAGAATTAGGCACAGAAGGAGACCATTTGGCCCATCCTGCCTGCACCAGCTCTCCAAATGAGCATTATGACTGAGTGCCAATCCCTTGCCTTTTCCCCGTATTCCCTGCACATTGTTTCTATTCAAATTATCATTTAATTCCCTCTTGAATGCCTCGATTGAATCTGCCTCCACCACACTTCCAGGCTGTGTATTCCACGCCCGGACCACTGGTTGTGTGAAAAAGTTTATTTTCTCACATCTCATTTGCTTCTTTTGCAAATTACCTTAAATCTGTGCCCTCTCTTTCTCGATCCTTTTATCGGGGAAGGGGACAGTTTCTCCCTATCTACTCTGTCCAGCTCCCTCATGATTTTGAATTTTTAAGTGTCAGTCATAGTCATAGAGGTTTACAGCATGGAAACAGGTGCTTCGGCCCAACTTGTCCATGCCACCCTTTTTTTTAAACCACTAAGCTATCCCAATTGCCCCCGTTTGGCTCATATCCCTCTATACCCATCTTACTCATGAAACTGTCTAAATGCTTCTTAAAAGACAAAATTGTACTTGCCTCTGCTACTACCTCTGACAACTTGTTCCGGACACTCACCACCCTCTGTGTGAAAAGAATTGCCCCTCTGGACCCTTTTGTATCTCTTGCCTCTCACCTTAAACCTATGCACTCTAGTTTTAGACTCCCTTACCTTTGGGAAAAGATATTGACTATCTAGCTGATCTATGCCCCTCATTATTTTATAGACCTCTATAAGATCAACCCTAAGTCTCCTACACTCCAGGGAAAAGAGTCCCAGTCTATCCAGCCTCTCCTTATAACTCAAACCATCAAGTCCCGGTAGCATCCTAGTACATTTTTTCTGCACCCTTTTTAGTTTAAAGTGTTGTAAGAGAACAGCAATTGCCTCTGGGAATTTCTGATCTGAACCATGCTATTATGGGAAGGTTTTCACTCCAATCAATGAGCGGCACGGTGGCACAGTGGTTAGCACTGCTGCCTCACAGCGCCAGAGACCCGGATTCAATTCCGGCCTTGGGTCACTGTCTATGTGGAGTCTGCACATTCACCCCGTGCCTGCATGGGTTTCCTCCAGGTGCTCCGGTTTCCTCCCACAGTCCGAAAGATGTGCAGGTTAGGTGGATTGGCCATGGTAAATGCGCAGGGTTACGGGAATGGGACGGAGGGCAGAGCCTGGGTGGGATGCTCTTTCAGAGAGTTGGTGCAGACTCGATGGGCCGGATGGCCTCTTCCTGCACTGTAGCAATTCGGTGATTGCATGGAATTATCAATGGGTGAGTCACCTGCTGCATTTCAAAGAGGTATCCTGTAAGTTACATCTCTGGATTAACAGAGACATTTCTGTATTATGCCCTAGTCAACGTCGTGTGGCATGCACGTGAAGATGGTCACTTTACATTTGTCGTTCTTGCATTTCTCTCTTTCGCTTCTTTCTTGCTTCTCTCACTGTGTCTATCTTTTTCCTGATGTGGAGATGCCGGCGTTGGACTGGGGTAAACACAGTAAGAAGTCTAACAACACCAGGTTAAAGTCCGACAGGTTTATTTGGTAGCAAAAGCCACTAGCTTTCGGAACAGGCTGTTGCTTCGTCAGGTGGGTGGGAGTTCTGATCACAAACAGGGCACAAAGACACAAACTCAATTTACATGAATAATGATTGGAATGTGAGTCTTTACAGCTAATCAAGTCTTAAAGGTGCAGACAATGTGAGTGGAGGGAGCATTAAGCACAGGTTAAAGAGATGTGTATTGTCTCCAGACAGGACAGCTAGTGAGATTTTGCACATCCAGGCAAGTTGTGGGGGTTACAGATAGTGTGACATGAACCCAATATCCCGGTTGAGGCCGTCCTCATGTGTGCGGAACCTGGCTATCAGTTTCTGCTCAGCGACTCTGCGCTGTCGTGTGTCGTGAAGGCCGCCTTGGAGAACGCTTATCCGGAGATCAGAGGCTGAATGCCCGTGACCGCTGAAGTGCTCCCCAACAGGAAGAGAACAGTCTTGCCTGGTGATTGTCGAGCGGTGTTCATTCGTCCATTGTCGTAGCGTCTGCATGGTTTCCCCAATGTACCATGCCTCGGGACATTCTTTCCTGCAGCTTATCAGGTCGACAACGTTGGCCGAGTTGCAAGAGTAGGTACCGTGTACCTGGTAGATGATGTTCTCGCATGAGATGATAGCATCCGTGTCGATGATCCGGCACGTCTTGCAGAGGTTGCTGTGGCAGGGTTGTGTGGTGCCGTGGTCACTGTTCTCCTGAAGACATGAACATATTGGGTTCATGTCACACTATCTGTAACCCCCACAACTTGCCTGGATGTGCAAAATCTCACTAGCTGTCCTGTCTGGAGACAATACACATCTCTTTAACCTGTGCTTAATGCTCCCTCCACTCACATTGTCTGTACTTTTAAGACTTGATTAGCTGTAAAGACTCACATTCCAATCATTATTCATGTAAATTGAGTTTGTGTCTTTGTGCCCTGTTTGTGATCAGAACTCCCACCCACCTGGCGAAGGAACAGCCTGTTCCGAAAGCTAGTGGCTTTTGCTACCAAATAAACCTGTTGGACTTTAGCCTGGTGTTGTAAGACTTCTTACTATCTTTTTCCTGCCAGCACAGTGGGAGCTGGTGATGGGAATTGTGTGTCTTTGTAAGATGGGATGCAGATGGGGCTATCCTTAAGGTGGAGATGGCGGGGGATGTGTCGGCCCCCTCAACGAGCCGTGACTTTCCATCGTCATTTGTACATTGTCGAACCACCCTTCCCTTGTGTTCTCTATCCCTTCACCTTGTAACTGTCCTTTCCATTTTTTACACCATGACCCAATCCTCTTTGAACAATCCATTTGTCCTTTACCATCCTATCCTCCTTCCTGTTTTCAAGATTGAACCTCATTCAATTAACAAACAGGAATCAAATTAGAATGAGGAAGGAACACAGCCTTTGTTTCCTTGCTTAAAACTTGTTTAGTTTCCCATTATTACAGCACATGGGTAATAACAACACTCATTTATTTCTTTCTCTCACGTTTAAAACACAAGAAACAAAATCATAGTAAAGCTTTTGCAATTTGTCACATTTATTTGAATAAAAGCTATTGAGACGTGCAGAGGTTAAGAGAAAGATCCGGATATTACAGATGACGCTTCCTTCAGACATTAGGAACACTGCACATACTGAGAGTTCACAGTGAAAATTCAGCTTGCAGACTTAGTGAGTGGGCAAAAGCATAGCAGCTGGAGTTCAGTATGACGAACTGTGAAGTCACCCACTTAAAATCTGGAAGCATATTTTGTACATGCACTGTGTTCTAAAACACACTTTCTCGCAAAGGTCAGCGGATGCTGGGGGGCCAATTGAAATTTTCAAGACTGGGTTTGGAAGATTTCTATTGGGTAAAGGTATCAATGAATGTGAGAAAAGGTGGGTTAAAATGGGTGGGCAGCACGGAAGGCGGCACGGTGCCACAGTGGCACAGTGGTTAGCGCTGCAGCCCCACAGCGCCAGGGACCTGGATTTGATTCCGGCCTCGGGTCACTGTCCATTTGGAGTTTGCACGTTCTCCCCGTGTCTGCATGGGTTTCCTCCGGGTGCTCTGGTCTCCTCTCACAGCCCAAAGATGTGCAGGTTAGGTGAATTGGCCATGCTAAATTGCTCCTTAGTGTCCCAAGATGTGTAGGTTAGGGGGATTAGCCATAAGAAATGTGTGGGGTTGCGGGGATAGAATAGGGGAGAGAGCCTGGGTGAGATGATCTGTCAGAGACTTGGTGAAGACTTGATGAGCTGAATGGCCTCTTCCGCATTGTAGGGATTCTATCATTCTAGGATTGAAAATAGAATTAAAATGAGGTTGAGAGGCTGAACTAATAGTATCGAACATGGGCGGCACAGTGGCACAGTGGTATGGGCGGCAAGGTGGCAGTGTCGTTAGCACTGCTGCCTCACAGCGCAGGGACCCGGGTTCAATTCCGGCAACAGGTGACTGTCCTTGTGGAGTTTGCACGTTCTCCCTGTGTCTGCGTGGGTTTCCTCCGGGTGCTCTGGTTTCCTCCCACACTCCAAAGATGTGCAGGTTAGGTTGATTGGCCATGCTAAATTGACCCTAGTGTCAGGGGGATTGGCAGGGTAAATATGTGGGGTACAGGAATAGGGCCTGGGTGGGATTGTGGTCGGTACAGACTCGATGGACTGAATGGCCTCCTTCTGCATTGTAGGGATTCTATGAACATGTATATGTCTGAATGGCCTCTTCCTGTTCCTGTGCAGAATCACAACTCTGGACAAGTCCAATATAAGCTAGCGTGAGAGGCTGAGGACTTTATAACTTGAATGAAGGCATTGAATACATAAAATTCAGTGTAAAAATTCAACCATGTCATTCATTGCAAGATCTGACATTTTTAGTTTGAAATCTTTAGTTGTGGCTTTTTGAAATTTCACTCACTGAGGACAGTGGATTAAAACATTTTCAGAAAGCATTGTTAACGTGGTGATCAGAATGCACACACAGAATAGCATGCACTAATTATAAAATAGAAGCATTGTATATCGCACACCGTGACACCAAAGATGAAAATATCTACTCCAGCACCACCTAATGGACTAGCAGATATTGCAGGTAATTGGTCACCTTTCATGTCCCAATCTACCAAATCAATAATGTAAAAATTGGAAAGAAGACTTTCTTCCCACTGAAAAATCAGTGAATGCTTTATTTGGAAGCACAACATATTCAAAAGTCGCTTGAGTGGTTGGATTCGAGAGACTTATTTCAAATGTTAATATTTGCGGCTTTTTTTTCCTAGTTAATTCGCAGGATGTGGGTGTCGTTGGCAAGGCCAGCGTTTATTGCCTATCGTTAACGGCCCTTGAGAAGGTGGTGGTGATCTGCTTTCCATGTGCTGTATGTATGGTGGTGGGAGCAGGTATGATAGCAGCATTTAAGGGGCATCTAGAGGAATACATGAATAGGATGGGAATGGAAGGATATGCACTCCGTAAGTGCATACGGTTTTAGTTTAGGCTGGCATCATGATCGGAGCAGGCTTGGAGGGCTGAAGGGCCTGTTCTTGTGCTGTCCTGTTCTTTGTTCTTTGTTGTTCTTTGTATTCCCATAGTGAGGGAGGATGTTCTAGAATTATGGCACTGAAAGGACAGTGATATCATTTGAGGTCAGGAAGGTGTGTGGCTCGGAGGGGAGCTTGCAGGTGATGACGTTCCCACGCATCTACTGCCCTTGTTCGGGGTTTGCTCAAGGAGCCTTGGTGAGTTGCTGCAGCACATCACGTAGATAGTACACACTGCAGCCACTGTGCGCCTGTGGTGGAAGGAATGAACGTTGAAGGAGTTGGATGGGGTGTCAGTCAAGCAGGCTGCTTTGTCCTGGATGGTATCAAGCTTCTTGCGTGTTGTTGGAGCTGCACCCATCCAGGCAAGTGGGGAGTATTCCATCACACTCCTGATTTTGTTCCTTTTAGATGGTGGAAAGGTTTTGGGGAGTCAAGAGGGATCAGTGCTGGGGCCTCAACTGTTTACAATGTACATCAATGATATTGGTGAAGGGACCAAATGTAAGGCAGCTGAATTTGCTGGTGACACCAAGACAGGCAGGAAGGAAAGTTTTGAAGAGGAGGTAGAGTTTGCAAAGTGGTGTGAACAGGTTAAGTGAGTGGGCAAAAATCTGGCAGATGAAGTATAATGTGGGAGAATGTGAACTTGACATTTTGGGGAGGAAAAATAGGAAAGCAAGAGAGATTGCAGAACTGAACGGTACAGAGGGATCTGGGTGTCCTGATGCATGAATCACAAAATATTAGTATGCAGGTACAGCAGATGATAAGGAAAGCAAACAGATTGTTGATATTTAATACAAGGGGACTGGAATACAGGGCAGAAGGAGGCCATTCAGCCCATCGTGTCTCCACCAGCTCTCCAAGTGAGCACTGCACCATTTTCTCCCCATAACCCTGCACATTGTTTCTTTTCAAATAAACATCTAATTCCCTCTTGAATGCCTTGGTTGAACCTGCCTCCACCGCACTCTCAGACAGTGCATCCGAGACCCTGACCACATCTGTGTGAAAAAGATTTTTCTCATATTGCTTTCGCTTCTTTTTCCAGTGACTTTAAATATTTGCCATCTCATTCTCAACTCTTTCACTGGTAGGATCTGTTTCACCCGATCTATTCTCTTCAGGCCTGGTGACTATTTATTAGTGTCACAAGTAGGCTTACATTAACACTGCGATGAAGTTACTGTGAGAATCCCTTAGTTGCCACACTCCGGCGCTTGTTCGGGTACAGTGAAGGAGAACTTATCATGGCCAATGCACTTAACCAACATGCCTTTCAAACTGCGGGAGGAAACCAATGCAGACATGGGGAGAACATGCAGACTCCACACAGGCAGTGACCCAAGCCAGGAACCGAACCTGAGTCCCTGGTGCTATGAAGCAGCAGTGTTAACCCCTGTGCCACCGTGCTAAGACTTTAAATACTTCTATCAAATCTCCTCTTAGCCTTTTTTTCTCCATGGAAGAGAATCCCAACTTCTGCAATCATACCTCATTACTGAAGTTCCTCATCTCTGGAATCATTCTCGTGAATCTTTTCTGCACTCTTTCCAATGCCTTCACATCCTTCCTAAAGTGCGGCACCCAGAACTGGACCCAATACTCTGGTGGAGGTCTAACTAGTGTGTTATACATGTTCAATATAACTTCCTTGTTCTTGTACACCATGCCCATATTAACAAAGCCCAGGATACTGTATGCTTTATTAACTGCTCTCTCAACCTGTCCTTTCACCTTCAATGACTTATGCACATATATACCCAGGTACCTCTGTTCCTGCACCCCTTTTGAGTACCCTTTATGTTACTGCAACTGCATAGGGTGTTGGTGAGACCATATCTGGAATACTATGTACACTTTTGGTCTCCTTATTTGATAAAATGTCTGATTGAGTTTGAAGCAGTCCAGAGGAGGCTCATTTGTCTCATTCCTGGGATCAAGCGCTTATTCTCTGAAGAAAGATTGAACAAGTGACTTTAGAAGAATGAGAGGTATCTTA
Organism: Mustelus asterias; assembly: GCF_964213995.1. Classification (NCBI taxonomy): domain Eukaryota; kingdom Metazoa; phylum Chordata; class Chondrichthyes; order Carcharhiniformes; family Triakidae; genus Mustelus; species Mustelus asterias. Next base: position 39,082,390 of record NC_135821.1, read on the forward strand.
TCGAAACGTAAAAGATCCTGAGGGCACTTGTTAGGACAGATACTGGGAGAATGTTTTCACTTTTGGGGAACACAGTTTAAGATTTTCTCCGTGCTGCGTGGATCTCCTCTGGAAGCTCCGGTTTCCTCCCACAGTCTAAAGATATGCAGGTTAGGTAGATTGGCTATGCTAAATTTTCTCTTAGATGTGCAGGTTAGCAGGGTAAATATGTGGGGTTACAGGGGAAATGGCCTGGTTAAGATATTCTGTTGGAGGGTTGGCGCAGACTTGATGGGCTGATTGGCCTCCTTCTGCACTGTAGGGATTCTATGATACTATAAGAATAGGGGACCTCCCTTTTAAGGCTGAGATGAGGTGAAATTGTTTCTTTTAGAGGGTTTATGCTCGGGGCAATTCTTTTCCCCAGAAAGCAGTGGAGGCTGGGTCATTGAATTTATCCAAGTCAGAGTCAGACAGATGATTGATAATGAACGGAGTTGAGGCGAATGGGGGCAGACAGCAAAGTGGAGTTGAGCCCACAACCAAGATCAGCCTTGAATGGTGAAGCAGGCTCACAGGGCTGAATGGCCTACCCCTGCTCCGAAGGCTTATGTTTCGAAGTTTCACTTCATAGATTTGGTTGGCCATGAGCAGATGACCAAGAAAATAGTTTGGTGAAAGTGTGTGCTTTGACAAGTACAATTTGAAGAAATGCCGTTGCTTAATTTTGCCATGTCCCTAACAAGTCTGCGTGCTCCTGATTTATGACCGGCTTTGAGTTTTCAAACAGTATATTGAAGCAAATGACATTAGCTTTATATTAGAAAAGAATGCGCACTCGAAATGAAGAGCATTTTGTACATTCACTGCAGCATATATTTTTTTAAATGTTGAGTTGTTGGAAATGTGTCCCTGGAGATTTAGCTTCCAAGTGAGGAGATGTCTGGCTGCTGCACGTTGGACAAGAGAGAGCACTCAGGGTTTGAAATCAAAGGGAAAGCCACAAATGCTGGGAATCTGAAGTAAACATGGAAAAACCTGGAAAGCGGAGCTGGTTAAGGAACTTGGTGTAGGCACAATGGATTGGGACCTTTGTGTAAAGGTGAGCGACTTTTGCAAGGCACTTTGAGATATCTATATATTGTTGACTGCTCTCCTCTTCGCCCACCAACCTCCAGCCCCAATAAATTTGCAGCAATTTTTGCTTTTATCTCAATTAAGATTCAGACTGAATCCGGCAGAATCATCTTCCTTCCAACATTTTGTTGGGAGTGAGCCGGTGATGCTGCAGTTTCACGGTTAACATCTGAAGGAGAGGATGTGTTTCTGCAATCAATCTGCTTTGTAGAATAGAAGGAGAGCTCGTCTGATATGATGGTGCACTGGTGGGTTCTGGAAGATTCTTGGAGTGGGCGAAGCCAACTTAGCCAGTCCTTAATAGCTGATTTAACAGCTGTTTCACTAGGGCTGTGGTTTGAGATTACAAATGACCACGTATTACATCTTCAATTACCTGCTTTGTGCTTCAAGGTTACCTCTGAAAGAACTGATAAAGGTGATAAAGGTCCCAGTGTTCCTGCTGATCAAGCCCCCTCTTTCAGTCTTTAGGTGTTTTTGGTGTGTAACAAATGTTAGGCGTGGATCAGGGGTTGGGCTAGTTTTCCTCATTGCCGTCTTGTACAGGCCACTCACTCCGCTAGACTGTGCCAGCTGGAATGTGCCAGCAGACTGTGAAATAACTGGTGTGCAGCAAAGCTCTGTCCAGTTGGGCAGAGACTGGTGATTCTGGTCAGGGAATGTGAATCTGAAGTAACCCCATTGTTAGTTCTGGAAGTGGGTGTGCAGATGAAATATGAGCCACTGCAGGATCCATTCATTCCTTTGAGTAGACGAGGACAGCGCTGGTACAATGAATTTCTTTTATTGAACAGAACTTAAAGAAAATTAAATCTTTACAGAAGCGAAAAGAAAGAAAAGTTGGAGAGACTGGCTTTTCCTGCTGCCTCGGTACTGATCACACTGAAGTGGGTTTGAACGACATCCTGAAAACAAAACTACACAAACACATACTGAAACCAAAACATATCTCAACCCGATCTTGTTATTGTAAATGTTTCCCACAAGCTGTCTCTGTCTGGCAAAAACACAGGTCTGCATCTGTTGTTAACAAAACTTGTGTTGCTTGCTATGTACTTTTCAGGAATGCGGTCATTTTTTTAGCTAACCCAGTATGCCTTCTGAGTTTTAAAATGCAGTCAAGTTTAGCTGTCAATTTTTTTAAGCTTAGCAGAGTTAGTTGCATAGGCAGAAATACCTTAAAAGCAAACAGAGCCCAGCATACATAGGATCCCTCAGCCATCTCTCCCGTTTGTACACCCTGGAAGTCCCCAGCGAAATTGCTGTGGATTAGGACCAAGTCGAACCTAGCTGTGTGATCACTTCTATGTTGGAATACACAATTGGCAGTTGTCAGTGGTGAGAGATTACTACCCTGAACCCTGAGATGCAGAAGGATCTGGTGTTCTAGTGCATGAATCGCAAAAGGTTGGTTTGCAGGCACAGCAAGTAATTAGAGAATGTAATAGAATTTTAATGTTTATTGTGAGGGGAATTGAATACAAAAGTAGGGAGGTTATGCTTGAGTTATACAGGGCATTGGTGATATTATATCTGGAACACTGTGCACTGTATTGGTCTTCTTATTTAAAGATATATATAAATGCATTGGAAGCAGTTCAGGGACGGTTTGCCAGAGTAATTCCTGTAATGGTTGGGATGCCTAATGAGGAAAGGTTGGACAGGCTAGGCTCGTGCTGGAGTTTAGAAGAGTAAGAGGCAACTTGATTGAAACATATAAGATCCTGAGGGATCTTGACAGGGTGGATAAGGAAGGATGTTTCATCTTGTCGGAGAATCTAGAAATAGTGGTCAATGTTTAAAAATAAGGGGTCACCCTTTTAAGACAGAGATGATGGGAATTTTTTTCTCTGAGGGTCATGAGTCTCTGGAACGCTCTTCCTGAAAAGGCAGTGTGGAAGCAGAGTCTTTGAATATTTTTTAAGGTCAAGGTGGATAGATTCCTGAATAAGGGTGGCATGGACAAGTTGGGCCGAAGGTCCTGTTTCCATGCTATAATCCTCTATGACTCTAAGGGGGTGAAAGTGGAGTTGATGTTACAATGAGATCAGCCATGATCTTATTGGTTGGCGATGCAGGCTTGAAGGGCTGAGTGGCCTACTCCTGCTCTTAATTCATATCAAAGGTCACGTACGATTAATAGCCATTTGGCTCCAACAAGGCAAAACTGGCAAGGAGGAAAAAAAGGCATTGGTTGATTTGGGGGAGGTGATGGCCTAGTGGTATTATCGCTAGACTATTAATCCAGAAACTCAGCTAATGTTCTGGGGACCTGGATTCGAATCCCGCCACGGCAGATGGTGGAATTTGAATTCAATAATAAAAAACACCTGGAATTAAGAATCTACTGATGACTATGAAACCATTGTCAGTTGTCAGAAAAACCCACCTGGGTCGCTAAAGTCCTTTAGGGAAGGAAATCTGTCATTCGTACCTGGTCCGGCCTACATGGGACTCCAGAGCCACAGTAATGTGGTTGACTCTCAACTGCCCTTGGGCAATTAGGGATGGGCAATAAATGCTGGCCAGCCAGCGATGCCCATGTCCCACGAATGAACTAAAAAAAGAATAACATTGCATGACTGAATCTGAGTCTCGTCTTATTGGTGTTGTTAATTTGTTTGAGGTTATAAATAGACCACCTTCATCAGCAGGATTGTTCAATGGAATTGTAGTAATACTTCCTTCTCGGAGGTAGCATCACGATCAGGGTCCTCTCTTGGTAATTGTTGAATTCCTCTTTTCTTTGTTGTTTGCACCTTGAGATATGATAGTTGGCAGAAGTGTCTAGAAGGACACTGAACATATTGCGAGGGAGCTGGTATGAGCAGCATACAATACAGCCGAGAGCATCACTCCAGCTTCCCCTGGGATAATGATCCCACTACATCTATTGATGCTAATTCAGTAACTGCACTCAACCTAGTTTCCCTCTCGTCACCACTTCAGCATTTAGCTATTTTCTCATTTTCGGCATTATTAATCATATGTCTGTTGGGACTGAGTTTGAGTTCCATCCCTGAAGCTCCGAGTGTAGCCCATTATTATGAGTCCGGGGGGCTGGACTAATAATCTGGAGACGTGAGTTGCCACCTCACGACGGCATTTGAGGAATTTAAATTCAGGCAATTAAACTATTCTGGAATGGAAAATGAATATGAATATTGCTTACCCTGAAATTATAGAATTGTTGAAAAGATCCAATGGATCTACTAGTGTTCTCTTGGGAAGGGGATCTGCTCTCTTTTTTGCTGGTCTAGTCTATATATGTGACACCAGACCAACAACAGATTAGTGGATTCTTAACTACCCTCTGAAATGGCATAGAAGGCCCCCACTTTCTTGAGGCCAGTTCGAGGGGTGGCACGGTGGCACAGTGGTTAGCACTGCTGCCTCACAGCGCCAGGGACTCGGGTTCAATTCCGGCCTTGGGTAACTGTTTGGAGTTTGCACGTTCTCGCCGTGTTTGCGTGGGTTTCCTCCGGGTGCTCTGGTTTCTTCCCACAATCCAACGATGTGTAGGTCAGGTGGATTGGCCATGTTGAATTCCTCCTTGGTGTCCCAAGATCTGTAGGTTAAATGGATTACAGGGATAGGGTGGGGGAGAGGGCCGGGATAAGATACTCTGTCAGAGAGTTGGTGCAGACTCGATGGGCCGAATGGCTTTTTCTGCACTGTAGGGATTCTAGGGGATGGGCTATAAACACTGACCATGTCAGCAATGTCCACATCCCATGAAAGAGGACAAGGAAGCTGCCCATTTCCACCTCGGCTGTGTTGTTGAGTCAAATTGTTTTACCTCCACTGCTACCCTCGTTAAGGTGGGTGAAGTCAGTACACATCAAGAAAGGACGATGAGATTTTCCTGGTCTGTAACTCCCAGCTAATACCCAGCTCCACATTACAGCCAGGATTTTCCACCATCCTCTTAAAATAGATCCCTACCTGGGTACCATTCCATGGCCACTTGCTATCCCTTTGGGACAACTTGCAATTATTGATGTTATAGTGAGTGGCTCGCCCACTGAAGCTGGAGGTACTGAGACTAACTGAGATATCCTTACTGCCAGTCCAGCAGGGTGGCACAGTGGTTAGCACTGCTGCCTTACAGCACCAGGGACCTAGGTTCGATTCCGGGCTTGGGTCTCTGTCTGTGTGGAGTCTGCACGTTCTCCCTGTGTCTGCGTGGGCTTCCTCCGGGTGCTCCGGTTTCCTCCCACATTCTGAAAGACGTGCTGGTTAGATGCTAAATTCTCCCTCAGTGTACCTGAACAGGCGCCAGAGTGTGGCAACTAGGGGACTTCATAGTAACTTCATTGTATAATGTAAGCCTACTTGTGAAATAATAAATAAACTTTAAACTTTGCACAGACGAGTGATCAAATACGGGACCTTCCTGGTCTCTGACCAACCTGTGACATGTGTGGTACTTACTCACTGCACCAGTACAGGACCCTAGTGACTGATTCATAACATAGAATCATAGAATCCCTACAGTGCAGAAGGAGGCTATTCGGCCCATCGAGCCTGCACCAACTACAGTCCTAACCAGGCCCTATCCCCGTAACTCCGTGTATTTAGCCTGCAAATCCCCCTGACCTAACCCGCACATCTTTGGAGTGTGGGAGGAAACCAGAGCACCCGGAGTTAACCCACACAGACACAGGGAGAATGTGCAAACTCCACACAGACAGTGACCCGAGGCTGGAATTGAACCTGGGTTCCTGGTGCTGTGAGGCAGCAGCGCGAACCACCAAGCCACCTTGCTGCCATAACAAGTTTGTTTTGGGCGGTTTTCAGGTGTGTCAGGCTGAACAAACATGTTCTTTGTGGGTTTACGTCTGTTTTATGTCAAGAAATTAGGCATGTTTCAACTTGAACTGATACTTCCCAACACCTCATTTATTCGGAAAAATAAGATTTCATACCAATTCTGAATTAGAATTGGAAACTCAAAAGTTCTGATTGACACACAGTGACCAACGAGAAGCTTTAACCAGAAAGGGACACCCCAAAAGACAACCCCACATCATAAAATTTGATATGAATGGGGCCTCCTGTGGGAGATATTGGAAAGTGAGAGCCGTCAATTCATAATAGACACACATGCAAAAAAAAAGCAAATGGGAAGAGTTATTGTGACTCTTAACTTTTCAATTCCTGGAGGCTAACAAATAAGTTTCAGCTTCTCGAGGAAGTTAAGAGATGGGCAAAGATTTCCGTTCAACCCTTGGCTCTCTGGAGCTGGGTTCAGTGCTATCTTCATACCAGGATGTTGCCTGGTATGGTGGGAAGGTCGTATGAGGAAAGGCTGAGGGACTGAGGGAAGAAGGTGTAACTGGTGTTATCAGCAAGTTTGCGGATGACACGAAGATGGCTGGACTAGCGGATAGCGAAGAGCATTGTCGGGCAATACAGCAGGATATAGATAGACTGGAAAATTGGGCGGAGAGGTGGCAGATGGAGTTTAATCCGAATAAATGCGAAGTGATGCATTTTGGAAGAAATAATGTAGGGAGGAGTTATACAATAAATGGCAGAGTCATCAGGAGTATAGAAACACAGAGGGACCTAGGTGTGCAAGTCCACAAATCCTTGAAGGTGGCAACACAGGTGGAGAAGGTGGTGAAGAAGGCATATGGTATGCTTGCCTTTATAGGACGGGGTATAGAGTATAAAAGCTGGAGTCTGATGATGCAGCTGTATAGAATGCTGGTTAGGCCACATTTGGAGTACTGCGTCCAGTTCTGGTCGCCGCACTACCAGAAGGACGTGGAGGCGTTAGAGAGAGTACAGAGAAGGTTTACCAGGATGTTGCCTGGAATGGAGGATCTTAGCTATGAGGAGAGATTGGGTAAACTGGGGTTGTTCTCCCTGGAAAGACGGAGAATGAGGGGAGATCTAATAGAGGTGTACAAGATTATGAAGGGGATAGATAGGTGGGAAGCTTTTTCCCAGATCAGAAGTGACGTTCACGAGGGGTCACGGGCTCAAGGTGAGAGGGGCGAAGTATAATTCAGATATTAGAGGGATGTTTTTTACACAGAGGGTGGTGGGGGCCTGGAATGCGCTGCCAAGTAGGGTGGTGGAGGCAGGCACGCTGACATCATTTAAGACTTACCTGGATAGTCACATGAGCAGCCTGGGAATGGAGGGATACAAACGATTTGTCTAGTTGGACCAAGGAGCGGCACAGGCTTGGAGGGCCGAAGGGCCTGTTTCCTGTGCTGTACTGTTCTTTGTTCTTTGACTTGAGGTTGTTTTCGTTAGAGAGAAGAAGGTTAAGAGGTGACTTAATAGAGGCATACAAGATGATCAGAGGATTAGATAGGGTGGATAGTGAGAGCCTTTTTCCTCAGATGTTGATGGCTAGCACGAGGGGACATCGCTTTAAATTGAGGGGTGAGAGATATAGGACAGATGTTAGAGGTAGGTTCTTTACTCAGAGAGTACTAAGGGCGTGGAATGCCCTGCCTGCAGCAGTAGTGGACTCGTCAACATTAAGAGCATTCAAATGGTTATTGGATAAACATATGGATGATATTGGAATAGTGTAGATTAGAGGGGCTTTAGATTGGTTTCACTGGTCGGCGCAACATCGAGGGCCGAAGGGCCTGTACTGCGCTGTAATGTTCTATGTTCTATGTTCATGGCCTCAGCTCCTGGACCTCTGCCCCTGTAGAGTTGGTGGTTAATTGCTGCAGGATCTGGGTATCATACACTGGCACTAGGCTCTGCAAATGGAGCAGACTGGGCATGTGCATTTGGAGAGGGAGAGGAGAGCATCTCCTCAAGCGAATAATTATCGATGGACAATTGTACATGTTTAAAACAACAACAACTTGCATTTCTATTGTGCCCTTAATGCTGTAAAACATCCCAAAGCTGCTTCACAGGAGAGTAAGCAGACAGAAATATAACCTCGAGCCCCATAACCATTGAATCCCTACAGTGCAGAAGGACGCCATTCGACCATTCGAGTCTGCACCGACTCTCCGAAAGAGCATCTTACCCAAGGCCAGAATCGAACCTGTCTCCGTGGTGTTGTGAAGCAGCAGTGCTAATTACCACTGTGCCATCTGTGCCCTGATACATTAGGACAGATGGTCAAAAACAGAAGTAGGTTTTAAGAAATGTCTTAAAGAAGGAGGGAGAAGTGGAGTTACTTGCTTTGAGTTACTTGGGAGGTGGTAGAGATGCTTGACCCCTGCTGGGGAATGAGTAGCTAAAAATTCTGCGTTGTAGGAATTCAAAACGAACGGTGTAGCACCAGAGATAGGTTCTCAGCTGTCTGCCCCTGAGCGCAGAGATCCATCTCAACCCCACTATCCAGCCCCAGCCACATCTCCCATGTTTGACCCTGGCCCAATCTCATTGTGATAGACCGTATGGACTGCTGGAGGAGGCTGGTCTCCAATGCTTTGATTGACACCATGTGGAGTGCAACTCTGCTATGGTATCCATAGTATCCCTACAGTAGAGAAGAGGCCATTCGGCCCATTGAGTCTGCACCGATTCTCTGATAGGCCCTCTTCCCCCGCCCTATCCCCGTAACCCCATACATTTCTCATGGCTAATCCATCTAACCTACACTGGTGCACTGTCAAACTAACTTGCATTCATATAGCACCTGTCATGTCCTTGAGATATCCCAAATTCCGGGACGGGTGAGGCTTGCAGAACGGCATTCTCCGTTGGCCTCGGACGGGATTTTACGAGCCTCGGGCGGGTGAGGCAGTAAAATTCCAGACGCAGTTTCTGTTGTGATGTGGAATAAAAGCATTGTGTTAAAATTAAAACTATTCACGGTCTCCTTGTACCTGCTGTCATGTTAGGACCTTATACCTCAAGTGGGAATAATTATGTTGAAGTTCTATGCCTCATAGTTGGCTATGAATATTATTAAAGGTTCTTATAAAAATCGTGTGATGCAGTTCCCTATTTAAATTAATAACCAAAATAAATATTGGACAGCGCTTTTAGTCAGAAGAGTAACAAAGAAGCATTCAGTTTATCCGTACACCTTTAGGGCCAGAATCTGAGATAAGGTTTATTTATCCAAAAAGCTGGGAATGACGGTTACATTCATTTGGAGGCTTACATTAACACTGCAATGAAGTTACTGTGAAAATCCCTAGTCGCCACACTCTGGATCTAGACTTGATCTGTACTTGATCTAGACTGACACTTCACGGCAGTACTGAGAGGACATTTTATGGGATGAGATAATAAACTGATGCCCTGCCTGGTTACCTCCACATCATTAAAATTTATTTATTAAAGTTAATTTATTAGTTACAAGTAAGGCTTGCATTAACACTGCAATGAAGTTACTGTGAGATTCCCCTAGTCGCCACACTCCAGCACCTGTTCAGGTCAATGCACCTAATCAGCACATCTTTGAGAATGTGGGAGGAAACCAGAGCACCTGGAGGAAACCCGTGCAGACACGGGGAGAATGTGCAAACTCCAGACAGACAGTGACCCACGCCGGGAATTGAACCCAGGTCCCTGGCGCTGTGAGGCAGCAGTGCTAGCCACTGTGCCATCGTGCCTTAGTCACAAGTAGGCTTACATTAACACTGCAATTAAGTCGCTACACTCCAGCGCCTGTTCGGGTACACTGAGGGAGAATTTAGCATGGCTAATGTGCCTAACCAGCACATCTTTCGGTCTGTGGGAGGAAACCAGCGCACCCGGAGGAAACCCATGCAGACACGGGGAGAACGTGCAGATTCTGCACAGGCAGTGACCCAAGGCCAAAATCGAATCCGGGTCCTGTGCCAGTGTGCCGCCCATGGTGATGGGAATAGGGATTAAAAGACGATGACCCAACTCCCCTTCAACCATCTTAATAGTGGCATAGTACAGTGATAGTGGTATTTTTAACTAATCATAGCATATCAGTGTCTCTCAATTTGTCTAAAACAGACTGAGGCATAAGATGAGGGAAAACCCCTGTGCTGGAGACTTTTCATGGAATCATAGGTCCAATGTCAATGATTCATCTCACACGCTGGGGATGTGACCAAGATCAAAATCCTTGAGATCCTGAGGGTTCTTGACAGGGTGGATGTGGAGAGGATTTTGTGGGAAATCTAGAACTAGCGGGGGCGGGGGGGGGGGCGGGCGGCGGGGGTCACTGTTTAAAAATTATGGGTTGCTCATTTAAGACAGAGATGAGGAGAAATTCTTCCTGTAAGAGGGTGCCGAGTTTCTTCTTCAGAAGACAGTGGAAGACAGTCTTTGAATATATTTAAGGCAGAACTAGATAGATTCATGATTAACAAGCGGATGAAAGGTTATTGGGGGTTGGCAGGAACGTAAGGATGAGGTTACAATCAGATCAGCCATGATCTTATTGCATGGTGGAGCAGGCTTGAGGGGCCAAGTGGCTTACTCCTGCTCCTAATTTGTGACTGTAACAGTGGTATGCACTCAATCCGTTGTGTAGATGTTCAATATTTAGTAAAGAGTAGATCAGGAGGGACACGGTTACTGTCCGGATGTCCCTTGATCCCTATTTTTCTGTGAGTTAGTAATGGATTTCTCAGAATTGGTTGGATAAATGGGGCAATTACAACCAGGCCGAGTTATTTTTCCCTGATTGGAACTTGCAGGTCTGGGCCTGTGGTTCTGAATGGTCTGCGACGCAGGAGACTCCTGTCAGTCTAGGTAACAAGGCCTGGTGATCGGCTTAGCAGGCGTGTGGTGCAGGCTGGGGAGGGGGAATATCTCACTCCTTGGGACCGATGTACGAGCATGTGAAAAATGCTTGGCGTCACGTTTGCAAGCATTGCGAGGCTGCAGGGGACAGGGAATCTAAACTGGGATTTGTAAGGGATTTACAGAAACCGGCCCGACTGAAAACTAATTCACACAGGCGTAAAGGGTCAGTTCCCCTGCAATAAGTGTTTAGCTTTCCCATCTGTTTGGTCAAAGCTCTAATCTTAGGAGGTAAAGCTGGAACATGCAAGTTCACTGATCACATGGTCAATGATAAATCACATCGGAAATTATGGGATCGTTGCGGATCTCCCAGGTCCCTGGAAGAAAGAAATGACTTGCACTTTATGAAGCACATTTCAAGACCTCCAGATGTTTCAAAGCTTTTCACAGCCAGTGCATTACTTCTGAAGTTGAGTTACTGTTGGAATAAACAGCAGCCAATCTGTGCACAGCAAGCTCCCACCAGAAAGCATTCTGATAATGATGTATGAGTGATGTTAGTTGATGCGGCTCAGTGGTCAGATCTGCAGCCTCACAGCACGAGGGATCCAGGTTCAATTCCAGCCTCGGGTCACTGTCTGTGTGGAGTTTGCACGTTCTCCCCATGTCTGTGTGGGTTTCCTCTGGATGCTCCGGGTTCTTCCCACACTCCAAAGATGTGTGGTCAGGTGGATTGGCCATTGTCAATGTGTGGGTTTGTGGGGATAGGGTGGGGAAGAGGGCCTGGGTAACACGCTCTGTCAGAGAGTCAGTGCAGACTTGATAGGCCAAATGGCCTCCTTCTGTACTGTAGGGATTCTAGAATGAAAAATAACTTCCCTGTTCGTACAAATAATGCTATGGGATCTTCCATCTGAGGGTACAGACTGGGCTTTAACATCCCACTAGAAAGGTGGCATCTCGGACAGTGCAGCAGTCCCTCTGTACTCCCCCTTATGGGACTAGCTCTTTATACCATCCACTTGTGAACCTAACTCTTGAGATCAGAGAAGAACAGTGCACTAGCTTAACTATACACGTTCCTCTCCCAAGCAGTAAACTTCAAGTGTGTTGTGTGAATGAATGGCAATTCTGTAGTTCAAAATTATGTTCAAAGCGGTTTCAGATTCTATGCCAGAGTCTTGAGCACACACTCCAAGCTGACATTCCAGTCCAGTACTAGGGGAATACTGCAGTATCAGCGGTGCCATCTTTCAGATGTGGTTTCTTCAGATAAGCAGATGGAATCACAGAATCACAGCATACTACAGTGCAGAAGAGGCCCTTCGGCCCATTAAGTCTGCACCGACGCATGAACGGCCCTGACCTGCCCACCCAAACCCACTTGCTAGCACTTGGCCCAAAGCCTTGAATGTTAACAGATACAGAAATGAAAAAAAAACTAATTTTTACATAATGCATTTCGGACTGCCACAAGTCCAAAGCAGTTCACGGCTAATGAACTATGTTTTCAGCATCACTGTTGCCAGGAATACTTGGTCACTTGGTGCACAAGGTCACAGAGAAGTGAGCTAATTATGTTTTAGTGAGATTAGGTTGGGGGTAGAATTCCTTGGTCCTCTTTAAAGTAGAGCAGTGGGGTTGTTTATGCCCTTGGTTTTAACGTCTCATCCAAAACCAAGAGTGGTATTCTCCACTGTGTAGAGCCCATATTCGCAGACAGCACCGGGCCCTGTGTGTGAATACGTGTGGGTTCTAGCACATGTGAGGGAACCACACTGCAAGCCTAACTCATCATCTTAAATTATTTTTTTTGGTGCTGTCCTCAGCACAATCAGGCTTGATCAGACGGTGTTGCCCACATCACATCTCATATTGGACTCTGTGTTTTGAGTTTTGCAAGCATGGAACTGGTTGGTACAGTCAGTATTTTGCCTATTTTGCCCAGTTGAAGGGACATGTTGTTTGATACGATCCAGCAGTCATTGGGACATGCGTCCTATATACCTGGCATCAGACTAACACTGAAATTCATAGAACACAGTGCTCATCTGTTTAATAGACAGAACATCTTTTTGACTTGACGGCAGCGTCCTGTTAGTGGAGAATGCCATTAGTGCAGTGGGGGTTGTTTATGCCTTTGGTTTTAATGTGTCATCCAAAAGTTGGCACCGTCGGCAGTGCGGGTCTCTTTCAGCACTGCACTGGAGCGTCAACCTAGACTTTAGTGCTCAGGTCTCTGAGGTGGGACTTCACCCCACAACTTTCTGACCCCAAGATGAGCGGCCTACCATTGGGTCAACCGTCATTCTCTTTACATCTGCTATACTCTTGAATCAGAGCACCAGTGCAGATAATCCTAACCAGGCACCAGAACAACCGGTGGAATAGTTCCAAAGTGCCTGATAATGAGATTAGAGTTGAGTAAAGCTTAGCGAGCCGGTTTAATGTCCAAGTGAAATAGTCTAGGTCTCCGGAGATAAAAGCAAGTTACTGTGAATGAATTGGAGAATCCCTACAGTGCAGAAGGAGGCCATTCGGCCCATTGAGCCTGCACCATCAACAATTCCACCTAGTCCCCATCCCTGTAACCCCACATTTTTGCCCTGTTAAGGGGCAAGTTAGCATGGACAATTAACCTAAACCGCACATCTTTGGAGTGTGGGAGGAAACCAGAGCACCCGTAGGAAACCCACACAGACACGGGGAGAACGTGCAAACTCTGCACGGACAGTGACCCGAGGCCAGAACTGAATCTGTGAGGCAGCAGTGCTAACCACTGTGCCACCATGCTGCCCGTGCTGGAATTGGAAACCAAAACAGAAAGTGGTGGAAAATCTCAGCAGGTCTGACAACATCTGCAGAGAGATAATACAGCTAACATTTCGAGTCGACATTAGCTCTGTTCTCTCTCCACAGATGCTGTCAGGCGTGTTGAGATTTTCCAGCATTTTTTGTTTTTGTTTGTAGCCTAAGTCTTCCTTCACTTCTACGCCGGAAAGAATTACAAGATGAGAAAGTGCGTGTGTACCGACGTTTAATCGAAAGAATCTTGGTCTCAGATTGCTGCTGTTTATAGCACTCAGTTTGAGAAGGATTTCCGCTGCAAATATTCATGATATCACCATTATTTGCTTACTCTTCTTTTGCAAAGTCAATTCACTTAATAATTTAAACAGAAGTTAGTTCCGGTGTTGTGATGTTCCATCATTCACTGAGACATCCGAGGGAAGCAAATGATCTTACCAGCAGCCAGAAAGCAATTAATGGGAAGGTTTTTTTGATATCCTCCATTACGTGGATATCAAGGCTAATGCTTGTACTCTGATGCAGATCCCAACCCTCCATTAGAGTCAAAAAGACTAGAGTAAGGAGACTACAACTGACCCAACAATGTAAAGTATGGAGAGCAGAGGTGCGGGGGGTGGGGGATGGTGTGCAGCTGGATATCATGGTCAGACCTGACCCTCTCTTTGCCTGTATCCATGAGCACGCACTTTCCAAAGGTGTCTCAGTATAGTGACTAGAACCAGGAGAGTTGGCTGGCATTTTCTTCCTCCTTCTTTTACCCCTAGTCATAGTATCCTCACTCTGAAACATCTGTATGATTAAGATCCGTGCAGTGCAATGTATTTGTCACTGAAGCAGCGAGAGGGCCTACTTTTTGGGTGCAATCCTTCGCACAATCAGGCTTGTTCAGAGGGTGTTGCCCAATCGTGAAATCACATCTCATGTTGGACTCTGTGTTTTGAGTTTTGCAAGCATGGAACTGGTTGGGTACAGTCAGTGTTTTGCCTGTTGTGAACAGCTGAAGGGACGACGTGCTGTTTGAAATGATCCAGCAGTCATTGGGACATGTATCCTACATACCTGGCATCAGACCAATACTGAAATTCATCGAACACAGTACTCATTTGTTTGACAGACAGAACATCTTTTTGTCATCAAGAATACCACTCGTGTTGCTACTGCATCGTAACAGCGGGCAATGGCTTGCTTCACCTGTTGTCAGTCGGGCTCGTAGTATGACTCAATTTTGCATGCTGTAAGCCACGTACATTCACACACAAGGCCTCCTTTGCACAGACAAAAGGAATACACCCACACTTTACACTTTTTCCAACTAATCAAAAGTTTAGGGAATAGTCCTGGTTCATTCCCCATTGACCAATCAGAGTCAACCTGCCTTGTTTAAATTTGAATAAAGCTGGGCAGTTAACTGTTCCATGCTGCATTCGCCATGACAACACTTCCACCAATCAGAATCCACCCGCTAACCAATTAGCACTCTTTTTCCACGCAGTATAAATTGTTGCTCCCCCATTACAGTTGGTAATTTCTTGTGAATGATCCTGATGAGTGCAAGACGAAAGGTTTTGACAGCATGTTTCTTTTTTTCAGCAATACCAAAGTCCTGCACTACCAAATGACTACTTGCTTTTACTTTCAACTTATTCCCCTTGGTTATCGATCCCTGCGCTAATGGAAATAAGCCCTTCCTATCCACGCTACATAGACCCGGCATAATTTTATTCACCCCGGTTAAATCTCTCCTTAGCTTCCTTTCTTTCAAAGAAAACAACCCCAGCTAGTCTTAAAGCAAAATTTTTCTTTTCCTGCTCACTAATCTCTGCATCCTCTGTGATGCGACCATAAGACCATAAGACATTGGAGCAGAATTTTGCCTTTCGTCCCATCGAGTCTGCCCCCCCATTCAATCATGGCTGATAAGTTTCCCAAACCCATTCTCCCGCCTTTTCCCCATAACCTTTGATCCCCTTACCAATCAAGAACCTATCTACCTCTGTCTTAAATACACTCGATGACCTGGTCTCCACAGCCTCCTGTGGCAATGAATTCCATAGATTCACCATCCCCTGGCTAAAGAAATTCCTCCTCATCTCAGTTCTAAAGGGTCGTCGCTCTGAGGCTGTGCCCTTGGATCCTAGTCTCTCCTATCACTGGAAACATCTTCCCCGTGTCCACTCTATCCAGGCCATTCAGTATTCAGTTAGTTTCAATGGGTTGCCCCCGTCATCATTCTAAACTCCACCAAGCACAGACCCAGAGCCCTCAAACGCTCCTCATCTGTCAAGCCTTTGATTCCCGGGATCATTCTCGTGAACCTAATCACAGTTGTATGTGAACTGTGCACAGTACGCTAATGATGGTGTTTTGTACAGTTCTAGCATAACTTCCATGCTGTTATATTCCATGCTTTGGCTAATAAACTGAAATATTCTGTGTGTTGTTTTAGCCACTTTATCTACCTATATTAATACCTTCAGGAAATTTTAGACATGCACTCCTAGGTTCTCTGTTCCTTTACACTTCTCTGTACTCTACAATTAGTTGTGTGTTTCCTTGCCTTATTCACTTCCTAAATGCATTACCTCACAATTCATAGAATCCTTACAGTGCAGAAGGAGGCCAATTGACCCATCGAGCCTGCACCGACAACAACCCCACCCAGGCTGTACCCTGTTAGCCCCATGTATTTACCCTGACTAAGGGTCAATTTAACATGGCCAATCAACCTAACCCGCACATCTTTAGACTGTGGGAAGAAACCGGAGCACCCGGAGGAAACCCACGCAGACACGGGGAGAACGTGCAAACTCCACACAGACAGTGACCCAAGGCTGGAATCGAACCTGGGTCCCTGGCGCTGTGAGGCAGCAGTGCTAACCACTGTGCCACCGTGCCGACCATTCTCCAGCTTCAACTCCGTTTGCCACTTTCCTGCACCCTCTGATCTCTTCCTACTGTTTAAAGCTTTTTCCTTGCTGTCAGCCCCATGACTAATTTTCATAAAATCTGCCTTTTATCTGTAGTCCCCGACATTTAATTTTAAATCATTGATATATGCCGCGGCCCATTGCTGAGTCCAGCAAAACGCAGACTGGAAACAGCCTGCCAGTCATAAAAACACCCTTTAACCATTTGCTTCCTGCTACAGACCCAACTAATCACTTTTCCTTGCTGATGCGCGATATAACACACGAGAGGCGTGATGTACTCGGGAAATAAAGGCTTTTATTGCCAACAATAACAGAGCTACCATATACAGTACACGATCCCAGACTAAAGGGTCACCAGGCAGAGAAGTGACCTTTATACCTCTCCCAGGAGGCGGAGCCGACTGGGGTGTACCATAACAACTATATTAACAGGTAGAACAGCCCAACCCTAACCCCAACAGTAACATATATACAGACTCATAGTACTGGCCAGACCATGGCTCAGCACTACCTAGTGGGAACCAACAATGGTTCACCACACTTGCATCCCATCAACTCTTATTTTTCTGACCAGTCTGTCATGTGGGATCGTGTCAAAAGATTGCCAACCATTTAGCCCACATCAAAGATGCTAATCTCGTGGAATCCTCTTGCAACCTCCTCAAAAGTGCAATCAAGTTAGCCGGACATGGCTTTCCCTTAAATCTCTAATTACTGTCGTGGAATCATAGAATCCCGACAGTGCAAAAGTAGGCCATTTGGCCCATCGAGTCTGCACCTACCAGGGGTGAACTATGCTGAAGTCCGTTGACCTTGGGTGGGAATTTCCAGCCTTGGGGCCAGCACGGTTGGAAAATCCCACCTTTAATATCTGCATGGTCCTATACCCGTAACCCCATGCACCTACCCTAGCTAGTCCCCCTGACACTAAGGGGCAATTTAGCACGGCCAATCCACCTAACTCGCACATCTTTGGGCTGTGGGAGGAAACCCGCGCAGACATGGGGAGAAGGTGCAAACTCCACGCAGACAGTCACCTGAGACCAGAATTGAACGCGGGTCCCTGGCGCTGTGAGGCAGCAGTGCTAACGACTGTGCCACTGTGACTGTCCTTGATTAATCCTTGACTTTCTAATGATCATTTATACTGCTCCTCTCAATTTTCTCCAATAACTCGTCCACGACTGAAGATGGGCTCGCTGACCTGTAATTACTCAGTCTATTGCTTCATCTTTTTTTAATCAAGTGTACAGCATCAGCTGTCACCCAGGCCTGTAGCACTGTGCTTGTAACCAGCGATGATGACAAATCGATGATCCGGGTCTCCGCTATTTCTTCCCTTGCTTCTCTTACTAGCCTGGGATACATTAATCAGCCCTGAAGAATTGTCCATGTGCAAAGATTTTATGCTCCTTAATTGTGCCTCTCTCACTATGTTCATCCCATCCAGTGTTTTATAGTCCTCCCCCTTAATCATAGGGTGGAATTTCCTGTCCCGCCGGCCACAGGAATCGTAGCGGGCGGGGGCGAACCATGCAAAGGTCCGTTGACCTCGGACAGGAATTTCCGGTCTTGGGGTGAGCGCAACCAGAAAATCCTGCCCATAATATCTGTATTGTCCACCACCTTTCAGAATTTTCCTGACCCGTCCACCACGGGTATCGTAGCGGGCAGGACAGGACCATGCAAAGGTCCATTGACCTCAGGCGGGATTTTCGAGTCCTGGGGCGAACCCGGCTGGAAAATCCCACCCAAAATATAAGAAACATGCCCCCATCTTCTCTATCCATACACAAGTTATCTCCTTTGGTCTCCAATTGGCCCTACTTTTTTCTCTCAATATATTTATAAAACATCTTTTTGTCTTTTCCTTGATGTTACTTTCCGATATGCACATGAAACACGAAGCTCTTGACCATTTCCACTTCGTCCCTGGATCCCGTGAGATTTAACCTTATGCAACAACCTACCATGCATTAGCCTGTCAAAGGCCTTGCTAAAGTCGATATAGGCAACGTCCACTGCATTGCCCTCATCTACCTTCTTGGTTACCCCTTCAAAAATCTCAATCAAATTCGTGAGCTATGATTTTCCACTCACAAAGCCATGCTGACCATTCCTGAGCAGTCCTTGCCTCTCTAAATGCCTGTTGATCCTATCTCTCAGAATACCTTGTAACAACTTACCCACGACAGACATTAGGCTCACCGGCCTGTAGCTCCCAGGCTTTTCCCTGCACCTCTTCTTAAACAACATTTGCTACCCTCCAATTTTCAGGCACCTCACCTATGGCTGCCGATGATTGAAATATCTCTGCTCGGGGACCCACAATTTCCTCCCTAGCCTCCACAACGTCCTGGGATACACTTCATCAGGTCCTGGGGATTTATCTACCTTGATGCGCTTTAAGACTTCCAGCACCTCCTTCTCTGTAATACATACACTCCTCAAGACATCACTGTTTATTTCCCCATGTTCCCTAACATCCATGCCTTTCTCAACAGTAAATAATGATGAGAAATATTTAGGATCTCACCCATCTCTTGTGCATTCGCACGTAGATGACTTTGTTGATCCTTAAGAGGCCCTACTCTCTCCCTAGTTACCATTTTGCCCTTTATGTATGGGTAGAAGCTCTTTGGATTCTCTTTTGCCTTACCTGCCAAAGCAATCTTGTGTCCCCTTTTTGCCCTCCTGATTTCTCTCTTAACGCTACTCCCACACCCTCCATACTCTTCAAGGGATCCACTTGATCCCAGCTTTAAACACTTACAACCTGTGGAGTGAATGCATGTGACTAACTTGCATAAGCATGCTTATTTTCTTAAGACAAAGTAAGATGGCAAATGAATTGGGTCTATTCTAATTTCAAGCTAATTCAATTATCCTTTCTCAAAAAATAACTATGTATTCAGGCAAGGGGAGTAGATCACTGATCCAGGTTTTTTGACTTAAAATATTCCAGACCAAATATAACAATAGATTGCATGGTTGTAATGTAAAGATTCCTCCACACTGTCTGACTATGCCTTGACCTCATTTATTCCTTTCCCAATAGCGTTGGGATAGATTACCCGCCTGTGTCATATTGATGTTGGTGGGACTTGTTGCCACATTTCTCACATTACTGCATGGCTACACTTCATAACAATGTTGTCACTTGACTTTAACATGCTTTGGGCCATTCTGAGGTTGTGAAACACAAGATATATGATGTGACGATTTGGTCAAGGACCAGTAACCTCCTGTTTAAAGTAGGCAAAGTTTGAAATACAAGTTACCCATTAGTAGAATAAAACCACAAGCTTTCACAGTTTCAAACAAACAAAATAAATTGAATAAATCATATTCGATAAACCTGCTGGGTTTTTTTTAGGATGTTACTGGTAGAATAGATAAGGGAGAACCATGGATGTTATGTATTTGAATTTTCAGAAAGCTTTTAGTAAAGTCACACATAAGAGGTTAGTGTGCAAAACTGATGGCACAGTGGTTAGCACTGCTGCCCCACAGCATCAGGGTCCCAGGTTCGATTCCTGGCTTGGGTCACTGTCTGTGTGGAGTCTGCATGTTCGCCCAGTGTCTGCGTAGGCTTCCTCCGGGTAGTCGGTTTCCTCCCACAGTCCGAAAGACGTGCTGATTGGCCATGCTAAATTCTCCCTCAGTGTACCTGAACAGGCACCAGAGTGTGGCGACGAGGAGATTTTCACAGTAACTTCATTGCAGTGTTAATATAAGTCTACCTGTGACTAATAAATACATAAAATTAAAGCGCATGGATTGGGGGTATGATATTGGCATGGATTGAGAATTGGTTAACAGATAAGAAATCGAGAGTAGGGAAAAATGGATCTTTTTCAGAGTGGAAGGTGGTCACTAATGGGGTACCATAGGGATCAGTGCTTGGGCACCAGCTATTCACAATATACATCATGATTTGGATGAGGGAATCAAACGTAAACACAAAACTAGGTGGAGTTGTGAGTGGTGAGGAGGACATAAAGAAGTTTCAAGACAATTTGCACAAGTTGAATGAGTGGGTAAATACATGGCAGATGCAGTACAATGTGGATAAGTGTGAAGTTCTCCACTTTGGAAGGAAAAACAGAATGGCAGAGTATTAATCAATTGGTGATAGATTGGGAAATGTTTACATACAAAGGGATCTTGGTGTCCTAGTACACCAGTCACTGAAAACAAACATACAGGTACAGCAAACAGTTGGGAAGGCAAATGGTATGTTGGCTTTTATTGAGGATTTGAGTACTGCAACAAGGATGTCTGTACAGGGCCTTGGTGAGACCATACCTGGAGTGTTGTGTGCAATTTTGGTCTCCTTACTTAAGAAAGATTTACCAGATTGATTCCTGGGATAGTAGGATTAAATGGGGAGTGAGCGTGAGTGTGGCGTTGAAATGGAGGATCAGCCATGATCGCATTGATGGGCCGAATGGCCTACTCCAGCTCCACTTCCTATTTTTTCTATTTTTCTACCTCACACTTTTTGGCCGAATATTTGCTCCCAAGTCAGGACAGCAGAGTTGGGAAAATGCCTACCTCTGCAAAGCTGACTCAGTGGAGGAGGAGTGAAAGTGCCCCCGATCTTCGGATTTTCATTCCAAAGGGGTGGGGGCAGGTGGGGATTCGATCTGCCAACTCCAGAAAATGTTCTGAGGCAGCACAGGGGCTATCAGGTACCAGGCGGACTGTTTAGAAGGCCCACCTTGGTGCTCCTGCACATTGTCTCAGCTGTATGCTCCTTCACGGTCCTCACACTCCCCCTGTCCCAATCATACCCCCATGGCCCATAGACCATCCATGCCCAACTGTACCCCACCCGCCCCATGTCAATTTAGTGCAAACTCTTGTTAACCCATGACTGCCCACCCACCACTTTTTGCCTTTGCATCTTGTATGCCAACTCACCCAATTTTCACCATGGGCAGACCTCAAGATGCATGGAGTGATGAATCAAAATAAAGTTCTTGATGGCTTGAAAAATTATTTCTTTTTAAAATCAGTACACTTAAATTACCTCAGGTACTTAATCTCTTACAAAAATAAATCTTTCATTCAAGTACTTAATCCTCATGAAAACAAACATTTAATTTCATCGCTGCATTTTATAACCCTTAGACTTATCACAGAATCACAGAATACCACAGTGCAGAAGAGGCCCTTTAGTCCATCGAGTCCACACCGACCCATGAAAGGCCCTGAATTGCCCATCTAATCCCACTTGCCAGCACTTGGCCCATAGCCTTGAATGCTATCGCATGCCAAGTACTTATCCAGGTACTTTTTAAAGGATGTGAGGCATCCCGCCTTCACCACCCTCCCTGGCAGTGCATTCCAGACCGTCACCACCTTCTGGGGGAAAAAAAACTTTTCCTTAAATTCCCCCAAAAATCTCCCACCCCTCACTTTTAACTTGTGTCCCCTCGTAACTGACCCTTCAACTAAGGGGAACAGCTGCTCCCTATCTACCCTGTCCATGCCCCTCATAATCTTGAGCACCTCAATCAGGTTGCCCCCTCAGTCTTCTCTGCTCCAGAGAAAACAATCCAAGTCCATTCAACTTTTTTTTATGTTCCATCCCAGGCAGCATCCTGGTGAATCTCCTCTGCACCCCCTCCAGTGCCTTCATGTCCTTCCTATAATGTGATGACCAGAACTTCACACAGTGCTCCAGCTGTGGCCTCACCAAAGTTCTATACAACTCCATCATGACCTCTCTGCTTTTGTAATCTACGCCCTGATTGATAAAGGCGAGTGTGCCATATGCCTTTTTCACCACCCTATTAACCTGCCTCGATCAAAAAAGAGCTGGCGAACTTGCAAGCAGCCACAGCAGGCTTCTTTTTGTTTCAAAATGTAAAGAAGTTATGGATTTAAATGCCTTGACAGCTTGTCAGTTTCACTGAGTTTATCCAATTAATTTTTTACACACATTTGTGTTTATTTCTAACAAATTCAGCAGCACTGACCCTTCGTAAAAAGGGTACTTGACCCTCTCAAAAGGAGCACTTGGCCCCTTGCAAAAAGGATACCTTACATCTCCATTAACTCCCCCAGCTTTAGACACTTTTCTCAAATATCAAAATCCCACAAGTTGCATCTTAAATATCCCACGAATAATACTCTTTTACAGGTGCAGCTGCCTCCTTGGGCTTGCTAACTTAAGATCTGCCTCTGTTCCTTCGCTCCCCCCGATACCCCATTGAGTTCCAGGTCTGGCCGCGAATTTTCTGGACACAGGGTTTTGGCACCAGCTTGGCTAAGGCACGGAACCCTTCCTACATGTGTGAAAATTTGGTCCTTTTCTAACCAAAGTTTTGTCCTGACTTGTTTGCTATGATACTTAGCTGTCCCGGCTGAGAAAGTGAGTGGAAGCCTCCTTTCCTTTCAGTCTGGAGGATGGAGCAAAAGCCACCTGCATCTGCAAATGTTCACGGGGTTTTCTTTCCTGTCTCTGGCTTGAGAGCATATGGCATCTGCTGTGTGCCTTTGAGTGATAGCATGTTACAGTTGGGAACTGGGAGCCTCAGTGAAAGTCCTCCTAGTCTGCAGTACTCTCGTGAGATTTGATCCTCATTTGCTTAAACTTGTTTTATGTACACCATATACTCTGAAGTATACGGTGTGCATAAGAGTTGTGAATCTGTGGAATTTGCTACGCCAAAGTGCGGTGGATGCTGGGACAGTGAGTAAATTTAAGGAGGAGTTAGATTTTAATTGGTAATGGGTTGAAGGGTTATGGGGTGAAGGCAGGAAAATGGGGATGAGGAGCATATCAGCCATGATTGAATTGTGGAGCAGACCTGATGAGCCGAATGGCCTAATTCTGCTCCCATATCTTATGAAGTTATGTAGTCATATCTTAATATTTCTAACATCTTACTCTATTAAAAAGTTCAAATTTGAAAGGAAGAGGACAGATTGTTGGTGATTTTATACTTGATTGGACCCTCATTTCTTTGGGAAAAATGAACATGGGGGGCAGGATTTTCCAGCTGCGCTCGCCCCAAAACCAGAAAATCCCACTCCTGGTCAACAAACCTTTGCATGGTCTGTTGTCCGCTATGATTCCTGTGGCTGGCGGAATGGAAAATTCCCCCCCCCTCCCACTCCTGGTCTCAGTGCTCCAGTTTAAATGTTTGCACGCTGATGTGAGCTGCTCCACATTTCATGTTGCACTGGTGTAGTCGACACTTAGCCTGAGCTTGGAGCTGATTGCTGATTAATGGGCATAGAATCTCTACAGTGCAGGAGGAAGCCATTCGGCCCATCGAGTCTGCACCGACCACAATCCCACCCAGGTCCTATTCCCGTAACCCCACATATTTACCCTGTTAATCCCCTGACACTAAGGGTCAATTTAGCATGGCCAATCAAGCTAACCTGCTCATCTTTGCAGCATCTCGGGGAGACAGTTGCGTGTTTTGCAAATTCCCGCAACGTTAAGATGAAACACCTTAAGAAAGATGAGAATTCTTTGATTGGTACCGTGCCCAGAATGCGGGTACTCTGGTTCAGAGTCCTGTTGGTACAACAGAGCCCCCCATCAACTCTCCTGTGCTCTGGGCATTGATTATCGGCGCTGTCCCATCTACCTTGGCATAAAACACATGACCTCCCCCAGGCTTGGAGGAATTATTCGGGTGTCATCTTTTCGCTAACGTAGGAAATCTCTGTCCTGGCCAACTGCAGTGAAGAAATGTGATATTGTATTCATCCTTTCCTGCTTTGTCAACACTTCCTTCGTGACACTCACACGTATGTCTCAATGATTGGCTCCTTCAGTTGTACCTGGGCAGTACGGTAGCACTGTGGCTAGCACTGCTGCCTCACAGTGTCAGGGACCTGGGTTCGATTCCCAGCTTGGATCACTGTTTGTGTGGAGTTTGCACGTTCTCCCCGTGTCTGCGTGGATTTCCTCCGGGTGCTCCGGTTTCCTCCCACACTCCAAAGATGTGTGCCTGAGGTGGATTGGCCACGCTAAATTGCCCCTTCGTGTCAGGGGGACTAGCTAGGGTAAATACATGGGGTTATGGGGATAAGGCCAGGGTGGGATTGTGGTCAGTGCAGACTCAATGGGCCAAATGGCCTCCTGTACTGTAGGGATTCTATGATTCTATACCTGCATCCCTTGTTCACTTTTGGTTTACAATGTGTGGTACTTACTGCTGTTAAGTGCTGCCTACTCTCAAGACTGCGTCGGTCTATTCTGCTGATCTCAATGAAATCCAAAGTTTGCCCTTGGTCACCAGCTGTTTTTATCCGACAGATGAATATCTGTTAATAGTGCTTACATTTGTGCTCAAGCTCTTGTTGCTGGGAATGGTGGCACGCTGGCACAGTGGTTAGCATTGCCACCTCACAGCTCCAGGGACCCGGGTTCAATTCCGGACTCGGATCACTGCACATTCTCCCCG